>NC_136906.1:14985814-15124325 GCF_949606895.1 Notothenia rossii
AGATGGAGTAAAGTATTCCCCAGTCTGGTACTCAGGTAACTGTTGAGAGTAGAGGAGAGAGCAGGCCATCAAGGACACCTTCTTGGAAGATTCTAGGAGGCACAAATGCAGTGAAGCAGTAACAATACCTAAAGGCATCAGGGAAGCCTGCTCGGTGGATGATGTCTTTAAAAAGAAAAAGCTCCAAACATATGTGTTCACTTTAGCCTTTAAGTTGGCTAACACGTTCTCAATGCATTCTGATGCATCTTAAACTGCCACCTGATTTTAGGTGATCATTATTAAAATGATCCTATCGCTGCCATTATTTCAGGTTACAATCCCAATGTGAATAAGAACTTTCCTCCTTTTAATGCATCATCTTACATTTTCATCTATTTTATATTCTTTGTCTATTATATGTACATTTTATGTCTAATTTTATTAGATATCAATTATCTACTGTGAAGCACTTTGGACTGCAATTCTTGTATGAAAGGTGCTCAACACATAAAACTTCTATTAATTTAAGATCCAGGAACGTATACTATCAAGACTATAGATTAAGACAAACACAGTCACATGCAGGGACGTGCACAGGTACGGGCTAATGTTGCCCGGGCAATGGTCCTTTTGCCCTTTTTGGCTGACCTGCCCCTCTGGAGAGAGCGAGAGTTTTTTTTCTTTCCTGTTGTGACCGAATCAACATGATAAGCCCACAATTAGTATTGTAGCGTCTCGCTGCGATCTGCCCCAAGTCACCTGACTTTGTTTACAATCGGACAGCTGAAAGCAAAGGACAGCCCTCCGGCCTAATATGGCTATGGTGATCATACCAATTGCCCGCCTGGTTTTGGTGGCAAATCCCCGGGTCAATCTGTCCCCAGAAATGTCCCCGTTTTTAAATATGCTTATATTGATTGTGAGTTCTTCTCATGGCAGTTTGAGTATAGGGGACGGACCAGGTGACTTTACTTCTTCTTGAAACCGTCGGTTAATTACAATGACAAAAAAAACGAAATATACTTGTTATTGTGCTTCTGTCTTTCTGTGTCTTTCCATCTACATTCAAACAGAATTGTCCCCATTTTTACTTTAATAGTTAGTTACATTAGATATTTTAATGAGATATGGACTGCAAAACAAAAAATGTCCCTGGTTTTCATTTAGAAAAAAATTCAAAAGGCCTAAAAAATTTTTTCGGGGGGAAGCCCTTCTTCTAGTTTAGAGCAATAGCCCCTCCAAATGTCTATACACGTCCTTGGTCACATGCATGCACACACATACGTTTTCAGGTTGAAGTGGGGCAGAGGGAGAGAAGCAGGAAAAGTTACTGCATGAGGTTAAAAGGACAGGTGCAGGCAGGTGTTCTGGAAACAACAGGAAGCCAGTTATTGGCCCGCTGATATGACCCGAGTAACAACATGGTCAGCATTTAGAGCTGCAGCAGTGGCTGTGACACTCCGCTCATGGAGGATATTAAGGTACTTAAAACACTTACAGCAGAGAGACCGATAGCCGCATTTTGTTTAAAACATGTTACTGCTTCTTCCCGGAGTGCTAACTCAGTCAAATATGAACACATAGAGGTTAAACATATATTTGAATATTCAGTGTGACTTACCCGTACGGGTTGTTCAACTTTCTCCAAAGTCCATCGCAAATGAAGTTCCATAAATCAACTTTGAAATCCTAGAAAAAAGACGCTCCTTTTAATTCCAGAACTTGCCTGAGGATCATCACGTTTTTCGATTTTCTTCAGTATAAAAAAATACAAACAAGTGATAGTTGTACATTCATGGGTAGACTGCAAACAGGAACGTCTTGCTGTTAATTCGGCATAGGTTTAATGGTTCAAATTTGCCCAAATATAAAAGATATAGGCTTAATAGAAAATGTGGCTAAAGTTGTAGCCAAACGATTCCGAATGCACCATTTCACTTTCTGTTAACACCCTAAGCATCATGGGAATGTATGCAACTTCTCTTTAATTAATGGCACATGTATCTTTCTTTCTCTTGGATTACAATGCACTTTCTGTTTACATTTTGGCAAATTTTAACCATTGAACAAATTAAAAGCAAGCCATTCATGTTAGCAGATAACTATCACTGGATGTGTTTAATACTGAATAAAAGCTAAAATAAAGTGATGATTCTCAGGCGAGTTCTGGAATTACCAAAGCATATTTTTCTTTTTCCCCTAATAGAGGCAACCTCGCACTCACTCATTCGTATTTTATAGGCAACCACCTGCAGAGGGCAACATCTGAGTCTGCTCATCCCCAGTACAAATCTCTCCTCCAGGCTATGGGTTCAATGTGCCAGAGCAGTGAGCTGCCTGCCACCTAAGACAAGGTCAGAGGGACACACATATGTACACACACAGCACTGCCAGCATCTGCACAGTGGCTACAGGGCAAGGACAGGGTATGAAAGATAGAGGACAGCGGAGGACAGGGTACGACTTAAAGGACACGGAAATGAGAACTGAGAGGAAGAGGTAGTGTGTGTTGGGGAGAGACAGCAGGAGTGACACGGCATCATCAATTAGATGAACCGAAGTGGCACAAAGAGGGAGCAGGTGCAATCAGAGTGTGTGTGTGTGTGTGTGTGTGTGTGTGTGTGTGTGTGTGTGTGTGTGTGTGTGTGTGTGTGTGTGTGTGTGTGTGTGTGTGTGTGTGTGTGTGTGTGTGTGTGTGTGTGTGTGTGTGTGAGTGAGAGAGAGAGAGAATTTGTGCACACATGTGAGTACGTGCGTGTACGTGTAAATGAGCGCAGGGATTGAATGTGGAACACACCTTGGGCCCCAGCAGGGATTTCACACAGAACCTGTTCCAACACCCTCTGCTTCAGTGGAGCACTCCACCCCATTACCTGCAAAGGGCGTGTGTGTGTGTGTGTGTGTGTGTGTGTGTGTGTGTGTGTGTGTGTGTGTGTGTGTGTGTGTGTGTGTGTGTGTCTGTATGTGTGTGTGTGTGTGTGTGTGTGTGTGTGTGTGTGTGTGTGTGTGTGTGTGTGTGTGTGTGTGTGTGTGTGCGGCAGAAAGATATTCTTTGCTGGACCAAACCAAAATGGGTCACTGCAAGATATGAGCCATTTTACGGCTGTTCTCCAACCTCAAAACTTTGTTCCTTTGTTGCTACTGTTCCTCTCTGCATCAGCATTTGAAATAAGTTTAAAAATAAGCAATTCAGCCTTCAGTGTAAACAAGAATTTACTCGATGAGATCGCTTCTGAATGCATCTTTCTTCTTTTCTTGTCCCATTTTCCTCCTGCATTGTTTCTTTCTTGTGCTCCACAATCTCCCTTTGCTGGAGGATTCTGATGGAATACCAAGTAGCTCTGCGGCCCAATACTGTGTGTGTGTGTGTGTGTGTGTGTGTGTGTGTGTGTGTGTGTGTGTGTGTGTGTGTGTGTGTGTGTGTGTGTGTGTGTGTGTGTGTGTGTGTGTGTGTGTGTGTGTGTGTGTGTGTGTGTGTGTGTGTGTGTGTGTGTGTGTGTGTGTGTGTGTGTGTGTGTGTGTGAGAAAGAAAGAGTAACCTGTAGGGGAAAAAAACGGAATAAGTGTGTGGGCATGGTTGAGGTTATCAATACTATGGTACTATGGGAACATGAAGCCAAGGAGCATCCCATTCTCTCTCTTTGTTCTTCTTCTTTCTATTCTGTCTGTATGTCTCACTCGCTCTGTGTTATGGGAGGTTAGCTGGAGTCCACCAATGCCCTCAGTCACGCCCTCAGTCACACCCACACATCCACACATCCACACATCCACACACACACACACACACACACACACACACACACACACACACACACACACACACACACACACACACACACACACACACACACACACACACACACACACACACACACACACACACACACACACACACACACACACACACACACACACACACACACACACACACACACACACACACACACACACACACACTGCAGGGTTGTTGCAGGCAGTCAGGCTTGATCATTCAGGTGCTCAGCAAGCCCACTCACGCCAAACTGCTTGCAGGTATGAGAACATATTAGACAACGCTGGAAATGATTCATGTTTACACTCACCTACCTATTCACACATTTATTCACTTGTACATAAGCACACAGACACACAGCACGTAATGAGCAATCAGTTTTCTTTTTCCTGATTCTTGTCACATGCTCAGGTATCCACGACAACCTTTGCAGCAAACAAACAGGACCTATGTGATGTGTATGTGGCGTGCACTTGATTGCCCGTGTGCCTGTTATTTTCTCTGGCTCACCCTTCTCCATCCCCACCCGTCTCATCACTCCGTTACCATGTAAACAAAGCCAGGTTTAGTCCTTCAAAGGGCAACGCTCGGCAGCTGCCTGCTGGAGGTGACCGTACTGAAAGACAGAGGGAGAGACAGGGAGGGAAGATGGATAGAAAAAGAGATAAAGGAGCGTTGTGCGAAAGAGCAGAAATAGGGAGGGACGAATAATTTGAGGTCAAGGCTAGATGGATGGAAAAGAGAGAAAAATAAATAGGTCTACAGGATGTGTCCTTTCACAGCCCACATGCTCATCTTCCTCCCATTGTTGAGTGGGAAACAATACAGAGGTATGCCCTAGAGCAGTGCTTCTCAAAGTGTGGTCCGCGGACCACTGGTGGTCCGTGAGCGCCCCCTAGTGGTCCGTGAGTATATTGGTAACATTTCACATTTGAAATAAATAAATACACTTCAGTTTTCCACACTCTCGCGGGAATATCTCCGTAATGGAGCGAGGTTAAGTTTCTGTTGATTGCATGATATAGCCCAGCGCAACACCTTCATCACACATGTTGCCACTTGTTTGTACCGTTTTCAGGCGATTTGTAATCTGTTCTAGAAAAACAATGTGTTTTTTGATATTTGTGGAGTTAGGTGGTCCGCGAGTGTTTTTTTATTGGTTAAGTGGTCCTTGTTATGAAAAAGAGCATATGTAAAGTCATATATGTAGATGGAGCAGATTTAAATCAAAGCGTGTCTTTCAAAAGAACGCACCATGCTGACTTAATGCTGCATGTTGGAGTCTGGGTTGTGAGTCACTGAACACATACTCCCTTTTTCTGATCTCTGTGTGGGACAAACTGATCAATATGTTGCTCTCAAAGATTCAGTGATTAGGAAAAGAAACACACAGACCTTGTCAAAACAATACACACAGCAGGGTTTTCCAATTGGCAATATTCACACAAACAATGATTTGACTTCTTCCCAGGAGGCACTTGATACCAAATGATGTTCACCTGAGGCAGCAAAATTAAGTGATTCCTGATAACAGAAAATATTTGTATTTACTGTCGTGCGTCACCTTTGCCTGAAATAGTACCCCTATAGTTATATACCGCTAAGCTTTTCTTGTCGTTGTGTGATATTTTCTTCATATGCAAGGTTTTCCACTTGACTGTGTGGCTCTGTCGTTGCCATGGTGACTGCAGACCCTGTTGTTTTTGTTGTGTTTATGGCGTCACGGGTCCCAGTGTGAGGTTGTTTCTCTCGGAAAGGTCATGTGACATCACCAACCCGTCAGTCAAGGAAGAAAATAGAAACATATAGACATGCACATTATCCAGCCTAGCGCTCCTAATACATTTTATTTCTCCTTTTTTCACAAAGAGAGCAAAGAGGTAGGATGTGATTCTACGGTGTGGAGGGAATTATGAACCTTAACCACAAAGTAGATAACCGTGGAGGCCGAAGCATTCCTCTCTCTCTCTATCTGGCTTACCCACACACACATCTGCCTTTCTCTCTCTGACCTTTATTTATTATTTCATGGTGAAGCTGCCGCCCTGCGTGTCTATCTGTCTTCGTACCGTCAAGACTTTCCTCTCCTCTTCCTCCAGGTTTATGCATTTGAGTAATGTCTGTATAGAGTGTGTGGTTGGCGTTGATGTGCCGTGCCTGTGAATGTCGATGAGTCATCCTAAACCCCCGAGACAAGACAGTTGCACCTCTCTCTCTCTCACACACTCTCTCTCTCTCACACACTCACACACACTCACACACACACACACACACACACACACACACACACACACACACACACACACACACACACACACACACACACACACACACACACACACACACACACACACACACACACACACACACACACACACACACACACACAGCATTAACCTGCCTCACTCCTCAGAACCAAAATGGTCTCCCAAATCGGCCGAAGTAAGATTCACTTTCCTCAGATTTTGATTTTATTTCGTCGTTTCAGCCTCAAAACTAAAAGATAATCATGCTGGATTTAATCAAGGGAAACATTTTTTTGTTAATTTTCATTTAACGCTTTTGGCAATATATTTTGTTCATTTTAACTGTGAGGCCAGTGTAAAACATTAGGTTGTATGGAAGAAGGAAAACAAGCAAACATAGGGAGAAGATGGGTAGCGATTAACATATCAATGAGATTTGATGGAAATCTTTACATTTATGTCAGACTTAATTTATGAACAAACTGCTCAATAGTATCAGACTGTTGACATCATCAATTCAAATATTAGGTACACACTGTTGCTCACTGTCAGCCCTCCAATTGAGTTTTCTTGCTTCCTTTCCAATAGCCTCAAAGCGCCCTCCAGCACCCCCTCTCTATGTCTCTTCCTATAATCTATGTGACTGGATGCCTGTGACCCCCCGTGACCTCCAGCTGTGTGTCATGACAACAGGACGGTGACAAATGTCAGGAAAGATATTGGCTTCCTCCATCTCCTAAGCCTCTCCCTGAGGAACCCACCCACACAGCCTGGCCAGACACTGCAGAGGAGGAGGAGGAGAGAGACAGAGAGGAGCTGTCTGTCTGCCCGTCCATCTGTCTGTCTGCTCTCCCAGTGTGGGGAACCTGCAGTTATCAAGGAAAAGGGCAAAGTGTCCGCCGAGAGGGGAGGATGCTGGCAGATTTGAGAAGACAGAATGATGGTTGGAGGCATCTGAATGCTCTTTGTGCACCGTTGAAGTGTCTGTAATTAGGAAAGGGGATGGCAGCGTGCTGATTGGGAGCAGCGACAGGGAGGGCTGCTGTGTTATTTCGGAGCGTGCTGTGTTAAACAGGGTGTTAAAGTCAGATGTGTTAGACATGAGTGTGTGTGTTGAGGTGGGGGGCAGGGGCTGGGAGACAGGTGTGTTTGGGTTATTTTCGAGTGCGTTGTCGGGTTTGTCAAGGACCATGTGAGCTGAGCTTTGGTGTGCGTGGTGTTGTGATGATTTCGGAGGTGGTGGTGGAGTAGGGCTGTTTGTGAAAATGTGTGACGGGGTGAGGTTGGGTGTGTGTGTTTCCTCCCAGGCTGCTCCAGCTCCACAGCAAACTGCCTCTGCATGCATAATTAACCAGGACGACTGGGGAAGTAAACACACAGGACGGCGTTCCACCCTTCTACTCTGTATGCATCCATTTATATGTGTTTGGGTCTGTGTGTGTCTGTGTGTATCTGGATTTGCATGTGTGTGTTTGTTAGTGTCAGATAGACAGAGAGCAGGAAAAAGATTGGAACGAAAAGTGCTTCAGAGTTGATGGAACAAGAACTGTCTGTTTGTGTGTGCACGCATGTGTTTTTGTGTGTGTGTACTCGAGTGCGAGTGTGTGTGTGTGTGTGTGTGTGTGTGTGTGTGTGTGTGTGTGTGTGTGTGTGTGTGTGTGTGTGTGTGTGTGTGTGTGTGTGTGTGTGTGTGTGTGTGTGTGTGTGTGTGTGTGTGTGTGTGTGTGTGTGTGTGTGTGTGTGTGTGTGTGTGTGTGGAGAGAAAGAAGATAAATCCCATCTCAAGCTGCCTCTGAAGATGATGCGATGAAAGAGAGGGAGAGAGGATAAAAAAGGGGGGACTGTAACCAGTCGCAGCTCTGCGCATTATGAACCATCCAGCGGAACAATCAGATTCACCCTCCCCTCCTCCATCACCCTCCCCTCCCTCCTTTACACTCCTTTCCCCCTGTCCTTCCTTCCTGGTAATATTTTATTTACAGACAGAGATCTGAAAAGGTCCTCCTGGACACGTTTTAAAGGAGACACACATGGAAAAGCGCGCGTGCACACACACACACACACACACACACACACACACACACACACACACACACACACACACACACACACACACACACACACACACACACACACACACACACACACACACACACACACACACACACACACACACACACACACACACACACACACACACACACACACAGATGTGACTTTAAGGTTTACAAATCTAAAATAACAATGAAGCTGGTTATGAAGGCAGCTGCCTTGATGAGATTTGAAGTGGGCAGAGCCCAACGTAATCAATCACACTTCGAGCAGCTCATGTTTGTCTGCAGGGGTGAAGCATTTGGCTAATCACGGACCCAACCGCATAGTACGCTTGTGCACAATCTACCATTTTGCATGCAGCTATGAGCAAGTGAAATGTGTGTGTATGTGTGTGTGTGTGTGCGTGTGTGTGTGCGTGTGTGCGTGTGCGTGTGTGCGTGTGCGTGTGCGTGGTGATGGCTGCGGCTCACATTTCCCAGGAGCCCAGGTTGTAAAGCCCACTCAGTAAATCATCCGTCCTCCTCTGTCCTCTGCACCCCCTTTTACTCATCCTCCTCTTCAAACTTATCCTTCTATCACTTCTATCTTGCACCCCCCAACACTCGATATCTCCCCCAGCCTCAAATGACCCTTTCTCCCTCTCCTCCAATAAGACCCTGACACTTTGTTGTCTTTTCCTTCCGGTGCCATTCTAATATTCAGTCATGGCAAGGGGCCAATAGGAGGGAACTCAAAGTGGAAAAGAAAATGTAAAAACTGAAGGTAGAGATGAGAGAAGCTAGATTCTAGTTACAGATACCAGAAAGAAAGAAAGATACCTGAAAACATAGAAAGGGAAAAATAGGGGAAAGAAAGCATAAACACACGCAAGAAAACAATGTGGGAGTCTTTCTGTGTGCATTTGTGTGCGCGCGAAGCACTGACGGTGAGCGCGGTACGTGTGTTTGCTTCTACTACATCGCTTCTTCTCTGTGCTCAATGCTACCTGAACACATAGACAGATCAACAGAGAGAATTGGGCGATCTCAGCATGTATCCATCCCATCGTCCTCTCTCCGCTCTGACCCCTACTGAGGCACGGACATGACGTGGTGCATCCACAAATACCGCTCACAATGCCAGGGCTCTCTGTGGAAGACAGGAGGGGAAGGAGGGGGTGCAGTGTGGAGGTGGAGAGGAGACGTGATTTGAATGTAGACGGCACTCATATACGTGTTGTTGAAGGAAAGGACAGAAGGAGGAGTGAAGTTAATTGATCGGCGCAAGGGGTTCATTTGGCTTGTTTGCTTTGTTTTTAGCAAAAATGTAATTACTTATTCTTTGTTATGTGCTATTGTGGAGAAGAGCGATTGTGACAGAAACACACACAATGCAAAGATAGACATGTAGCACTCAACACTGGATCCCTGAAAGCCATGTGTCCATCGTCTCTGCTCTGCTGGGCATGCTTGGTCTGGCTGAATACCATCTTTTGTCCCCTATAAGCATCTTATTTAGGTCATTGTGTAAACAAGTAACCTCACACACAGTTTCACATACACATAGACACAGCAGGTGCTGCACCAGTAGGATGCAGGCATGGGAGATGGGAAGGTAGGAGGGAGGACAGAGAATCTCCGGGGGAATCTATAGGTGTGTGAGCTTGTGTTTGCATATGAATGTGTGTGTTTGTTGTGTGTATATCTAGGGGACTGCCAAAACTGTGGACCTGCATACATAAACACCAACAGAACTGCAAAAGCTGATAAACTCACATTCAGGCACATGCACGGTATATTCACACACTGCTTTGTTTCCTCACGCACAGATATAAACACACACAACGACACACACACACACACACACACACACACACACACACACACACACACACACACACACACACACACACACACACACACACACACACACACACACACACACACACACACACACACACACACACACACACACACACACACACACACACACACACACACACACACACACACACACACACACAGATGAATAATGCTACTGTGCCTCTGGTGGGATGCACCACTGTCCCTGGGGTGGGCTGAATGCCGGAATATTGTGCTGGAACCGGCTGACACACACACAAAACACACACACACAAAACACACACACACAAAACACACACACACACACACACACACTCAGTGCTCCGTCTCCAGGTGACTCAGTTCCTTTTATAGAACAGAACACTCTCCACCCCTCCTTTTTTTCTTCCTTTTTTGTATGAATGCATAAACACGCTCTCAAAAACACCCACACACACATGCATACACCGGAAAGAGATAACAGATAGACACAGCCACATGCACTCACACACTGGAACAAACACACCAAGCCCAAAAACACACCATATGAACCCCCTGCTGGTGTACTGAAAGCATGCGCGCAAATACACACTGTAAGACTTCCCACTTCCCCTTGGAGGAAATTGGAGTTTGCATCTGTGCAGGGGAAGACAGGGAGGAGAGAGGAGAAGAAAAACAAGTCTCAGTTGAACCTCTTATGAAACACTGCATCAAAGATAAATCAGATCAAATCGCTTTACATAATTTTTTTAAGTAATACATTTTAATATCTTGGAGTAGTTATAAAAAAGGGGCTAAGTCTGGGGATCATGTTTGATCCAAAACAATAACAACGAATAATGCATTATACAAAGTCAGCTGGAAAGCTAAATAGCCACAGAGGCTCTGTAAGTGAGTTCAGTTGAGAATGTGCTATGAACCAATAAGGATTTTGCCTACAATCCTGCACCCATCTTACTCCTTCCTTCCCAAGACATGCACCTGTCTGCCACCTCCATCTGGAGAGGCTTACACGGAGACATATACAAACACATTCAAAGTTTCTTTCAAGCTGAAGAAAAAAGTATTATATTGTTGTCGTTATTGTTATGAAATCAAAAGATATAAAATAAAGTCAATATAGATTTGTATTTGTGAGTGAAAACATCTAAATGATACTGTATCTAGACAGGATGTGTGTGTTCTTGTTTATGCTTGCTTAAACTCCTGGTGGATGTCAAAATAGAAAGAGATGTTTTATATGAAAAGAGAAATGCAGAATGGCTGAACCTCATCGGTGCTAACCCTTGTATTTTTCTCTGTTTTCTTTCGCCCCCTCTCTCCTTGCCTTCAGAACCCCTAACCCCCCTTCCCCCCTTTCCTGTCTCACCTCACCTCCCCCTCCCAGCTCTGGCTACAGACGGAGAGAGTTATGCAGTCCTTCCGTGAGCGCAGCGGTGGTTACCACAGCAACCAACCCTGCTACCAGCAGGAGCCTCATGAATTATCCCGTCTGGAGACCTACCGGCAACACCCGCATCATCCCCACCCTCAGCACCCGCACCCAGGCCCCGGTCCACACCCAGGCCCCGGTCCACACCCAGGCCCTGGTCCACACCCAGGCCCAGGGCACACCAGGTCAGGCTATGAGGCTCATCCACTGGCGAACCCCACCACCATGCCTCCAGCTGGGGGACCGGGAACAGCAGGAGTACCCAAGGACTGTTACAGCCAGCAAGCATACCCTGGTTACCCTGGCAATGTTGGAGGGAATGGGAGTGGAAATGGGATCCCAGCATCCTCGCAGGCAAAGAAATCCTACAGAGGAAGCAAAGTGCCCCCACCAAACCCCGGACAACACCTGCAGGGTCCCGGGGGCTATAGTAACCACATGGGCCCGGGGAGTTACTCAGCCCAGTATATGAGCGAGGGTCACCTCCAGCAGAAATGGGAGGACTCAGCCCAGTTAGCACAGTATGACCCGGAGATGGTGGGGCGTATGGAGGCTGGTGGGACTCCCGCACCTGTGTCTTCTCAGTATATGGACCAGAACATGCTGGGCCACTCGCAGACCCAGTGCCACCAGCCCTCCACCCCTGCCTATACTAGCCCCCACCATCAGCCCCACCCCGCTAACCCTTCCCCCTCCCCTCTCATGTACCCCCAGAGTCACCTTCATTACCCACAGCACTCACCCTCTCCTTCGCCATACATGGAAAAGTGCAGCCCTATGCCCCAGTGTTATAAAGGTTACAACATACCCCCCAACTCCCAGTATGGCAGACAAATGAGCAGCCACAGCAATCTGAAGCCAGGGGCTTACCGGTCGACCCAGAACAGTTACGGCTACCAGCAGACTCCCTCCAGAGGTTATGAGCAGCAGCCCCCTTTACAGGCCATGCCTAACCCCCAGGAGCCCCACCCTAAATACCAACACTACAGCCAACCACAACAGAACTACTGTCTCTCTGAGCTGTCTGTCAGATCACCAGAACAGTATTATCAGACCTGCAGCCCCTCCTCAAGCCACTCCCCTGCACGGTCTGTAGGACGCTCCCCCTCGTACAGCTCCACCCCTTCACCACTAATGATCAATCCAGAGTCGTTCCAGTATGGCCAACCTCCCATGACCCCTGGGGCAGCTTCATCCGCTTCATCCTCTTCAGCTGGTATACAGGAGCAAACCAATACCAACACCATGTTGATGCCCCCACGCTCACACCCCTCACCCAATGTGCCCCATGCAGCCCCCCACAGCTACACTACGACGCCACAGGTCCCCACCATGAAAGAACGCTTCTCAGAGAAGCTGTTGTCAAACCCCAGCTTGTGGAGTCTGAATGCCCTCACCTCTCAGGTAGAGAACATCTCTAATAATGTCCAGCAGCTGCTGCTTTCAGAGGCTATGGTGGCCAACAAGAAAAGCGGTAAGCGCAGCAGTGGAGGAAGCAACAGCAGTGCTGGAACTGGAGCATCCACCAAAAAGGGTGAGGAGTACAAAAGTCCTGCTTATCCAGATGCGGGTGGTGGTAGTATTGGCGGAGGCGCCATGCAGGACCCTTATTCTACACCACAGCACCAGCCAATGCCCATGGAGCTCCAGGAGGGAGGATACTCCAGCAGTAGTGATGAACAGCTGGAGAGGGGATACTACTACTGTGGCCAGGGCAGAAGTCCAGCACAGGCCCCCAATAACACACAACTCAGCCTGGACACAGCCTCTTCCTGCTCGATGACATCTCCAGATGATATGTCCACCAGGTCTGGGGACTCAGGTCTGCACAACCTTACCCCTGATCCTAATAGATGTCAGTCATCGCAGGGAGGAGATGGCATGAGTACTCCAGTGAAGAGCATTGGTGATGAGAGGTCGCCGACAAGCTTTACAATCCCTAGTCCTATGAAACAAGAAAGGGACTCCCCTTCAGATATACAGCATATCAACGAGCCTGTCAAAGAGAACTTTGAAGAATCAGCCTGGACAGAGAAAACGTCCGAGAAAGAGGAGGTGTCCACACAAAACACTCCTGACCATGAAAGAGATTCAGACACAACTAAATCAACAGAGCATCTGGAGAAATGGTCAGATGAAGAAAAATGCCCAGCTCTCTACAGCAAAGTAAATGAAGAAGAGACAGAGACAAAATATTGCTATAAGGAGACTGTGTACCAAGAGGCTCAGAGCAAATATGACCCTGATACAAGAGACTCAGTTGAACAATCCCCAGCAGCTCTCTCTGACACCAGCCACAAGGAACACTTTGGCCATGAGATGAAATCTGAGGCCTTCAAGTCTGAGTCACCAACTGCGTCTGAGAGCTCAGTGAAAACGTTGCCTTTCATTTCTAGGGGTGACCTTGAACAGGATCAATATTCCACAGAGAAGGAGGACAGCTCAGAAAACCCCTCTCCCAGCCCCCAAGTTGAAGCCTTGGATGAGAGCAACTCAGACAAAAGAGAAAGGAGAGATGATGAGGATGAGGAAGAGATGGAGGAGGAGGGGGGTGGACAGGAGGAGGCCAATGAAGAGCAAGAAGAAGAAATACAGAAACAACAACCTTCTCTTTCCCCTCCTCTGTCTGTAGAGGCAAAGGAGGAACTGGGAGAGGGGGAGGAAGTGTCATCCACTGAGGAACACATGAATAACAGAGATGAGCAAGAAAAGCCTCCTGGAGATTTCTGCAGCAGGACAGAGAGTGAGAGTACTGAGCTCCAGACTGACAACGAGCCTTCAGGGGCGCCTGCCCATCCAAATGCAGCAGCAGCAACAGCAGATGCTTCTGCGAGAGAGTCAGCCATTGGGGACACTGCTCCCCAGCCTCAGTCTGCTATGCCAGTTTTTTCGGCTCTCAATGACAAGACAACACCTTCAGCTCAGACCAGAGATCATATTGATCACATTGACACTAAAGTATTGGAGCCAGATTCTCCTCAGCTGCCAGGAAAGTCAATAC
The DNA here is from genome assembly GCF_949606895.1 of Notothenia rossii. Taxonomy (NCBI): domain Eukaryota; kingdom Metazoa; phylum Chordata; class Actinopteri; order Perciformes; family Nototheniidae; genus Notothenia; species Notothenia rossii. The sequence continues at coordinate 15,000,123 of NC_136906.1, forward strand.
TTCCCTCAGCCCCCTCCTGGGCTGACACTCCACCCTCCCCCAAAAAAGGTGAGGAGGACATGGAGCCGGGTATCAGCTGTGCCAGTGCTGTGACCCCTTTGGCCAAGCCAGAACCTGTGGCCCCGTCTGCTCAGCCGAGGGCATTTGGACGTAAGCATGCCAGGGGCAGGAGAAGAATCATGCATTCAGGTGTGGGAATCAGGCGACAGCTAGGCTTGGAAAGGGAGGGGGAAAAGGAAGAGAAAGGAGTCTCTTCGCATACACAGAAGCTCTGCGTGCCTCTAAGCAAATTAGAGCTGTTTTCAGATCAAATTGACATAACTCATCAAGAATCTATTGTGAGCCAAACTCCCAAAATGCTTTCTGATGGTTTTCGTTCAAGAATGTGTACTCGCTCATTCAATGCACCAGAGGTGCCACCCAAGGTTGAGCCTCATGTAAAGAGAAAACCAGGCCCAAAACCAGGACCAAAGCCGGGACTCAAACCTGGGCCAAAACCAAGTCCAAAACCAGGGCTTAAACCTGGTCTAAAGCCTGGACCAAAGCCCGGGCCAAAACCTGGACCTAAACCAGGACCAAAACCTGTGCAAAATGAACCTGAGCTGCCACAGAAAATTGAGACTCCTGTGAAAAGAAAACCAGGACCTAAACCAGGTTCAAAACCTGCGCCAAAACCTGCGCCAAAACCCAGTCAAAAAGCAGCTCCAAAACCAGGACCTAAGCCTGGACCAAAGTCTGCAGATGTTTTGCCCCCTGATGACACCTCACCCATCAAGCCCTCAGTTGGTCGCCCCAAAGGCTCAGTTTCGAAAGCAAAGATCGTACAACAAGAAGAAATCATTCCACCTTTGCCAGACTTGCCTAGCAGGGTCAGGAAGAGCCCAAAAGTTACAATATCACAAGTAAATCAGGATGTAAAAGCAGTAAACCAGGATGAAAATAAACCAAACCCGGAGGTTAAGGCACCAGAAAAGGAGGGTAAGAACATGATATTGAGATCCAGAAAGCCCTCGCAAGAAAAACTGTCAAAAGAAAAAATCAAAGCGGAAGATATTCTGCCCCAGGTATTGACAGAAATTAAACCCAGTGATGATTCACCAAAAGTAGAGGAGTCTGATATTTTGGAACAACCTCCAACTCCTATTCCTAATGCAGTCAAAAACAGAGATGTTCCAGCAGACCCACCCACACCACTGGCCCAACCAGTCCCAACTGAACCATCTGAAGAAAAGACATCACTTCCATTGAAACGGAAAACAAGCCCAGAACTTTCTACCACACCAGTAAAGAAAAAGAGAGGTCCGAAGCCCAAACCAAAAACCATACCACCCCAACCCCCTCTGCTGGAACAGGTCGTCTCCACACCTAAAGAGAAAGGTGTCAGAGGTACCAGAAGAAAGCGAGGGCCACCCAAGAAAACATCTTCAGTCGCTCCACCACCCAAAGACACTCCTCCAAACATCAGTGAAACTGAGATCGCTAGTGATGTGCCTGTGGTGCCTCCTCAAGGCCCAACTAGAACGAAAGTTCTCCCACCACGCAAAGGCAGAGGACAGAAGTACGAGGCCATGGTGCAGAAAATAACATCTCCTAGTTCGAAGAAACACCTCCCAATTCCTCAGATAGACCCTAATCTAACTGATGATGTGACAGCTAAGGCTTTGTCTCAACATGTCTTAAAGGAAGGTGAGGCAACTATGCTCATAAATAGCACTGAAATGATTGAGGGAGAAGTCAAAAGTATAGAGTCTAGACAAGAGGGAGTGAAACAACCTGAAGGAGTGGATAGAAAAAAGGAGATTACACAAGAAGAAGAAAAGCGTGAGGTTACTCAAGAGGCAGTAACACCAGATGAAGTGAGACAACGGGTGACAGAAGAGCTATTAAATAAGGCAGAGACAAGACAACAAAACTCTGAAACAAAGACACAGCAGGATGCTGGAGCTGACAAGGTTTGGAGCTCAATAGACCCCCAAGAAGAAGTCAGGGCTCTAGGAGATTCTGCACTACAGGCCTTAGAAAGTGTATCTTCTGCTTCCAAGTCCTCGAGAACTAAAAGGAAGCGATGGGCAATGGTGGAGAGCACAGATGCCACAGTAGTAGCCTTGGAAGCAGGGAGCCTAATAGTTACAACACCAAGGCTGGCCAAGCAGAGGGCCATTAAAAACAACCATGAGATGCATCTAAAGCAGAGGAGAAAGAAGAGAAAAGGCCAAGCTTCTCTGGAAGAAACAGAGACAGTTGAGGAGACAAATATTGAAACAGCAGAACAACAACATGAGAAGGAAGAAGAGAAGGTAACCCCCACAGAGCCCACAAGACCTCTACCAATCAGCACAGATGAGATTACAGAAGCCCCCCAGGTTACAAGCACAGAACTCATTAAGAAACCTAGGAGAGGCAGAAAGCCATCCACAAATCCAAGTAAGAGAAAACGAGGAAAATCCTCATTAGAGCAGATTCCAGGCAAGCCAATGAAAGTCCACAAAAAGCCTGGGCCAAAACCTGGGATGAAAGACGCCATGGAGGTTATTGAGGCAGTAGTAAGGGCTGCAGGGTGTGAAAGTATCCAAAAAGAGGAGAGAGAAAAAGAAGAAATGGAAAGAAGAGAAACAGAAATAGATGAAAAATCTGAGCCATGTATCATGGGTCCTGTGGTAACAGTAACAGAAAAACAAACTGAGATTGTTACTATGAAAAGAATCAGGCGCAAACCAGTCCATCAAAATCCCAATTTGTCTTTCTGTCCTTATGTACGGATTAACAACTCCAGAGACTTCTCTTCTTGGTGTGCCATAGTCAACAAGCCTGAAGATGCAGTAATCTTTCAGAGACGTAGAAAAAAAGGCATTCTCAGAATGAGAAATCCTTTCACAGTTGCAAAAGGTGTGCCAAACACTGCCGCCATGCTACAGGGACCCTTGGTAAAAATGAATCTAATTGACAAGTGTCTTACATGTTGCCTCTGTGGAAAGCCAGCAAATTACAGAGACTTAGGTGATTTGTGCGGCCCCTACTACACAGAGGATTGCGTACCACGGAAGATTTTGACCATGGAGCACACAGAGTCCCTCAGGGAAGAGTCACAGAAAACCGACGACAAAAACAGTAGCAGCGGTGACGAACCGAGCAACTCCTTAAAGAATGAGGGCGAGGGCAGCACAGAAAAGGAGGGCGGTACAGAGGCGTCAGCTCAAGAGGGCAGTAGTAGCAGGCACCATCATTGGCGCTATCGGCGGGCAGAAAGAGCCGAGAGAACGGGTCAGGAGGCTGGTCCACGAAGATTAACGCTCCGAGAGAGGTTCAGGAGGATGCAGCAGCTTCAGGCTGTCAGCTCAGGGGCCTCGAGTGACCAAGAGAGGGGGGGCAGTGTGTTTCAACGGCTACAAGTAGAAGCAGAGAGTAAAGAGCACTGGGCCCATGAAAACTGCACCATCTGGACCAAGGGGGTAGTAATGGTAGCTGGGAGGCTCTACGGACTGAGGGAGGCTGCCAGCAACTCAGCCCAAGCGGTACGATAGCAATTATAAACATGAAGTCAATTCTAAAAATGTGTGCATGCTAACGGAACAAAAAATGTATATGTTGCAGGTTCTTTGAGAAATTGAAGTTAACTTTTGACTTTTTTTCTCTTTTTTTCCTCTCTATGTCCCTCTATTGGTCATTTTGAATGTTACTATATTGGTCTTGGTCCATATGTCCGTCTGTCTGACTAACTTCAGAGCTGCTTCAAGTGCCAGATTGTGGGGGCGTCCCTCAGCTGCTGTTGGAGAGGATGCTCTCATAAATACCACTATGTCTGCGCCAAAGAGATAGGTAAGAGACCACAGCGACAGAATGAAGTAAGCAACAAGGGATGGAAGTGTGGAGGGAGGTCAGAAAAACGGAGGGGAAATGAGGAGCGATATTGGGAATGTGAAATTGAGCATGAGTTTAGAGGGAAATGGGTAGGGGAACAAATAAGGAAGGTATAGGGGGAAAAAAGGAAAGGAGAGGGAAGAAATCAAGGAGAGGGAAAATGGATGTGGGTGGAATGAGAGAAGGAGAAATCATCAAGAAGTAACATTATTGAGTGCGAGAAAAGATATCTCAGAGTGCTAGGGGAGAAAGAGGAAAGTGGGCAGGGAACAGAAGCAGGGAGCCTTGAATAAAGGGGATGATGAGAGGAAAGTGGGACCCTGGAGTGTGCAAGAGGGAGAGGGGGATGAGATAGAGGGAGGAGGGTGTGTATGCGTGCATTATTGACCACAACCCCTGTGGCTCCATCCATCCATTCTGCTGTCTGGGGAATGTGTGTGTGTGTGTGTGTGTGTGTGTGTGTGTGTGTGTGTGTGTGTGTGTGTGTGTGTGTGTGTGTGTGTGTGTGTGTGTGTGTGTGTGTGTGTGTGTGTGTGTGTGTGTGTGTGTGTGTGTGTTAGCATGCATCGATGTGTGTGCCTTCCTGCATGAACGCTGGCTCAAAAACTTAACTTGTGCAACGTTCCCTTCAATTCTTGTGTGTGGGTGTGGGTGTGTGTGTGTGTGTGTGTGTGTGTGTGTGTGTGTGTGTGTGTGTGTGTGTGTGTGTGTGTGTGTGTGTGTGTGTGTGTGTGTGTCTTTGATCATTATTGTTAATATAAGTTATTGTCTGTGTGTCAGCACATGTGTTGTATGGCTTCCCCTTACATTACCTCATGCCAAGGAAGTACAGTGTGAGGATTAGAAGGCCTGCCACGTCTGCCGAGCCTGCACAGGGTGCAGAGCGAGGCCCTTTTTAATCCTGCTGAGTGCACCAGCCATATCTGACTGCCTGCCTCCCTGTATAGCTACTCACCCTCTCAGCCTCTCTCTTTCTTCTGTTGCTCTCTCGCTCTTGCTTTCTCTCCCGCTCTTTCTCCCCCTATCTACCTCTTTTGTGAGCATTTTTCATTTTAAACTTACCTGTATGTCATGTATCATTATATTTCAAGGGGGGGGGGGGGGGGGGCGTTCTGTGCACTCGACTCATGCTATTGGTTCATTTGTTATTATTGTCTATCTGCAACATTGTAGCTTATTCTCTTCTCCTTTTCTTTGTTTCTCTATACCTGCTTAGGCTGCACATTCCATGAGGATGACTTCTCCATCAAATGTCCTAAACACGAGGTAAGAAAATGACTAGTGAATGCATTAATGCTCATTATTTCTTTTTGAGGGTTTAAAATACAGCATCCTGCTTTAACAGTGACTCATACATTAAAAGGGAGGGAGGGTTGGATGGAGAAGATTTAGCATCTCCTAAGGTAACAACCTTCAGATTTTTCTGATTTCATATATTTTCATGTAAAGTAGGCATCCACAGGATTGCATTTCCATTAGAGCTCTTACAACCTCTCTGCTCAAAAATGCTGTGCATTTGGTTTTGGTTTTTTTCTCCCTCATCCCGCTCCCCATCACACAAAACATTTGGTTCACACATTTCTGTCACAAGCAACAGCACCGTGGCTGGATAGACGATACTGTGCAGAACAGAAAACTAAATTGTCAGCTCTTGTAAAACAGAAGGAATCAGAAGGGGAAACACAAGCTTTCAAGTTGGTGTCTGTTGTATCACATAACCTATTATCTACTCCAATGACAAGAGAGTCAGGATCTCATCTTGGGCTGACCAATATTTTGTTACCTAATCAATATGTACCCAATGACCTTGGCAAACTGAACCCATATCAGCCACCAGTCGTTGGGTAAATACTCTGTTATGTGACCTGTGTGTATTACTGTCACTCAACACCCACTGTTATGACTGCCGACCGCTGCAATTACAACGGGTTACTGACTGTATTTGTGTTCATATGAAACGTCCACTCCACTGTCAGCTTTCCTGTAAGACAGACGCCATCTGGTGGTGACGAAATGACACTGCAGCACAAAGAGGAAGGTCAAATGCAGAGGAGAGGGGGGGGGGAGTAGAAGGGGAGAGATGCTGACATTCAGCAGGGAGCAGCGGTGCATTGAGGCAGCAGTGGCAGTAGCCTCCCTCCCTCCCCTCTCTGCCTCTCTCTCCCCTTCCTGTTCTCCTCCATGCAGACTGACGGGGATGAAAAGCTGGCTGATGATCAAAACACCCCACCCAGCATCACTGCTTGCTTTCTTACCCTCATGCGTTCTCCACCCTTATCTCTCCCTATTCCTCTTGTTATTTTCTCATGTGTTCGCCTTATTTAGCTTGTGCCTCCCTGCTGTTTCAGCTCCCCCACTCTGTTCACCTCTCATCTCCTGCGAGCTCCCTTTTTTCTCCCTTTTTTCCCCCCTTCATCCCTTCCTTCTTCTTTCTCATCTCATCTTCTCCTCACCTCTCCTCACCTCAACTCCCACGACTGAGCAGCAGAAATAGAGTATGTGAAACGGAGAAAAAAGGAACGGCAAGACCGAGAGAGATTGTTGTTAGCGAGCTGAGGCAGAGCTGTCATCAGCTAAGGGATCTGAAGGTCTGTGTGTGGGTCTGTGCTGCGCCAATTTAGGCTGAGCAGCTTAATCAAAGGGAAGAGCATGAACATATGAACACACACACACACACACACACACACACACACACACACACACACACACACACACACACACACACACACACACACACACACACACACACACACACACACACACACACACACACACACACACACACACACACACACACACACACACACACACACACACACACACACACACACACACACACACACACACACACACACACACAAAATCCCCACCCAATCCATGGGTCCCCCTCTGAAATTCTCCCTCTGCCTGTGTTCACTTGGTTTGAGGGTTGGAACAAACATATTGATGACATCTCACACACATGTAGAGCTAATGGACACACACTGTGCGCTTCTACCCAGGTGTATTAACAAGTTACCTGTAAGCTCACTAACATATGTTGAGCGGCAGAGAGTGAAAAGCAGGGAGAAGTAAATACAGTGTTGTGCTGTGGCTGAGTGGGAACAAAAGAGGAATGGGGGGAGTTACATCAGAGAGTGACAGCATAAAAGAGACAGGGATTGGAGGAAAGAAGAAGGGCAAGAGAGACAAGCCGCTCTCAGTGAAGGAGGAATTGAGATTGAAGGGAAATTAGTTAATTTAGGGAGGTAAACAGAAAGAGAGGGGAGGAAGAAGGAGAGAGAGGGAGAGATAAAAGAGAAAAAGCTGCTCTGAGGGCAGGCCATAAGGATGGGCAACCGAGAGAAGGACAGAGAGAGTGAACGAGAGATACTTGGGGGCTGCAGAGGAGAATAAGGGGAAAGGAAGCACTCCTCCACCAACGCACCAGCGCAATTAGTAGGCGTTCCTGCTGAGTCTTTCTAAGTGGAGCTGGTTCACTGGCCAGCTGCATCCATCTCTCCACCGCTGCACACGGCAGCCAGCTCACCTTCATGTCTGCATATCTGCACAGAAACACTCACAAAGCTGCAGGTACAGCACATACACGAGAGCTCCCACCTGCAGAAGACATGGACGTACATTTATTGCAGCTTTTGTGTTCATAAAAAACATTTTCAGCACTTAAATAATGCAGATTTTCTGCAATGCTGTGGAGACAATGTAGCACTCATAGAGGGAATACCTCAAAACCTCTCTGCGTGTATTTATGAATTCATAGCTGTCTCTCTTCCCTTTTTCTACAGGACCTGTAATATATTCCAGTTCATCACCTCCAACTCAAACACCACCTCTCAGCCAGGAAGGCGTCACTTATCCAGCAAGGCAAACAGAGATGTTGTCCTAACAGCCACCTATACCTAAAAAAACACAAGGATGACTGATGGCGGACAGGCACATCAAGCCAGTGGAGATGGGGGAGGGAAAAAAGGCTGCTCTGAGGTGGAGGTAGGAGCAATACAAACCCCGGGAAAATGGCTCCGCAGAGAATAGCTGCTCCCTGAACCCCGGCCCGGAAACGTGTTTTCTCAACTGAGCCCCTTACTGGGAGACAGAAGGCAGCGGCACTGTTTAACAGGAGGAAAGACTGCGCTTTGGAGACTGTGTGTCTAGAGCCCAGTGCACAGGGGGGGCTGCTTAAAATGCAGAGCGAGGAACGTGTGTGTGTGTTCTGCCTTCGGATGGGTTGCTATCATATTCAGACACCTGGCGGACAGTGATTGGACAGGAGCATCCCTCTGGCCACCTTGTCTGTGAGCCAAGAAGTGTGTATGCGTGTGTGTCTGTGCGCGTGTGAGTGGAATAATCACATTGTCATTCTACAGCCACACCATCCGTGTGTTTGGGCATTATGTGTGAGTGAAGAAGTTCGTCTCCAAGATGTCATTGCATCAAAAAAGCAGCAGCAGCAGCCAACCACTGGATGTACTATCTCAATGTGTGTGTTTAAAACAAGAGACAAAACGAAACAAAAAAGGAACTGTACATGATGACGTGTTTTACAGGTTCTAAATATTCTGATATTGAAGAGTTCCGAAAAAAAATGGACGCAGTATTTTACTATAATGCTCTTATCTTCGGAGATGTATTTTGATGTGCAATATGACTATACAACATCATTGCGTCACTCTTGGTATATGTCAGGCTTTGTTGTAATTCCGAAATTAACAGAAAAAAATGAAAAAACTAAACTCTGTTCAAGAGTGTTACCCCATTTCAACTGTGTGCACATTCAATATGTACAGTAGACGACGCCATCATCACTCGACAGGTTGCAAATCGGGGCTCCGAGGGTCCAACCGGGAGTCAGGTCATCTCACCTCATATCTATGTACAGTTCAGAAGTATTACTGTTAAACATTGCCATCATGTATGATTATTTCACCCACAACAACATCGCAGAAAGGCACACATTCACTCCAGATTTCATAACACTCCCGTCTGTTCGTGTATCTCAGATGTAGCCTCTTTCCCTCTTCCATGCTATGTAACAACGCCCTGGACAGGGTGTGAGTTTAAGTACTGGTCATATCAAAAAGAGACATATTTAAGTATTAGAGCATAAAAGAAAGTGCAAAAACGCCACACCAAACGTTCTCTTTTATGAAGCTCATTATTTAATGGTGTATATAAGTATTTGAAGCTGTTTAAATGTAAGATGTGATGTACTATTATAATTGTGTATAGTATTTCCTAGAGATGTTTATTTTCTATAAAATGGAATATGTTATTGCTTATAAAATGTTATTAAAAGAATCCATTGATGAAAAAAATTACCTTTTTTGGGAATGTCACTTGTCATAAGTTGGAGCATGTCGTTTTATTGATTTCCATGTCTATTTGTTTGAAATCGATGACACAGCATCACTTTGTTTGAAATGTTTTTTGTAACGCCAATGTTAAATATACCAGCACCTTTCATGCTGCTATGACCAACGCCTGCTCTTTTTTTGTCTTTCCTGAATACGCACTGACATCAACACCATTTGGATCAGCATGGCATCCCCGGGCAAAGGGACCACAATGAGTCATAACAGTGTTCATTATCAAAATGATGTCAACACTTCCAATCTGGTTATAAACATACCAAGCAATCACATTTGAGAAATGAAAGCCTTATCTAACAACCTGCTTTTAATAAAGCAAATGATTACAGATAACTATTACCGATATCAATGAACCTTTGACATTTGCTTACAAAACGCCAAAGGAGATTCGGTTCAGAATAATCACAGATTTTCTTTGGTCAAAACTTGTTCTTGCCTTTTTCATTCAACCACAAGAAGTGCATAATTTCGAGTTTGGAAAAGGGAGACATTTAATTATGTGGATTACAATTACCCCCATTAAAATGGAAAGCACCACAGGAAACTGTAAATCCTTCCTTACAAAATGCTTTAATATTTACATCATAAAGAGATGAAACCGAAGAACAAGGAAGAGAAGAAAATATATCAAAGTTAAAGAACACATGAATAACACCTTTAGACATTGCTATGTCTCATTCATCTCAATCCATCATCTTTCAGTCTTTCACATTAGTGACACTTTAAAAAACATACTCGTTCTGAAACAAGAACACATGCCAACCATTTTTTTCTTTTTCTTACAGTCCTTTAAAAATCAACAACAATGTGTGGTTCTCTAGGAACATTTAACTATAATGACTGAAAGAGCAAGTGTGGCTCTTCGTGTTGGAGCTAAAAAGGAAAACCAGTTTCACTACAGGCCCTCTTTGGATAAAAAACGAATCATTTGAAATGTTCTTCATTATGTAACTTGTTGCAAAAGTGCCATAGGTTCACTTTATAGTGTTTAATCTTTGTGATGCCAGAATTGGACGCTGCCAATATGAAGAATAATCGTAGCTGCATACGTGTGCAACAGTGCAAAAGGTCAATTGAGTCAGACGATGTGACGCAAATAACTTGCACTTGATTTTGACACCCATTGCCATGGCAACACATTACAGTAACTCCATTATATGGGCCTGGAGAAAAGCTACAAAATAAACTCAGTTTAGGGGAAGAAAATAAGCATTATCAATCTGCCTTGCAAAATACTTCTTACAGATTATAAATACATTTTGAAATATGTACACGGCAAAACAAATAACGATCTCTATGAAAATAACTCCATAAAGCCACATTTCTATTTATCTCATTGAAATCAGCCTTGCAGGGCTAGTGCACATTGACACATGGAGCGTCCAGTGGGTCACCTCTCCTGGTTTCAAGTCAAACTTCATTCAAATAAACTTTAACACTTTGTGAACCGGCGGAGTGGCTTCCCACTGAACACATGGGCGGACCAATCAAGTCCTTTTCCTCAACGAACAAGCGACGCCTCACTCTGCGGCCAATCAGAGCAGCCCGCCACTCCAACCCACTGAGCAGTCCTGCTTAAGGTGCATTTATGTCGAAAAGATCGGGGTGGGACTGAATAAGTGCAGGGCAAATATCTCTTTCATGCTTCACTCACACACATACACTCACACACTCACTCATTCACACTGAACCGTCTACTTAGAGGACGTGACGGCTCCTCATTGTGGTCAAACTGTGGCACTGCAACCGAAAATGTTCTTATTCTGGTAATAATCCATAGCAACAAGAGTGTTACCTCTACACACACAGTGCGTCCTGATGTGGGGATTAGGTGTTGGCAGGGACAGTCCATGAGAAAAATCTGAAAGTTTGATATGAATCTGGAAAGTGTAGTCAATCTGTTCAATAGCTGCACGCCAGAAATGCCAGAGAATGTGTGGCTGTGTCTCTGCTGATATTTTCTTTTTTGTCTGTGTGTTTTTGTATCTGATGTTTCTATATACAGTGTCCATACATGTCTCTCAGCCCCTCCCCAACCTTTCTGCTCTCTAGCTGTTGGTGACAGTAGTGCCGCTGCCCAGCTTGATGATCATTTGCTGGCAGTCGTGGAGGGTCCTCTTGTCTCCCAGCTTCTCCAGGGTGCGGGCAGCGTCTGCCAGCATGCCCACCCGTTGGCCGGGGGCCGACAGGAAGGAGGGGGGAAGGTAGCGGCACGCCAGCATCACAGCCTCCGCCTGCTCCCGCTGGCCCGGCCGCGTCTCGCACTCCTCTGCACACAAAAACACAAAGAAACGTTGTTACCATGGTAATTTCGGAGGAGCTTTACGATGTACGATCAGCCACTGACGGACAATCAGACTGCAGCAGCTTCTTGTTTAATTACTGATGGGATTTAGTGTTGTGAACAATTGGACAAAATAGATTAAAAGCTGGTTAGAGCTACTAATTACCGCCATTCAGTGTATCCCAGCTTTTATTTAAAACGAAGCAAGAAAACACACATCTAAAAACACTGCTTGGAGAAGAGCGGAATCCACAGTTGAAGTTTATCAGTAAGTTTCAAAAGTTTTTATTTGCCAACTGCTTTAAAGTTAATTAATTACAGCTTGATAACTCATTAATATAACTCGTAAAACAATGTGCAATTAAGATTATGTTATCATAGCCTCCACATGGCCTACAATATCCGAGTATAGTCGAGACACAAAAAAAAACAACAGATGCTGAACGCCTGAACACATCTTTAAAAATATGATGCCACCTTTAGTTGGTTTAATAGGCAATCCATAAATGTCAAATACATCAATAAACAGAATATATCCCATCTGGTAAATGAAGGTTTGTGGACAAACATAGAAATAGAACAGACATTTAGAGCAGCAAGAAGTTAACTAACAATTGTTGTTGCATAGTTGATGAAAATATTAAAACAAACACACACCTGTTTTGGCTCCGGGTGTTGCCCTGCGTCGCAGCGAGCGATCCAGGAGCTGATGTGTGCGGGTGGGACTGGCCCCCGCCATCAGCCTGGCTGTAGCTTCATGAAGGAACAACTGGAAAGAGATGAAGGGAGATAAATGAGGAGGAGGGATGGTGACTCATACAAATATCCATGTGTGTGTCTGTGTCTGTGTGCGTCTGTGTGTGTGTGTGTGTGTGTGTGTGTGTGTGTGTGTGTGTGTGTGTGTGTGTGTGTGTGTGTGTGTGTGTGTGTGTGTGTGTGTGTGTGTGTATATATGTGTGTTGTAACACCTCCCATCTCATTTCCACAGAGAACTGCACCGTGGCCTGCATGCAAATATGTGCACAGGAAGTATTTGAATGTATATACAGGACGCTATGCACTTCTCTTAATGTGTTGCCATTTTGGCTGACTGTTTGCCATTCCAGCCCTTGATGCCTGTGCCTCGATACTTTAAAAATCGGTTTATGAGGATTTTATGTGTCATGGTTTTTATTTTTTTAATAAACTTTTATATTTATAGAATTTTTGTTTGCATGATTAGTCATGGTTTTCAGTGCTTGACAATAAAAAGACAGGAGTTGGTGTATTCATCTTGTTTTGTGTCTGTCAATTGTGTTTGGATGTCTGCTTTTGTGTTAGAGTGAGAGGAGATCAAATTAGAAATCAGTCGAGACAAAATGAACGTTTTGCAAGACAATACATTTCCTTTAAACTTTGCAGTACGTACTCTCCGCATGGCAGGCCTGAAGCTGTGTGCCAGTTTGCGTAGGGAGCTGAGATCTTGCTGAAAGCCTTGGAGCTCCGGTGGGGAGGCCTGGTGGACCCCCGCAGGGCCGCTGGTGCCCACCAACCCTGACCCCGCAGGACCGGCCCCCTGCTGCTGCAGGCGCCACACGTTGGTCCTCATCACCAACAGGAGATCACACAAGAGCAACTGGACAACCTAAAGAGAGAAATGGCCAAGAATTGGATACATCAAAATGCTATTGATGCAGTACAGTAACAGACTGATGACCTGGATACTGAAATTAGAGTGTAATTATTTTTTAAATAACATGGTAATTATTTTATAGTGTTAATGTACACGCTAAATCGTGGCATTAATTGTAATTATAAGAAACAAACATTCAATACTCAGAAGGATAGCACAAAAGATCACAGAGATATTAGCCGGCTCCAGTCAAAGATGAAGGGCATTCTGTACCCTCATTATATGTGTGTGTGTGTGTGTGTGTGTGTGTGTGTGTGTGTGTGTGTGTGTGTGTGTGTGTGTGTGTGTGTGTGTGTGTGTGTGTGTGTGTGTGTGTGTGTGTGTGTGTGTTCTGCTGTTAGTGGGCCAGCTCTGTGTTGCACTGCAGGAACATTGCACTCCGCTGAGACACACATGCAATGCAACTACAATGCACCACAGCTCTGGCCGCAGACGTGCACACACTGTGAGCTACCTATCCACCGGCATCACCATCTGCTGAGCGCCAGAGGGGAGACCACCACCCTATCACAGAGGAGCTGCTGCAGGGGGATTCACACTCTGTGGGAAAGTGTGTGGCGTTGTATTGTGAAATGTGTGTGTGTACTAAGTACTAAGTAATTATGTAGGGGCAATTTTCTCTGTTTACAATGTATGCACGCACATGTTTTGGCACATCTGTCACTCTGTGCATTTGTGTGTTTGCATTTTTTTGTATTTCTAATGCAAATGTGGTTGCCCTCATAAAACAAAAATATAATGAGAAGAGTGCCTCTGTGTGTGTGTGTGTGTGTGTGTGTGTGTGTGTGTGTGTGTGTACCTTGTCTAAACTGGAGCTGTGGCAGTGGGGTCCGAGGTTGAGGCTGTCTCGAAGCAGAGCGCTGGCCTTGTCGCTGTAGCTCAGACTCAGCTGGCAGTTTTCAGGTTTGGACAGCAGAGCCCGCACCGCCCTGAATGTGTTCAGACACGCCTTGGGCAGAAGACTCCTGACAGAGCGAGGGATCAGAGAGACAGAGGACACAGGTTAAAGAAGAGGAAGTGTGTGTATGTGTTCTCTGTGGAAAAAACCTGTGCCACACTCTTAGGCTGGCAGAGGAAGTTCCTGTGCGTTCATGTCAAACTCACTCTGCGTTCTGCAGGCTGCGCGGCAGGTGCTCAACAGTTGGGTACAGTCTCTCTGCTGCGGCGTCATCTCCTTGGAGCCAATTGATAATCACCACGGTAACCGAGGACCACCACTTGGAGTGGGGGTCGCAGCCTGGAAGTTGGAACAAAAACGGTGAAAAGCGAGACACCCACAGACAAACAAACAAATGCAAGTATTTGAATCCCCCATTGCCCACTTTCACATTTAACATGAATTAGAGTGCGGGCACACACACACACACACACACGGACAGCTGCTGTCTGTATTTTGACCTCTGAATCAATCCGTTTCACCCCTCTGGCGTAATCACAACATGCGGAGAAAAAGCTGCCATTTTCACGACTCCCTCATTTGGGAAAATGACTCCGTTTAACATTTGGGCAACACGAACAAACTTCTGACACTGTGAGCAACCTGAAACTCTGCCAAGAAAAGTCTCCTAATAAAATCCCTGCTCCCTCCCTCCCTCCTTCCCTCCTCTCAAGGTGATCACAGATTTGACAGCACTGAAGATAGATTAAGCAATCTAGTGGATGCCTCCCTTTCACCGAGTCCACTTTCGCTCAGATGTGTGATCATTGAGGACAAAGGAACATGGAGGGAGTGCGCAATTCAACCAAGTGGAAATGAGGTTACTCAATCTTGATAGTGTAAGAATTAACTTTATCCATCCACTTATTATTTTGCAAGCACATTAGGAAAATCAAACAGTCAGGGGAAGGTGACTGAAGGATGCTGTAAAGGCAAATTCAATTATCTCTGATAGAAAAGTAGTAATGAAGGAAGGAGCCCTAATAGAAAACTCAATGTAACAGAAGCAGTCTTAGTCAGTAAGAGTTTGGTTGCCATGGTTTAAAAATATGTTTTTAGTCAGTGTCTTTAAAGTGCTTGGTTTGCGTCTCCTCGTGTAAATAAAAGGACAGGCACTTACCGGTCACAGTGGCCATGTTGGAGCCGATGGCAAAGGACTGGGAGGTGGCTCCAGCAGCATCTGATGCACTTATCAACAGCTGGAGATACTCCAGGGCATCAGCATACTCCCTGAGGAGGGAAACACACTGAATGGTTATTCTCCACCACAAATATTACCACCAGTTCATTTTTTTGTTATGCTATCCTTTGTTTATTGTCCAAATGGAAATGGTATACACATTTCAGTTTGGCAAACACTATTAAAAACTGTTATTTTCTCACCCTTCTCCCTGGTCGGGGCTCTTCTCTCCGTGAGGCTGAGCCACACAGTACAGAGCTTTCTCCAGGAGGTGTTCCCTGAAAGCCTGAGTCACCTGGGCCAGAGGATCCACTGTGAGAGCACCAAGAGATCATTAACATGAGGAATACAACTGTGTGCGTGTTCAAAACAGAGGTCAAGGCCACATGGAGTCTGTACTACATTTTTGTCTGCACTGACCAGTGTTGCCCGCCTGGCTGTAGATGCTTTCTTTAGGAGTGCTGCGAATAGCCCAATCCCCATCCACAAAGAAGCGATGACCTAGAGGGTGACACAGCCACTGCATAGCTGGAGGAACGCTGCCGCTGGACGACAGGCACGCTTGGCGGGCGCTGCTCAGGAAAACACGCTATTGGGATTAAAAAAACAAAGTTAAGTTCACTTTCAATTCTAACATAAATTGATTATGTAGAGAACAACACAGCTTATAGGTCACAAATGATGTTTCCTCAGGTCCCAAGGCCATGTTAATTAAACACGAGCCAAACATAACCTCTAAACTACTTACTGTTAAGTGAATACTATTTGAACTCTAAACAGAATAATGTGCAAAAGCGTCATTCTGACGGCATCCAAGTATAAAATATTCAATGATATATGTCAAACGTAGCAATTAGCTTTGTGCATGTGCAAACTAAGGGGACTTACAGAAGTAAAATGCAGGATCCTTGGCATGCTGGCTTTGACCCGTAGAGCTGCGGACACGTAGACCTCAGCCAGACTGGCTACAGGCAGACAGGAGCCAGCACACTCTGCCAGGTTCACTGCACTCAGAGCCATGTGCACTGCCGACAGGTGGCTGCCATTCAGCTTACCTGTACGCACAGAAATAAGACAAGAAAATTATATGTATATGTATATGTTTTGAATATATATATATATATATATATATATATATATATATACACAACAGTGATAGAATAATCAGGAAAAGGCTTTGCAACGTAAGCCAATAAACCTTTTTTCTTCTTATCAACCTAAGCTGACTGAGCTTTAGTCACCTTATATTCTGCCACTACAATTAGTCACCAGATAGTTTGCAGTCTCCCACATCAATTTAATTTAGAAACAGTGTTTTCCCACCAACCCACCTGTCATGTGAAGCTGGTGCAGGCGGTGGTAAACCAGGGCGGCGTCCCGGCTGCTTTTGCAGGCGTCCTCCTTCAGGGGGCGGTCAGACCGCAGCCCTCCTGCCCTGGCAGCCAACCAGCGGCCCACCCAGAGGCGCTGGAGGCAGAACCTTAGCAGGGACCAGAGCGCAGAACAGGCTAGGTCCAACTGGGAGATGGGTAAGGGACGACCAAGAGCCTTTAGACACGTCCACAGGTTCTGACTGGCCTGGGCGAAATCTCCCTGGGGAGGAAGAAATAAGAAGAGATTAAATGAAACTCCTCAGGAAGAGTGCTGGCATGTAGAGCTATCCTTTGGAATGTAATGTTTCTTCAAAACGTTTTATCTGTGTGTATTGAGTAAAAGTAAACATACTCTAGCCAGGTCCAGGTCAGCCTGCTTGCGGTGCCTCCAGAACAACACAGAGGATCCAGAGTGTGGTCTGGTTACAGGCTCTCCATACACCAGCAGTCGGACCAGAACCCCCGACACCAGAACACCGTTCACCAGCCACACCAGTAAGGTTGGCAGCATCCAGTCCATCCAGCCCCACGACTCCGCTGCAGAAAACACCTTTCATTTAATATTTTGTAGTCATCATTTAAACTTAGACCAACATTTCAAGATTGTTGAAGTCATTATTGTCTAATCTAAATTTTTACTTTAAAAAACTTAGTTTAGCGTTTACAGTAAACTGTTTTTTTTCTGTTTGTTTATTCCACAAGTCAACTTGAATTGATGTTTTGATTATCATCAAGGGTATGCTAGCTCCGGTTTCCTTTGCGTCTGATGTGAGATGTCATGAAATACAAAACGAACAAACAAATGGTTGATTTCAAATATTTAAATATTTTGTAGTATATATTTTTGCTAATTAGTTAGCATAATTCAAGGAGAACTTTTAAAAATTCAAGAATATTCCTTACATTATTGTTAAAAATTCCAGAAAAATTGAATATATGTTTTCCACGAAAATCATAACATGCTGCTCGATTATGGCAAAAATCATAATCTCGATTATTTGGGTCAATATTTGATATCACGATTATTAAAAAAGATTATCCATTTACTTTGAAAACATCCATTTATTGAAAAAGAAAATGTGTAGTATGTTTTTAACAGTTGATTACCCTGAACTTTAAGTATAATTCAATTGAAAAAGCAATTAAAAAAAAAATATATATATTTTTTTTTAAATAAAAATAAATAAATAAAAAATAAAAATAAAGATAATCATTTTATTTCGATTATGTTGTTTTCATAATCGTTGCAAGCCAAAATCCTAATTGCGATTAAAATACGATTAATTGAGCAGCCCTAACATGAAGTCAGGGCCCTTAAATCTCTGAGCAGCTCATTTCTGTGACTCTCTACTGACTTCGTTCTACCTGCGATATCCACACCCAGGACGCTCCTTCCTGTGTGAGGTGTGGCTGCTGAGCTTCCAGCTGAGCTGCTGCCGGATGCGCAGAGCAGGGCAGCCAGAGGGTTGAGAGAGAGGAAGAGGAAGGTGAAGGCGCACAACGCCATGCGGGAACGGTCCAACATGCCACCAGCGCTGCCTCCTGCTGCGGATTTGTCCACGATGCCCACAGTAGGCTGCTGAGTTGAAGAGAGACAAGAGAGATACATTTATATAAGCAAAACATAATGATTGACAGAGACTGTAACGTCATATTTTATTCTGTTTATGAAGTACAATGGTGATGGCCCTGACTCTAAATACGGCATGAATCATGCAAAGCTTTAATACCTTAGTGTCCTCCACCATCGGACTGTCGGGCTCTGAGTCACTGCTACAGTGAGAGAAAGAGGTGGGGGAGCCCACGTCGGAAGCAGGTGGGGTGGGCAGCTCATTCTTCACATCAGCCGGTGTATCGACCTCCATGGCAACCAGGTCCTTGAGAGACTCTGAAGAAAGGAAAGACGCGGAGAACAGTTAGAAGGTCAATCAGCGGGGCAAAAGTAAAGACATCTTCAACACTCAATTTCATCTACTCAGACGCTGTAGAGGACTGTTTCCATTGCTGTCAATTCAGGATAACAGTAGCTAACTAAGACCTCATCACAAAAGGTCAACTGAATGACTTCAAGAAATAGAAATGAATTGTAGAGACCCGTTATGGAATAAAGAAGAGCGACAGGTTTTAAGCACGTACTGTTTTTCTGGGCTGCCATTTTAAACGCCATGTTCTCCTGTTTGAGCTTCTGGTTGGTCGACTGCAGGAAACGGATGTAGTCGAGGGTTTTCCTCAGCACTGCAGACTTGTTGAGCTACAAGAAAGAAGAAACATCACATTATAAGCTTCTTCCTCTTTTCAATAATGATGATTGACAGATTTTTCTTTGACAAGGATATATTGTAATGCAGATAAATATCTTTCTTACCTTGGCCTCGGAACCAGCCACCAGATCTTTGAGCTCGAGAATTTTGTCATTAATAGAGGAGCGGTAACGCTTCTCAATTGCATTGTGGGCTGTGCGCTTCTCTCCCTTGTGTGGCACGCCAAACGGCTTGCCGCTGATGGCGATGCGGTTAATGGGCATCTTATCAGTGTCCATCATGACTGGCAGCGTGGTCAGGATGGTGCCTCCGCCCATAAAGGCCTGGAAGGGCAAAGACCGCTAAAAATTGAGAAAGACAGTTCCATAAAGTATGCACAGTAAATCACATTTTGATTATTCTATGAAGTCAGGGTTGCATTTGATGTGCCTACCTGCAGTGAAGTGCTCTGTACTGGGGTGGTGCTGGACAGGGAGGTGGAGGAAGCCATAGTGGTCAGCAGCAGAGACTCCGCCTTGATGAACTGCGGCTGCAGCAACACCTGAAAAGATACACACACAAAATAGACAAAATATCAGTATGGATACACAGTTCTGCTCTTGGCTCCGTAAAACACAAACAATGAGTACACTGAATTTGATTTGCATGTAGAAGTACATTCAGGTGCCAGTCTGAAACACTTACAGGTACTTGCTGCATTTGCTGCACTTGCTGCACTTGCTGCACTTGCTGCACTTGCTGCACTTGCTGCACTTGCTGCACTTGCTGAACTTGCTGCACTTGCTGCACTTGCTGTACGTTGGGTGCGATGGTTTGCAGCGGCGGGCTCACTGACGTGGCCACGAGGGGAGACGTGGTGGTCAGCCCTTGGAGCTGAGCCTGGATGGTCATTGGCTGAACACTTGGAGGCGAGGATGACAGGATTGCAGTGGGTTGGCTCACACTGCTGGGACTGGCAGCTGGAAAATAGTTGCAAAATATTATTTTAACCTTCATTCAAGGATGTATAATTGTATGCAATATCCACATTTTATAACATGCCTTTTAGAAACTTGATAATGCAATTCAAAGTTCTAATGTAGTTCTACAGTGAACCCCCTATATCCTATATCCTTACAATATACATATTTTTGAACAGTCAGATTCCAGTACTCAAACAACAAACCTCTACTTTGACTTTTTGCAGTTGAAAATCATACAAAAATAAAGAAAATACCAATCATTACATTGCATCAGTGGATGGCTTCATCTTATTTCTGCTTTAAGCGCAATCTTTCAATATTAACTCAGGTTAAGTTGACATATATCAGATTTAAATCTAGTATTTGTACTCCTGTGATGTGGCACATTGTGAAATCTTTTTATGATCTTTGAATCTTAAATGACCTTTCACCTGTTACATCCTTACAATATTTTATTAGCTACTATTAATCAGATAGAAAGAAATACTTGTTATTATTGGTTTTAAATGCAACTCTATTACACTTGGCACAACATTATTGTCCTGGGTTTCTCGTTCAATAGGTGAAATACAATCCCACTGGAAGTAAGTGTCATCAGCATTCAGTGTGTAATCTTTTGTTTCTTATCAGCTCTATCTGGGTTGGAATTTACAATCACCTGTCAGCAGGACAAACGTGGAGTTTTAAAAAATAGTAATAAACATTTATTGCCTCCAAGACATTATAAAAACAATGTTTATTTTACTACAAAGCATTTTTATTTAGCTCGCAGACTGTCACACCGCAGAGCAAAGTCTAAAAGATTAGGAATTGGATAGATTCAGTTAAGGTTGAATGACCTAGTGCCCATTATAAATGCAATACACTTTGCTGGGCAGTGGCAGTGTTTCTCAAAGTGGGGGGCGCGCCCCCCCTGGTGGGCGCAGAGGCATGACGGGGGGCGCGAGAGACCAGGAGGAAAAAAGGTTATTTAAAAAAAAAAAAAAAACATAATTAAAAAAATTATTGATTCGAAAATAATATGATACAGTACAATACAATTACGTCTGGGTCTTTGTGTTTCATTCAAGCTTGGCTCTGTGTGTGTGGAACGAGCCATTTTGTGTGCGTGCGTGAGCGAACGACCCTATGTGAGGTCCACACACCACCTATAAAAATAGCGCTTTACCCCTGCTTACACTTATATGCCGTGAGCTGATTATCGAGCTTTCTTGTAACAGTCGCGGGTACACTGTGTATTTGCGTGGGGATTAGCCGCTTTCACACCAAGTACTTTGCCGTACTTAGTGCCGGCACTTAGCGCCCCGGCATTTAGTGCCCCACGGCACTAAGTACCAATCGCGTTCACACCGGAGTACTTTTCCCTGAGGGAAGATTACGCAAATGAGCCACTGACGTCACTTCGTCTTCTTCTGCTTTGGGTTTACTGGCAGGCCGCAAACCACTTCACGGCGTATACTGCCACCCGAAGTCCCCGGAGTTGGGGACTTTCGAGTAAATCGCCAGAACGCCGACACCTCCTCATCAATCCACCGCTCCCATGTTTTCTTTTGTGTTGCCATAAGTTATTCTCTCTCCGTTGGTGCGCGGAGCTAATGCTAATAAATGCTAATGCCAGCAAATACTATGGCGGCTTCAAAAAACTTTTCAGAGTTTTACGGCGCGTGGTTTGCAATTCGCCCAGCCAATAGAAATAGGTACTTTTTTGGTACTTTTTTTTAGCAGGCAGTAAAAATGGGATTAAAACTTCCTGGCACTAAGTACTCTTTTTGGTGTGATTGCGACGTTAAGGGGTACTAACGGAACTAAACGGGAAAAGTACCGGGAAAAGTACAGGGGAAAAGTACTCCGGTGTGAACGCGCCGTTGCAGTAGAAAATTCCACTGTAGCGCCCGGTACATTAATGGGAAACCCTAAATGTTCGAGCACCCTCTATGAAACGTCAAGCTACCCCACAGCATCCCCAAAAGAAATCTCTGGCGCCGCCACTGAGCCTGCAACCCCGTTTTGAAGAAATGTGCAGTGCAAAACAGGCTCATTGCAGCCACTAATGCTGTGATAAGACACACTTTTTTGCCAAATATCAGCATTTTCTTTGCAAAGTGGCAAAGTATTATAACTAATTGTTCTAGCAAAGGGATTGCACAATTGTATTATGTATTTATTTTTGAGCACACAGACCTATGGAGCATTGTTTTATTATCACTGTTCTAGCAAAGGAATGCTCACGTTCATATTGATGTATTTTAATAAATGTTAACTTGGCCCATTACGTGACTATTTGTGTTGGGGGGGCCTGACAGAAAAAGTTTGAGAGCCACTGCATTAGGGTGTCATTTATGATTATTTTGGAAAATGTCTTGACTTTACATTTGCACCACATTCAAAAGCTAAAAACCCAAAAATTAAGCATTGTCTAAAAACTGAAACTGCTGATCCAAGTATGTCCTAAAAATGTCCATAACGAAATAGAAGCTCCTCTTAGCACTGCAATAAACCCTGATGATTAAACAGTGCTTACTTGTGTAGCTGTTCACGGTGCTGTAGTTGATCAGGATCTGTTGGGACTGAGGCTGGTTATGAAGTGCCTGCTGCTGGGGCTGAGGCTGAAGCTGAGGCAGGGGCTGGGGCGGAGGTTGAGATGTGGGGGCTGGCGCAGTGAAGATGGCCTGGGGCGTGGAGGTGAAAGCTGGGTTTGGTGTTGGTGATCCATGAGGTGAAGCTGCCTTTGCCGGGGCCGAAGGGCTGAGAATGGGTTGTGGCTGCTCCACCTGGGGCTGTCTGAGGGCCTGGGCCTGTGGGGGGGAGGCCGGCTGAAGCCTTAGTGTGGAGTTGGGTACCTTGGCCAGGGGGGACAGCTGAAAGGTGGGAGGCTGGAAGGCCTTGTCTGGAGTGGAGGAGCTGCGGGTGATGGGAGGGCCCAGGAGTGCATCCAGGTGGGGGCTACTGCTTAGGATGGAGGAGGGAGGTGGAGGTACAGAAGTGGTGGTGGTGGTTGGAGGGGAAGGTAAGATGATAGACTGGGTCAATCCAGGAAGCTCTTGGGTGGGAGGGGGCACTGTGTATGGGGGGTTATCAAACAGTCCTCCAAACTCCATGTCCTGGTTGTTGATGAGCTGTAGCATGTCTGAAGAGAGAGACAAATTCACAACTATCAACACTGCCACTGACTTGCAATATGTTTCTGTTGCAAATTGGTTCTAAACCAATATTTGCATACATGTTTACAGCATTAACTATATAAGAAAGGGAGAGAGCCCTCATACGAAAGCTACAGAATAAAATTGTACATTTGCAAAATGCTTTAATCACTGTATAAAAAAACAAACTAATGCAAGCATCAATTACAAATAATAAATGCTGACAGAGTAAAAACATAACAAAACTGTGCACAAAAGACCACCCAAGCAACAGATTTCAACCCCTGTGTGCAGTCATACTATTATTATATTGCTGCAGTTATGAGTGAAGGCAGTACAAAAGATAAGCAGAAAACACTCATGTATTGTGAAAAAATAGTTGTGAAAGTAACATGATTTTGGTCTTGAACATATGAACATTAGATATCTTTAAATTATCCAAAATGTATTTTTCCTATATTGAGTAATGAGCTTGAATAATAATGGTTCAAACTGTATAATATGTGTGCATTCAAGGCACTGTTAGATGTAATACTCTAGAAAGATGACACATTAACCAAATATTTTATAATCTCCCAATTTGATCTGATGAAGTGGCACACATAGCTGAAAAATAAAAACTGCGTGTATGTGGTATCTGCAGTGAAACGCAGCTCTCTGGAATTACAGTGCACTGTTTTGTATGAGGTGATCGCTCTTGTCCAATCAGAGCGCGTCTCAGGGACTTGCTATGCCGATCAGCCCAAGACAGGGAAGAGAGCGAGCGCTGTCTGTGGCTGCACACGAGGTTACCATCGAGCAAAATCACACAGGGTTACTGTCGGTCAAATTTAGGAAGGTGACGAGTAGGTCTGCATGATGTGGTTTACCGAGTACAGTTTACGCACTGTTGCTTTCACAAATAACTTTTAACAATAACATCTGGAAAATCCCAAGGAAAACAATATTATAATGGTTAATTAAACAATGGTTTCTTGAATATAACATCAGACGAGTGATGTGAATACCATTATGACACATACATAAACAGTTGAATTTATTAAGATTTGCACTAGCTTTCAATATAAAAAAAATAATAAAACGTGTAAGAAGAATATCACCATTACACATTCATAAATAGTTTAATTAATTAAGATTTGCACTAGTTTTCAATATAAAAAATAGCAATAAATAATGTGAATATCACTATGACACACATATAAGCAATTGATATATTAAGATTTGTACTAGTTGAAAATGTTGAAAGATATTACTACAAAAGTAAATAAGCACGTGTTTAAACAGGAATACGAAATGTTTCATTGGAGCATATTGTAAGAATAATACTTTTAAGACACATTTTCTACATATCATGTGTAAAGTCGGTCAACCGAGGCGGTGTGAACCCACGAAGGAGGAATGAACGGCAGTAACCCCTGTCTGTGGAGTTGGGGGCGGGGCGCACGACCACCTAGCTGCACGTTAGCCTCACCCACTAGCATTAGAATACCCTCTCATATATTAGGTTAGAAAGATTGTACGATAGCATTCGTTCCGAATCGATAGTACAAGAGAACAATGTAAACAAGACCGCCTTTCACCTCAGAACTGAAGCAAGCCTCTAAATAAAATGAGTTAGCTGAATAGAAGCTAGTCTAGCTAATGATGAAAGCTACGTTGTGAACTGAAACATTTAATAACCACTGATAGGGCTTTAAACTCGTATACATGAGATGTATATTACATATTAGGAGTAAAACACATGATGCAAGCCAACAAAACACACATAGCATGCAGAAGGTTAATTTATAAGCAGTGTTGTTGGTTTAGCTGCAAACCTTAACACGACTGGATTAGCTAGCACACACACTGTCACGTTGCTTACCATCAATGTCGCTCAGGAGAGCCGTGTCAATATCATTCGGGTCATGAAGCGATAGAGTTGGATCCAAGTTATCCAACGAAGGATCGTCAAAAGACATGCTGTTCATCTTTACTCTTGTGTGTGGCTCCAATGTAGACTTGACTGGCTGTAGAATCGCTCAGAGGAGAAACACTTGTCACGTCCCTACATTTGCCAAAACGTCTGATCCAGAGTCTACCTGAAACAACGTGAGCTGCAACTTTTTTTAATGTGTCAACTAACTGCTTACTCCTACCCCCATGATCATGCAGGGAAACTTGTCAAACCAAAGCCAAACACTGGAGCTCATTCAGTACTAACATGCTTACAGAGGCAGCCTGGAGAACCCACCCCGATCGTGATTGACAGCCAATCACTGCCCGAGTACCAGATTCCCACGTCTCCTGTTTCTCAGGATTGTTTTGATTATTTGACTGAAGGTGACAGCAGCATGTGGAGCTCATGCAGCGAGGGAAGAAATACTAATTGATTCAAGACATATTACTCTAGTAAAATAGAAATGCCACAATCCCAAAAAAATGATATACAAGTCAAAGTCAAGATTCAAAATGTTACTGAAGTAAAACTAACACTGTTTCCCTCTGAGATGCAATGGAATACAAGTATAACGTATTGGATAATGGAGACACTATTGTAAAGGACAATTGTGTCCAAAGTGTAAACAGTACTTGCCTTGGTAAATTAACCTATCAATAAGCATGTTATAGAACACACTGGTATACTGGCTCCAGAATACCTAAACATATCTATTGTAAAAGTATTATAACATTGTTATCTACTCTGTTTACATGTCATGTGTTTTATATAAAATCAGGCACACTGTGTATTTTCAGGGAAACAGCATGGATGTGTTTTTAGTTTATTGTGGGCTTGACCCTAACAGCCAATGAGAGCCAAGCAGGCGTGAGCTACTGAAAGCAAGTTTGTTTGACTCGCACCAGCGGCTCTTCCTGTGGAGCCAGTGAAACCGACCAATGAGAAGCTCAGGAGCCGAGTGGGGTGATCTGACATCACATATCTGGGTAAGTGATTACATCATGAGTTTCTATTTTATCAGCAGGGGAAATAACCTGAAAGATACAGGTGACCTGAGAGATTACAAAATGAAGTCATTTTTTGTTTAAGAAATATATATATGAAATACCAAATCCAATGATTCAGTGTACAGATAAACTTCAAATGTGTCTTTGCAAATGAACACTTCTTCAAGTAAACTACAACCACATATTATTAAAGATGTAAATAAATGGCAAGGCACACTTTATTTATAGATCACCATCAGCTAAATTAAAGCTATGATGTGAAAATACTGAAAACAAAAAGGGGGACACCACAAAAGCATAGTGGGGAAATAGGTCAGTGACCTAGAGTAGCACTGTAAAGTTGTTGTCAGTGACGGGATGTTAAAAGCCTGTCAGCAAGCCTGGTATTGTTGTTGATGGGGTGTGTTTGTGTAAAGGAGCTGTCTTATTCACTTGATTTGGGAAATCTGCCACTTTGCTAGAAGTCCATTCATAGTGTATATGTTTGGTGGAATATATACAAAGCAATTACTAATCCAATTTGTATGCTATAGTACAGAGATGTAAGAGTTTTAAAGAGATGATTAATATCAACCACCAACATATTATTAAATAACTCATGCTCCCACATCTAGAGATTTTGTGTGCTTGCAAATGAACGTAAAAATTCAATATGAAGTTGCTTCCAGACTGGATCGAGAAACTTCAGTCAATGGGAAATTCAAATAATTTACATGTGTACCAAAACAAACATTTGAACAAATGAGAAACAAGATGTAATAACAGTAGGAGTTCATTTGTGAGATTGTTTTGAAAGGTAAATGAATGTGTAATTCACTGAATATATATATATTTTTAATTAGAAAGTTAGGTGATTAGCAAATGTAAAAACGAAGGCAAAACACTAGAAAATATGATATAGGGGGACTTTTGTGTAAAATTACAATTCATTTTTAGTTTTGTCTTTCTCCTTTTCAGTAAATCTAATGAGAATTGTAACAAACCATTCATGTAAACAGGGTAGGCAAAAGTAAGTTATTGCTATTCTATTTGAACAGAGTGGATCTTATGTACAGGACTGTCTCAGAAAATTAGAATATTGTGATAAAGTTCTTTATTTTCTGTAATGCAATTAAAAAAACAAAAATGTCATACATTCTGGATTCATTACAAATCAACTGAAATATTGCAAGCCTTTTATTATTTTAATATTGCTGATTATGGCATACAGCTTAAGAAAACTCAAATATCCTATCTCTAAATATTAGAATATCATGAAAAAGTATACTAGTAGGGTGTTCAACGAATCACTTGAATCGTCTAATTAACTCGAAACACCTGCAAGGGTTTCCTGAGCCTTGAAAAACACTCAGCTTGGTTCAGTAAACTAAATCACAAGTATGGGGAAGACTGCTGATCTGACTGCTGTCCAGAGGACCGTCATTGACACCCTCCATCAGGAGGGTAAGACACAAAAAGAAATTTCTCAAAGAGCAAGCTGTTCACAGAGTGCAGTTTCAAAGCACATCCACAAAAAGTCTGTTGGAAGGGGGAAATGTGGCAGGAAACGCTGCACAACCAAGAGAGATGACCGCAGCCTTAACAGCATTGTGAAGAAGAGTCGCTTCCAGAATTTGGGGGAGCTTCAAAGACAGTGGACTGAAGCTGGAGTCCAGGTATCAAAAGTCACTGTTCACAGACGTGTCCGGGAAATGGGCTACAATAGCCGTATTCCCATGGTCAAGCCACTTCTGAACTCAAGACAACGGAAAAGGCGTCTGACTTGGGCTAAGGAAAAGAAGCACTGGACAGTTGCACAGTGGTCCAAAGTCCTCTTTTCAGACGAAAGCAAGTTTTGTATTTCATTTGGAAGTCAAGGCGCCAGAGTCTGGAGAAAGGCTGGAGAGGAGCAAAATCCAAGTTGCTTGAAATCCAGTGTGAAGTTCCCACAGTCAGCGATGGTTTGGGGAGCCATGTCAGCTGCTGGTGTTGGTCCACTGTGTTTCATCAAGCCCAGAGTAAATGCAGCTGTGTACCAAGAGATTTTAGAGCACTACATGCTTCCGTCTGCTGAAAAGCTCTATGGAGATGAGGAATTCATTTTCCAGCATGATCTGGCACCTGCCCACAGTGCCAAAACCACCAGTAACTGGTGTACTGACCATGGCATTACTGTCCTCGATTGGCCTGCAAATTCCCCTGACCTGAACCCCATAGAGAAAATGTGGGGTATTGTGAAGAAGAAGCTGAAAGACACCAGACCCAACAATGCTAATGAGCTAAAGGCCGCTATTGAAGCATCCTGGGCATCCATAACACCTCAGCAATGCCACAGGCTGATTGCCTCCATGCCACGCCGCATTGATGCAGTAATCCGTGCAAAAGGATTCCCAACCAAGTACTGAGTGCATTAATGGACATTTTCAAATGTTTGATTGTGTTTTGCTGTTATAAATCTTTTTTTTTTACTTGGTCTGAGGAACTATTCTAATTTTTTGAGATAGGATTTTTGAGTTTTCTTAAGCTGTATGCCATAATCAGCAATATTAAAATAATAAAAGGCTTGCAATATTTCAGTTGATTTGTAATGAATCCAGAATGTATGACATTTTTGTTTTTTTAATTGCATTACAGAAAATAAAGAACTTTATCACAATATTCTAATTTTCTGAGACAGTCCTGTACATGAACCAACATGTGGGAGTGTGGGGGGGATGGTGGGGAGGCTCATGTGACAATGAATGGTCAGTACAGTGCAAGATTACGGTTGGGTTGCATCAGCATGTGTGTGAGGAAGTAGGAAAAGGAGAAAATGCTTGAAATGCAACCTTTTACTGTAAAATAACCACAAACAGTTGTGAGGTAGCGGTCACACATTGCTAGTGTTTTATTGGGCAGTTACATACGTGCATTAGGTCAAACAAAGTCTGACCGTTAGTAATGGCAGCAGACAGCACAGCCACACTGGCATGGAAACAAAACTAGCCTCTCTTCCATGTCCACAAATATCAGCTGATTGATCGGCTTCATTAGTATTAAAAGACATTCATTAACCATTTTGAGATAGCCAAAAATCAGAGGAATGCATGTTGCAATCAGGACTCAAGCTTCATAAAAGCAACTTACACAAAACAATCCGTTACAGATCAAGAGATACTAAACACACAAACTGAAAAATACTCAAGTTCCCTTTTAAAGGATCTCATGTTACGTTTTTAATACTACTTCGTTCAGCCTGCAATTGTAGAAGGTTGTTTTAAAGTGAACACAATGGTTGATTGTAAATGTAACGCTATTATCTCAGTTACCTGGCGACCATATTAAACCTGTATAACCACATGCATTAAACAAAAAGTTAAAGCTCATAAATCATTAATCTTACTCAACTAAAATACATGTCAATATTTAACAATGATTATGCAGACACAGAATTGTATAATGTCACCATTGCAATTATGTTAACAACGTATAAGAAATCAGGAATGTTTCCCTCTACTGACAAGTAATGTTGATGTAGGAATTAAGCTTCTAAAAATGTGGGATGCCCTTTTTAAGAAAGCTTTTGGTCTTTAATGGACAAAAGGAATAAAAATCGTTCAAGTTTTCAAGTGCAGTGCATCAGTAAAACAAACCAGAGCCTCAGCAAAAATTGGAATGACAACAGGAACTCCTGTCAGAGATACTTTGCTGAAATCAGACATGCTTGGCAGCAGCTACAACAGGAGCCGATGAATAATACTGAATGAAAAGAAACCAAGAATAAGTTTGCCTTTGCCTGCACAAATCAAAGAAAGTATTGTGTTTGTTTGCTGCCTTCTTCAGCCTCAACCACAAATAAATACATGATAAAGGACCTAAACACGTTTTTGCATAAACTAGAAAAAAATACAATCAGGGGATGGAATGACACATAAACCTCTCTGCCTTCTGGATACGATCCATAAGCCAATACATGTGTTATAACTAAAATTGCTATATTATGAGGTATATAGATTACATAGTTTAGGGTAAATTAAGCTCTTTCTATACGGATACACACTTAATACTCAATAGTGCAATATTGTAAGCCATACATTTTGTATGCGAGTTGATTATGGTGCCACCACTAAGTTGCTAATGTAGATGCCATATTCTGTCCATCTAGCTCATTATTACTATTCTTCTTATACGTTTTTGTAATCATTAATTGAACCCTCTATCAATCCACTTCTGTGTAAACAGCGCTACGATTACAGATACAAAAGTTATGTGCAAGACGAAGTCAATCTTAAGACCTTTTACCATCGCATAGAAAAATAGTAACCATCTCGTAAACACAAAGGACAAAATACAGTTTTTGCTTCAAAGTGCAGACATTAATATAGTAGGGGAAATAACTGTTAGTGATCCCTTAACCTCTATAACACATGAACATGATTACTGTTCTACAGGTTCATTTCAGAGCTAGTTGTTCATTAAAGCCTTACTATTCTTTGGAATGGCTAAAAAAAATGTTGTAATCGTTCAAAAGCAGCCAACTAATTTATCGTAGCTTGATAGGAAACACTTAATGGGCCCGTTCCATCCCCATAGCCATTTAAATTAGAATCCTAACTGGTGCTTTTTAGATTTTTAGTTTTGTATTCCTTTGGTTAGAGGAATGCTGGCATACACTCATCAAGAGTAGCTATATATATAGTTTAGCTATCACATCCCTTGTTAAGATCAGCCTGCTTACATACATTTGTTGTCCATACTGCTTCAGTTAATACTACCACATGTTGCTGTCCACACATCCAGTATTAAAAGCGTTACGAAAGCTCTAACTGGAGTATTTGCAGAGAAAAGAAAATGCCTGGATCAACCATAACCACAGCGCTGGTTGTACGTCATAGAACACATCTTTAAAACAATAAATGCATACATTAGCAATTAGCTGAATGTAGTGAAGCAACATATAATCCCAATTGTATGCTTCCGTACTGACTCAATTCATGGACCTCCTGTGAACCCTTCCATTCATTTCGCAGTAATATACCACATTTAAAAACCACATCTGACCAGTTAGGTTGTCTTCCTTTGGTGGAGTGTTACAAATGAGATGCAGGGCCGCGACTAATACATCCCACAGTAACAGGTTAATACATCCATATATAGTAAAGCGCAAAACAGTTGTGCACAGTAAACAATCTCTGCATGTTAGAGCAACACCGTGGCAAGAGAATGACAAGGAGCTGGAGATAGCTTGC
Organism: Notothenia rossii; assembly: GCF_949606895.1. Classification (NCBI taxonomy): domain Eukaryota; kingdom Metazoa; phylum Chordata; class Actinopteri; order Perciformes; family Nototheniidae; genus Notothenia; species Notothenia rossii. The sequence continues at coordinate 15,031,309 of NC_136906.1, forward strand.
TACCCCACTGCCAGTTAGCGATGAAATGGGACAGGAGGAGGGACTGTCTCGGAGGGATCATTTAGGACGAAGACCTTTAGAGGCCACCGGAGAGAGATCCAGGGTCTCTGAGAACAGTCTACAAGGCAAAGAGGGTGTCCTCTGTCCGCTCGGCCTTCTTGTGGGAGCCATCAGCGGCACGAGCAGGGTGAGAAGGGTGAGCTCCCGGGGGAGACGGCAGGGAGTCCGAAGCTATTGCTCGCTCCTCCAGGAACTTGTCGAATTCTGAAAGAAACAGATTCATTAAAAAAAAGGGGAAATTAACACAATTTCACACATGAAGGAGTTCATTGAATATACGCAATTGTGATTCTATACCTTCACTGGTCACCCCTTCCTCAGCAGCATCCCCTTTCTAGTGAGACGAGAAAAACACCATTAGATAATATGCACATTTTGGTTTTATGAGTGGAGTTTTCTTTGTTTTAGGAGACAGTCATAAACCTTTGTGTTCAGTCAGCAACACAGCAGGCTTTCTGGTACACAAGAAGTAACATACAAGTCAAATGCAAGTTCACACAAATCCATACAAAGTCGCTTATGAAGGGTCCGTCAATCGTGCATTCTTCCACACTTCCACTCAGGCAACGACAACCAGTAGCCTCCGTAAACCCAACTCCAAAAGCTCCACGTGCTCGCGTACAAAGCTCATAGCAGCCTTTTTCCCTTGACTATTGTTAGCACTATGTTAGCAGTCAACCTCACGATAAACTGTTATTCAGCATTGGTACATTAGATTACAGTGAATGAAAGGATGCCAAGTGAAAGGAAACTAAAGTCAAATGTAGACAGTGATGTGAGATGAAATGTGCTCTCCAAGAAAAACAAAACGGAGAACAGAAGAGAGAGAAAAAGAAGGGGAAACGTATAAATCAACTTAAAGAAATCTCACCACGTCAGCACAGAGCCACTCCTCTATGTCATCCATGACAGAGGACTGCGGTACTGGGATCTATGGAGCAAAGCCATGGACAAACCAACGGGCAGCACCAAAGCCACACAACAGAAAGACACCCAAAAAGACAATTGGAACACACAAACACAAAAAAATAACAAGAATTGGAATCACCAAAGGAAGAATATGATTAAACTCAAAATGAGATAAAAAGAAATAGCTGAAAAGACACACTCAGCCCCTCTCAAGTCTGTGCTCGTATTGTTTCACCATGAGCAACAACCTGCCACTCAGCTGTCTTCCCCGAGAACAGGAGTTCCCAGGTTGTGTTTTGCTCTCATTAGTTTCATGATGCTGACATGGCTTAACAGCTGCCGACTGATGTCACACACAGCAGTGTTAATTATTCCACATCATTAGTTAATTAGCGAATCACTTGAACGTGATTAAGAGATTGATTGGATGGGAAAAGCTTAAAGCACAGGGACTGTCGAGAGGCAGGGTAATCCCACGGCACACACACATATGTGGATCACACACACACACACACACACACACACACACACACACACACACACACACACACACACACACACACACACACACACACACACAGCATTGCATGAAGTAACTGTGATGATGTGATGAAGCCATGTCAGGGTGTATGGTGTGGGTGTGCACCAAATGATCACAGTGAATAAAGACTGCTGGAAAAGTGTGATGCATTGTGTGCTTGAAAAAATAGGACATTTTAAAAGTGGCTTAAGAAAAAGTCCATCAATGAGGAGCAACACACATTTGGGAAAGCTACTTGGATGCTTTTTGTTCACACAATACTCAAAAGTCTTCCACATCCTTTCACTGCCTATGCGTTGAAGTCAAAGTCATCATGTGACCACATCGACCTGATATCAAAGTTGAATAAAAGAAAAAAACGCTTTCCTTTGACCCGGTGAAAGACTACAAAAACACAGGTGGGGTTTCCTCTTGAGACAGAGTTTACGCAATGAAGGAGCGTTTCAGAATAAAAAGCCAAGGCAGTGGAAGTCATCCATGAGAAATAATAAATAAAAATACATGCAGGGGGATTAAAAGCTGTAGAAAAGTGTGAAAATCACAAAAATGACTAGAAGTTCAAAGTCTAATATTTTTTTAGGCAAATATACAGTCATAACAGCTACTCCATTGTTACAGTGTTACAACTAGTGATTCACTTGTTAGTTACTTCATGTGTTTATGGTTAAGATGAGACGTGTGAGGTTCTTGTTAGCTATCTAGTGTATTATCTAGAATCCAGAGACAGTTAGAAGACAACTGACAAATACCCTCAAAACACAGCAAGACACATTCCTTTGCTAACTTGTTTGGGATCGTAATGATTCAACTTGCTGTGTAGCGGTAGTATCTGTACTTCCCTGCTGTTTTAGTATGCGAGTGTTAAGAGATGAATCTAGGTGATGACAGTTCCTGGTGACCCATCAGGCTCATTAACCAAACCATAGAGGGGCGGCATTAAAAGTAGGAAGCATCAATTATGGGTGTTTAATGTCAATAGAGTCCAAAATCGTGCAAAATGTCCCAGTAGAAAAAGTCTGTTGATTGATTTAGAAAGATTGCCTGCAATAGCCATATTCAACTAATAAAAACAGATGTGAAATAAGTAGCTCCCTAATGGAAACAGTGAATCATAATCAGCACTAAAGGACAAATCATTCATCTCTTAAAGGGATCGTTCAGATGGTTTGAAATGGGGTTTTACATTCAGTATAGATGACATCATCACGCGTCCAGTTTGGAGAATCAGACAGGAAAGTTAAGCAATGTACTTCTGTATAGGGAGACGGCAGGAAAAACACATTTTAGCCACTTGAACAGGGTCTGTTTTTAAGTGTCGGCTACATTTTGAATATTTCCTGCGAGGTCAAATTGTTGTTTTTAATAAAAGGCGTCTGGTGGATTTGAACAGAGTATGGCTTTACTTCCTAGTCACAAATAGATGTCTCATGGCACGGTAAAGCTGAACAGATATTCTTAAAAGTGAACACGTAAACTGATATTGATTATTTTTAGGTGGCCATAATATGTTTTCTGCTGCCACCGTCCAGAGCAGTTCTGTCTATTTCTCCAAACAGGTGGTGATTATTAATCGTCATATTGTTTTGTTTTTCATTTTGTACTTATTGTGTAATTCTTTCCTCACTTTATCTGCTGTTGTAATCATGTAAATGTCAAGGGACAAATAAAGTTTTTCTTATTCTGATTCATATATTACCCAACCTTGTCATAGAGATTCTTAGGAGGATATTTGTTCTGGTATGGCTTGTATGAGCATTCCAGGACAGAGCAGGGAGATGAGGCTAGAAATAAGAGCAGCTCATGCGGGTTATGGAGCAGGGGTGATGGATGACACGAGGGGGGGGAGGAGGACACACTGAGGATGGAGTCCTCACCATTCCTTGGGTAATAAGCCAGCTGTCTATGGGCAGCTCCTGATCTGCTGGGTTATCATCCCCTTCTACCCTCAGCTGAATCAACAACAGAACAACACCTTACACAAGAGAAGAAAGATAGCGAGCCCCACCACAGCAGAGCTCACAGTGCAGAGAGAGACAGAGGAGAGGTCAAATGTGCAAGACACAGCTTTCATTTCAAAGTGGGAGAGAAGGAGAGGAGAACGTAACAAAAAAAAAACAGGAAAGGATAATTCCATAAAGATGAAAATGAGGAAAATAAAAAAGGGGAAAAAAGACTTTGAACTCCCTCAAGAAAAAGCTCAATGTAAAGTAACTAAAGTAACTAGAAGAGGAATGCACAATCCCCACTGTGTGTGTGCGCTTGTTTGTGTCTGTGTGAGTGTATTGCAGTTCATATTTCAGAGTCGTCTGTTTACATGGCGATAACAATACAAATATATTGCAGTGTGCTCGGACAGGAAGAAAGACTACAGAAATCTAAAGTATGTTGTATTCAGTCACGAGATAATTAAAGCTAGAAGTCATATTTAAATAATATTTTCAGTCGCTCACTTATATTTACATATAGGATCACTGCACACAGGACGAATGTCACTGCAGAACACACAGCATCACAGAGCATCACATGCAGGGAGTGACCGAGGGCCGAGGACAGAGTGGATCGGGAAAGGCTCACCATCAGCCATGTAAACAACACCCACACTTCAAATATGGGTGAAAGCTGTAATAAACGACATGCATCAGCGTACTCACCCCCCCTGCATTCTGCTGTCTCACATCCAGAGCTGAGGCAAGGCCGCCCAGAGCCTGAGGGTCCTCGTACTTTACACTGTGTGCCAAAACATAAAAAACATAGTTAAGATGGGTAGGAAGTAAAAAAGAAGATACTTATAATATGTGTTGCCATATTGTCCTTATTAGGACGTACAGTGCAGAAAGACGGAGGGGAGAGATTTGGTCAGCAGGGATAACACCTTAGCCCCCAATAACCCCAAAACAACCTTAAGTAATTCAAACTAAATCCAGGACTGGAGAAAAGGGGCAGAAAGAGCCAGTTTGAGGAGAAAAAGTAGTCTAAATTGACAATAAGCCAATGCAGTATGGTTGAGACAAGCCCACTTTTTGGCATTCTTATCAACTGGGAAACTTCTCTCTCTTGCCCCTTAATTTAGCGCTTCAATTTGCTCCACCTGTGTGTTCAATTTGAAGCAAGAAATAACACGTTTTTATAGAGATAAGCACCCCTACCCTGGAGGTTTTCAAAACTAATTTGGCAAATTCAATAAGTCAATGTAGTCAGAGCAGGTTAAGAGAAGATGTTTAAACTTCAGCACATTGAACATCAGAGAAACTAAAAAGTACCCATGGGTGGAATTTGTTTTGAATATTAAAAGGTGGTTATGAATGTCCCTTTAATTAAAAATAAATAAAACCCTGAATGTTATTACATGAGAGGATCTAAGCTGCCCCAGAAACGAAATAAAATGGAGGCCTACTTTTTGCGCTGATCAGCCAGAGAGCTGGTCCTGGTCTGGGCGAACATGTCGAAGTCATCCTTGTTGTGGCCCGGTAGAGAAGAGGGGGGTCGGCTCCCGCTGTCTGAAGACACATCTGGAGAGGGACAGTGGGAGAGGAGAGCAGAGGGAGTGGGGGAGTGGGGGGGGGGGGGGGGGGGGGGGGGAGAAGGAGAACGCAGAGTTAGAGGGTTTTTAAATAAGATTCAGGAGCAATATATCCAAGCTTTAACCAGAGTACTATAGCATGCAGAGACTTTCTAGGGAAGAGCGTGAGTTATGTGGCCGGGCTCATTTCCCATTAGCAGCCAGATTATTAGCCTTTTTTACACTCGGCTGCTTTTCCGATGCCAAGTCTGCAGAGACTAGGGAGGAGCGATGTTACAACTGTGGTGAGAGAGTATGTAAGCGTATGATAGTTGGACAGAGAAAATAATTATGGTTGTGTATGTTTATGCCTCCAAATTTCAACATCAGTGGCAAAAAAAAATGTTATGCTGTAACCACATTCTCTTTTTTTCCACACAGGAAAACAAACATGATACTAACCGATACTCGCTACTGCAGACGTTAGCGAGGCTGTAGGTGGGTTACGGGCTGGGGAGGCAGTGGCCCCTGCGATGCGGTGTGTTGGGCTGGAGCTGTTGATCCTGGGTGTGACCACAGCGGGGGAGCCCGGGCCCAGGTCGATCAGGTTGTCCTCCGTGGCTTCATTCAACATCTGAAACGGGGCGTGGAAGGGAGACGAGAGATGGCCGTCAATAATTATGAATGGATATGAACAATGTCAATATACAGATAAAAAATATTATTGTATGTATTTATATATAGTTTTTGGAGGAAATTAGATTACATCGCGATTACCCTTTGTAGACAGAGACTACTGACATCCTACAGGATTGACTATTTACACAAATTGAGACAACACTGAGGGTCAGTGGGAGTGGATTGAGGGCTATGCACTGATACAATACTGAGGGTTGAATACACAGGGCGAAAAGGGAAGGACATATAGAGTCTGGTTTCACACGGAGCTACTGTTTGCTCTATGCCAGTGTTTCTCAAAAAAGGGTATTTGATCCCCTTGGGCTACTTTGGAGTAACGCAGGGGTACGTGAGTTTTTAGAAGTTCACGAGGAAAATATCAGGAAGTTCCTTAAATAAATAAATAAATGAATATACTTTAATTAGTTAAATAAAAATGTTTATATAACTTTGATAAACCACATTGTACACTCAATATTCCTATTCGTTATGCAACCTGGAATCCAGTTTTGATATTGAATGGCAGACAGAAAATGGATTCACTGTTGAAAGCAAAACAGAGAAAAAGATACGTTTATATTCCTCACAAAATTGTAAATGATCAAAAAGAAAGAGTTCAATGCGACTCAAATTCCAAGTGATATGGCATTAAACCCAGAAAATGTTTTCCATTGAAAAAATGGTTACATTATTGAAGAAAGTTTGAGAAACACTGGTATAAACATTAGCTCCATGCAGTCCAGCAGACGTGTTAACATTCATTCCAGCACACTGGCTGGGATTGAACCTGGTGCTGGCATCGTACTTGCCTCCATCAGCTGGCCACACCACAAACAGACAGAGCACAGAGAGATCAGCAGCAGGCAAACACAAGCACTATGTGGGAGGAGGCGGGAGACGCCCCGACCCTCTGGTGAATCACTGATCCTGGAGAATACACGCTAGGGCTGCTCGATTATGGCAAAAATCATTACCTCGATTATTTGGGTCAATAATTGTAATTGCGATTATTAAATGCGATTATTCTTTGACTTTGAAAACATCCATTTATTGGAGAAAAAAACTTTAAGTATAATTCAACTAAAAAAAAAAAAATGAATAATAATAATAAAAACATTATCGTTTTATTTTAATTACGTTGTTTTCATAATCGTTGCAAGCCATAATCGTAATCGCGATTAAAATACGATTAATTGAGCAGCCCTTATACACGCTCTAAACAGCAGATTGACACTTCTTTTGCTCGGCTCTTCCAGGTTTGATACAGCAAAAAAAGCGATGCACTAGGATTACATATGAATACTGCACTAAAGTGTTGTGTAAGCTTTTAGAAAAAGTAATAATACATTCAAATACTCAAATGGTAAAACAAGCACAACAAATGGCTATGTGAAGCAAATCCGTTTGAACCATCCCTCAAAGCATCTTTAGAAAAACTACCACAGGTGATGCAAATGCAGATGAATTAAAAGAGACGGGAATTTTTCTGAAAACATGCAACAAGCAAACACAAAACAGTGATCCATGAGGGAATGTGGGGTAAATCCTTTCTTCTCTTTGATGGTACTCACCCCGTTGTTCTGTGCCGCTCTGCCCGACCTGTACCTCTCGTACCTGTGAGCAACACACACACCTTTCAATGTTTTACCACGCTCTGTGAAGTTCAACCGCTCAAACATCTTTTATCTTCACCTCATGAAAGACACATTTTAACAGTTTGAAGCTGCGGAATGTTTTTAAAGGAATGTTTTGCGACTTTGAAGTGTTTGAGCTTGAAAAATGTCTGTTTGGCATGTTTTTTCCTCAGAATGTTTAGTTTTCACTGGTAAGCTTTGGGATAATCACAGCTGGAGCCACCTCTTTAAAACCATCGATAAGAGGACCAACGAGCATCCATTATTCATCAATTAAACATATTGGACCAAGGTGTTACACATTGCAAAAAACATCTGTTGCAGAGGTTACAATTATACTGAAAACAGAGATAATATAAAACATAGTTCCGGTCCCGACACCCTAACAAATCCAAGCATGACACGTCAGCCCTTGTTCTGACATAGAACGTAAGTCTGACTGAGTGTTTGATTGATCGTACCGCTCGTATCGGAGGAAAATGTTGTTCAGGTCGTCGTTGACATGCAGCAGCTCCTCAGTCACTTCTTCGTTAGAGACGCGTGAAATCAGCTCGACGACTCTCTGCTGCATCGCCCGGCAGGTTCGGTTCAGCTCCTACACAGATTGAAACATCAATAGAAAAGATGGATTGATAAATCAATGAATAGAAAGAAAATCAAAATAGGACGGAGAACCAAAACAAGTCTGAGGATGGAAACAGAGAGACATAAACTCCTTTTGTAACCAGCAGATTCTGCGGAAAGCAGAGAGCATTCTGGCCTCTCCAGGTCATGTTCTTGCAGATGAATATCATCTGTTGCCATATGGGCGTAGATATGCTCTAAAGACACATTTGATTATTTATTTACTTATTTATTGTGACGCTATGAACTATTTATGGTGTCAATTGGAATGATCGACATCCAGGCTCCCGGGTGTGTGCTTTCTTCCTGTATGTTCCTGCCTGTGTACATGACATAAGCTGCTCATAACCAATTGCCCCTTTCGGGATTAATAAAGTTGTTGATTGATTGATTGATTGATTGATTGATTGATTGATTGATTGATATGACATTATACAGCAGTCTTAATCCGTGAAGGTTAACTGAAAAATAAACTAATTTTGTCTATTTTTTACAAAGCAGCAATTATAGAGCAAGTCAGATGTTTTTTTCTCTACTGTGTAAAGAGTGTGCGATTGTATTAATAAGGAACACTTAAAGGTAGGGTAGGTAAGAATGGAGAAACCAGCTCGAGTGCGCTAGAATTTGAAAGTACGCAGCCGAAAAAAAATCTGCCCCTTCCTTCAGACTTCCTTACAGAGCCCCTCCTCCAACACACACGGACGCACACATGACCAATGAGGGCACGAGATAAGTTTGTGCACAGATGGAAGGCTGACAGGCAGGTAGGCCATCCAGTTACTTTAGCCGGGCCGGTGAAAATAATTGGTCTAGCTTTTTACAGTGCTACGGCTTCCACAGAGGACTTCTTTTATGTATTTATTGTCAAATCATTTAATGTATGCATTGCTATCGGGATGTTAAGAGCATTCCATGGAATATAACAAAAAGTGTTTCTGAAGTGAATTACCTACCCCACCTTTAACAATACAATACAGGTCCTTGCAGCTGACTCAAATACCTGAGTGGATTTGGCTTTAGGAGATTAAACTCCGCATGAGTTGCATTACCACTGGTTAATTGCCAATTCCAGGAATTTTACAACAGCTGGATATAAATAAATTGTGTGTGACTTGAGCAATTCCTCTGAAAATTAGACACACTACTCCCCCTGGTGGCTTCAAACAATTACAACACTTTAGAGCTGGAGTGCCATGTCGGAAAGCTTTTTACTTTTAACATCTTTAGGAGTGTGCGGGAACTCATAATCAAATATTTGCATGAGCCTATATTACTTTACATTCTGATTTAGAGTAGGTATGCTAGTATGATGTCCCAACAGACCCTTTCATATAAAGAAAATAAATCATAAATATCAGATTTCCTTCCTCTAAACAGTCTTCTGATTCAGATTCGCTTTCATGCTCTTAAAAGCTTTGAAACCACATCCTCTTGAAATCCACATTAAACATTAAAACACATAAAGTCAGATTTATTCCGCTTTTTAGTCTCGTCAGGCACATCATTGGTCAAAATAAACCCTCATAATATATTAATTTGCTTCTAACCTGAAGCAGTTCTAGGTCTGAGGCGTCTTCCTGCCCAGGCACCATCTCAGTGAGCATCTCCGACATGACTTTGGTGTTTCCTCTCACTACGTCCAGCTCACTGCGCAGCCGGGCGATCTGAGAGCAAAGAAGGTCAAAGGTCATTCACACTTTCAGGGATTATTCAGGATCAGCAGTGCTGCATATGTTCTCAAAGCTGTCAAAGGAGTGTTATCCAGATAAACTCTTGTAGTCTGCTTTAATCTTTGTACTTCTCAATTCAATAAAGCTCCTTTAAATTACAGACTTTGAAAAGGGCTATTTATATAAATCACATTTCACAATAAGAGCAACAAGTTCAGCAAAAATAATAATAATAATAATAGCTTGGATTTATATAGCGCCTTTCACGAGACCCAAGGTCGCTTTACAAGGAAGAACAGGGCAAAACAAACATAACAAAACAAAAGGCAGTCAGACAACCAGTCAGACAGACAAAACAACAAATAGATTAGGGGCCAAAGACCTTGGTGAACAGATGGGTCTTGAGGGCACTTTTGAAGGCGTCAAGCGTGGGGATGTTGCGAATCTCCGCAGGGAGAGCGTTCCAGAGGGTGGGGGCTGCCACACTGAAGGCTCTGTCCCCGAAGGTTCGCAGTTTGGTGCGGGAGGTGGTAAGCAGGCCAGAGTCTAAAGACCGCAGGTTCCGGGGAGGGGCATGTGGGTGAAGGTTGTCCGATAGGTACTGGGGGACATGGGCATGGAGGGACTTGTAGGTAAGGAGGAGCGTTTTGAATGATATGCGGGACTTGACCGGCAACCAGTGGAGGTGGATGAGGGTGGGAGTGATGTGCTGCCACGGCTTTGTATTTGTGAGTACCCTAGCAGCACAGTTTTGGACATACTGGAGTCTGTCCAGGGTTTTGTTGGGAACCCCAAACAGGAGACCATTGCAGTAGTCCAAGCGGGAGGTGACAAACGCATGGACTAGGGTTTCGGCAACCGACTCCGAGAGTGACGGTCGGCGTCTTGCAATGTTCCTTAGATGGAAAAAGGCCGAATTGGTCACAGACTTGAAGTGGGAGTGGAAGGAGAGGGTGGAGTCGAGGATGACACCCCGGTTGCGGGCTTCAGGAGATGGGGAAATGGAGCAGCCGTCTACCTCGAGGATGAAGTCACCAACCTTCTGGAGCAGCGCCTTGGGTGCCACAACCATGAGCTCTGTTTTCCTGCTGTTTAGTTTGAGATAGTTGCATGACATCCATGCTTTGATGTCATGCAGGCCGTTGATGAGAGACTGAGGGGGGAGCTGGGAGGATGGAGTGGTGCCGAGATACAGTTGGGTATCATCAGCGTAACAGTGGAAATTGAGTCCATGATGTCGGATGATCTGGCAGAGGGGGAGCATGTAAATGGTGAACAGGAGGGGACCAAGCACAGAGCCCTGGGGTACACCGTGGTGGACTGGGGCCGGGGGTGAATTTGAGCCGTTGATGGAGACAAACGGTTTCCTGTTATGGAGGTAGGATGTGAACCAAGACAGCGCTGTGCCAGTGATACCTAGGAGTTCTCAGAGGCGGGTGAGGAGGATGGTGTCAAACGCTGCAGAGAGGTCCAGGAGGATGAGGATGCTGAGGAGGCCAGAGTCAGCAGCAATGAGGAGATCATTGGTGCTCTTGATGAGGGCGGTCTCAGTGCTGTATTGCTGTCTGAAGCCGGATTGGAAGGGCTCATAGAGCTCATGGTTGGACATGTACAGATGGAGTTGGCCGACGACTACTCTTTCCAGAGTTTTGCTTATGAAAGGAAGGTTGGAGATCGGCCGGTGGTTCTGGAGGGAGAAAAATATACATTTCATTCATTCAAGCGCCTCACCTGGTCAGGGGTTGCTGTGATGGGGCCCGGCACTTGGGAGGTGTGTGTGGGGGGGCCAGGAGACGGGATGGGGGAAGGGGTCAAAGCGGCAGGAGAGACCGGGGCGAGGTACTTGATCATGGCTGGGTCCACCTCTGGGGTTCCCTGGAGGAAGAAGAAAAATACCCCATAAGATATTGCTTTGTGAATATACAGATGTGTTTGTGCTGTGTTTCTTTCTCACTCTCTGCGGTGTGTGGATGGGAGACAACGCATCCAGGTCCGCCATCGGGAACTCAATGCCTTTCCTCTTCAGCTCTTCGTAAATGTGGACCACACCAGTGAGATCAGGGCTGCTCCTGAAGGCATCAGCCCAGGACTGACACAAACACAAAGTCAGTATAAACAACCAAAACAATTTAAATAGAGTCCTTTCACTTTGTTCTCGTCATCGATAGTGGTCATTTGCATTAAAATACACTATTTAAATAGTAAGGGAAACAAATGTTTGTATCGATATTTGCTTTTATGAAAAATAACTCTTTAGTAATTAAATGCTGTATTAAAAGCAGCTTAGTGTAGGAAGATAAAAAGGTCATTTAAAAAAAATATATATATATTACAGCCGAATTAATTTAATTATTTTAACAACATTACATTTAAACCTCTTTGATTGAAGATGAGAAATTATTGTATATGTATATATGTAAATGTAGTAGGAATAACTTGCATAATGATTTAAAGGACAATCATTGATCAAGTAAGGGGTGGGAATTAATAAGCATTTGCTTCCTCCTGCTCCCTTTTCGGACACATTAATTATTATTAAGATGAAGACTTTTTTTGTTGAATATATAAATATTATCATGAATGTGGATAAATACTGTATTTTAACAATACGGTATTTTTTTTTTTTTTTTTTTTTAATCTGTTCGAAATAAAGATTGAAATTAAATTAAATGAAACCCATCATAATACCTTTTGCCTAACCTCCTTAAAAAAGAATAATTCATGTTTAAGAAAGAAACACTCTCTGATGTGGACAATAGACCACAGAACAGAAAACGGTGTCTAAAGTGGGGTGTCCTTCAAAAATCCCTATAAATAATCAGAGGACAGAGCAGCGAGGCGGAGAACACCACCTGCCGTCTGAGGTGGCCTCTAGTAACAAGACGGGAGGCTGCAGTCTGCGGTACAACATCTGGAAAGTGGAACATGCGGCAGCCACTTGGCTTCAACCACTAACCTACCATCACACCATAATAACATGATTTCAAAATGTCCTGCATCACCACATTTGTGAATGGAGCCATAAGGAGAAGTCAGTGTAACCAGAAACCTGTGTGCAATTGTTTTGTACCTTTGTATAAGAAAATACCAACATAAAAGTGGTAATAATGATGAAACGGCAGTAACAAAGAAAGGCTTAATACCTGTATGAGCGCCAGCACTTTGTCTTGTACGATGGTTGGAGGATTGTTTTTGGGGGATATGACTTTGACCAACACACCCTCGATGAAATCTCTGGTGGCCACCTGCACATGAAACCTGTGACCACAGTTCTTCACACAGGTCTCCAAAGCCTGCAGAGAGGGAGACAATTAAACACAGACAGAAGCCGGGCAAAGGAAACGGAAAACGGGAACATTTGTGAGAGGTTGATGAAAACAGAAAGACTTCTAAGTCACGTTGCTTTTACCGCACAGAGAGAATTTTAACTAGATGAACTATCAAAGATGTGAACACGGTTTAAAAGGCATGGCTGCTATAAACAAAATAAAAGATGTGCAATATAAACATAACTTCGGCCGGGGAGGAGAAACAGTCAAATAAAATGACCAAGAAAAAACACAATCTGTGGAAAGGTCAAGTTTTATGCAGGGGACACTCCTTTTATGTGGCCTACACAGTGAAAGCAACTTTGGTCACGGCTTCCTCAGAATAAAAACGTCAGGAAATGTTGCAAGGTTCAAAGCCATTCCATTTCTAAAGAAGTTGCGTTTGATGCCAGTTTTACAATAAACACAATGTCAAAGTAAAAGGTTCTCACCGTCAGCGCCAGCATCACTTCTCTGTAGTTCTTGTTGCCACCAAGTCTCTTCTTTAATGCCCGCATGGCGTCTTTTGGCCTGGAGGGAAACAGCAGAGAAGACACAGCTGGATGAAGCACCCCAGCTGAGAGTAGGCATAACATCTTTGGCTTTGTTGGAATCAATTCTTTTCTGTGCCACAATAACAGATGCCAGTCAGTCTGTCAGCGTATCTGTTTGACTAAGATAGAGAAGTGCTGTCACGCCATCTGTGTCCCTGATTGACTATCTATTCTCTCCCAAGGCCAGATCAAAGCTGTCAAAACATGAAGACTTCTGGTTGGCTCTCTGCGTCAAACTGCAGTCAAGCTTTTATGGACTCTTTTATGAGCTACATGTGGCTCTTTGTTGAGCGTTGGAGCTGAAAAAGATCGAAATGGGAGGAGAAAGTGCACAAAATCTGATATGTAGCTCCCTTAAACAGCACTGTAAATGTGAATCTGAGTCAGTACAGTCGCCTTGTGTTGGTTCTTTTCGGCTTTGGATGCAGCATCTGTTTTGTTATATTTTGTTTTGGCACCCGGTCGCATGTGTTAAGACAACATTATGCTCACCAAGAAAAGAATTTTCAGTTGCGGAATTTCCCAAACATCGAGGCTAAATGTGCTAACCAGACAATGTGTAATTCGCAGAAACATCTTGAAGACAAGGCGTTCTGTGTTCTGTGAATCAAACTGTGGATGTGTGTGTGGACGTACGACAATGAGTTGTGTGTAGGCATGAAGAATGTGAGAAGCAGGGACAAAAAGACAAAAGGGAAAGTGCTGAGGGAATAATGAAAAAGATGGATTTTTACAATTATTAGAGACGAGAAAACTTGGATATGTTGGATGGGATTGCTTTCTGATTAAAATGTCTAGGCTTCAATGCAAAACCTGATATTGTCTGATTTAAAATGAGTGATGCCGATGCAGATTTATGTATGAAAACTGACATCATTTCCTAAAAAAGGTACTAAAAATACACATGTTACTACATTTAGTCTTGATTGTATTCACCATCATAAGGCAGGAGACTGACGACCGAATTTCATTCATTTCTTTTTTCAGTCAGTGACACGTACAGAAAACAAAGACTTTCTGTGGGACGGTGCCGGCTGGTGAAGCACAGCAGTCACTGTATTAATTGTTATTCATTGAGCCAGTGTGACAACTGACCAATTCAGGAAGCAGAAGTTTTGGTCCTACATAACGTTAATAAAGCACATTAAAACCCAACAATGATCAAATCTAGACAGCGCGACAGCTCACCCCTCGTCAGTCTCGTTTATGATGTCACAGATCTCCATGTTGACGGTCCAGTCCTCGTTCTGGAGGCCTCCATCTGTGGCCCTCTCTGCAGGAAAACACAAAAGAAAATATTTAAACAATTATTTATTTAAAAAATAAACGGTGCTCATTCATTTTTGTCTGTGCCTCTACATTTGTGTTTGAGTACCAGTGCCCCTTATATTAAATGAGGAGCCCTGACTTTACTTCATTATAGTCTTCGCTATGCTTTAGCTCACATAAGAAGAAGTCATTTGCATGTGAGACAGGAAGCTGGGGGCTTTTTAAAAAGAACAACATCGTTTACAAACCAAAATAATGCAAGTTTAAATTTAGACGATACAATTCAGTGGAGAGATGCAACTGTCAGTAGATTGTTTTAGTTTTGTCTTTGTAATACTTCTTAATAATCGTGGCTAGTACTACGTTTTATTTCCAGGTTCTCTGTTTGTCTGCCTGATGAAACTGCATTATGGGTCGTCTGTGCTAAAGTCAATGCATTGCATTAAAGCAACCCATGGTTTACATAACATTGGAAGTAAAACTGTTGTGTAAGCAAATCAGCATGGGGTGACATACTTTTCTGTCTCTGCAATATTCAGCCAGACATTTGATTTCTACACTTTAAAAGCCCCTATCAACTTGGCTTTGAACCATGTGTACTTCTCTGTAAAAGTATATTATAACTATACAACTAAAACAATCAATTATTAACTTACATTTCAAATACAATTCCAGGGAATGTTGTTTTTTATTTTGACATTTAATTACTCAGGACTGTGAGGCCCATGCTATGTCGTTGTTTTTTCTTTTAAAAAGGTGCTTACAGTATAATTCATTAATAACCTTTATTGGAAATGAATCTGTCAGAAGGGTTTGGATAACATATTGGGCAAGGATCGTGGGGCTCAGACAAATACAACTATTTTAGTTTTTAATAACATGAATGTTATCTCAGAGAAACCCATAAGACGTTTAAAAACACATCCACCACCTGTTGCTCCCATGCCTCAAACTAGGGCTGCTCAATTAATTGTATTTTAATCGTATTTTAATCGCGATTACGATTATGGCTTGCAACGATTACGAAAACAACATAACCTAAATCAATTATTTTTTATTATGACTTTTATTTATTTATTTTTTGGGTTTTTCAGTTGAATTATACTTAAAGTTCAGGGTAATCAACTGTTAAAAAAAAAATCTCCAATAAATCGATGTTTTCAAAGTCAATGAATAATCGCATTTAATAAATCGCAATTACAATTATTGACCCAAATAATCGAGATTGTGATTTTTGCCATAATCGAGCAGCCCTACCTCAAACTAAATAGTAAATTAACTAAACGAACCTAGACTATTTCAGACGAAAGAGAAGCTGGTGTTGGGTCTGATACAGCTATATGTACTCAGTCTTACGTGGTATAAACGCTGAAAAACAGAAGTCCCTGAGCCCTGTTGCTTTCAAACCCCACCCTACCATTTAAAAGCTTTGTGTCTACAGCCAGGAGATAATGTGCTCCAGACTGTGAGAAGCTAGTGATGAACGAGCACGGCATTCATCGCTGCGTTCCTCGCTCCGTCTCTTCCTTCCTCTCTTGTCGCCCAAATCCATCCATCATGTCAGTGAAAGCTGAGATCTTTCAGGATCGCAGTCATCTGGGGTGAATTTCACAGTGGAACAGGAAAAAAGCTTTTCTACCGAAGTGAGCTGAGACCAAGTTCCTGTGACTGACAGTCAATAGATTCTCATTAGACGATTCTTGGGTTTGGACAGGAGGAGCCCCTCTCCCTGAAGCCCAGGGGCCCCGAGCCGGCTGTCATGCCCGGGCCAGCAGCCTCTCATTGGGCCAGGCTGCCTTCCTTTTGGGAGGCTCAACATTGGACAAGTCTGACAGCCATGACTTATTCATGCCCTATCTCCCCTCTCTAATCAACTCGTCACACACTGAGCCAGCACTGAGGGATAGGCATCCTTTTCTGAGAGGATCCATCTTTACTCTCACCTACAAATCTGAAGACATAGAGACAATACAGTTCACTGCTTTGTGTTTCTGTGTTAGACTGAACATAATGTATAATATTGGATTCATTATCAAGCTTCTGCCATTAGGACATCCCGTATAATCTTCTCAGGTAGATTTTCAAGTCAAGACAGGGCAGAACACAAGGTGCAGAGGAGAGTAAAAAAATCTGATCTCTTCATGTGAAATGAGCTGGAACGCCTCTGAACAATCAGAGCCTTGCTGCTAATGAAGTGAATGCCCGCTCAGAGAATTCATTCACAGGGTTGTGTCAGTCGCCCCAGTACGGGGAATGGACACACCAGTGAAGCCAGTCGATCACATGGCTTTAGCTTTAGTGGCTGGCTGTGCCATCCGCTGCCAACAAAGCCATGAATCTCTGCCCCTCTCTGGCCCCATCTCTGCAGGTTTCTGTCCTTTAAAGACTCTAGAGAAGCTTAAGATAGCCAACATAGCTTCCAATTCTGTTTATGTACCAAGCTATTTGGCATACAAAATATTATTCAGATTTTCTAAATGGTCAAATAGTGGAAGACCTTCTTAAATTCAGAATTTTAAATCTTGCATGATATTCTGAAAGGGAAAACAGTCTGTGGACACATGCCAACTAAGGTTTTGAAAACAGGGGCGGTTCGCTTAAATGTATTTTCATCCATCCATTCATGACTGTGAATGAATTACTGCATTACAAATACCACTCATTGAGAATGTGCTAGAATCATCTGATTATAAGGTTTATCTTTCGGAAATAGATGTACAGCAGTGGAGAACAATCAGGGTAAATTACTTCTGCCGCATGAGAAAGAGAAAAAAAAAAATCACCACCTCTAAGCCCTCCATCTTCTCAGTCAGTTACACTAAGTTCCTTCCAATGCCTCCCTCAGCATCTGTTCTATTGATTTTCTCTAATTGTTTCAGGTAAGCTGATCCTGTGTCAGCTGTGGTTTACAGTACCAGCCGAACAGACAGCAGGCGGTACAGCTCCAGCAGCAGCTCGACCGGAGAGATGAGACTGGAGATACAGCCGTCTCTATGGGGGACATTTAAGATGTGCTGCTACAGCCCACAGCATGACCTAAAAGGACCTCTGTCGAGCGAAATGCCTGAGAGGAGGGTCACAGTTGGTAGCTGAGGGCCGTCTTGGGATGACATGGCACAAAGCAGCTGACCGGCGGGTGGTGGGCAACAGTTCAAAGGCCCCTCTAACTCCTAAAACCTTCCTTCCTCCAAACTGCTTCTATTCAGTGCACAAAGAAGCTACTTTCGGTCGCTATGAACTGAAAATGTCTTCTAGAAACATGAGAAGCATGTGTGCTTTTCTGTCTGATTATAAAACCTTGGTGACAACTTATCTGGGTCAGAGATTATTTATCTGAGTTTTGCAAACAACAAGCAAGATTGAAAGATAAATGCAACCACACCAGAGGGATGTGGTAGGCCACAAGTCTCTCTCATCATCTGCAGGACGAACAAGCACTTCCGCGCAACGCTTCGAGGCTTAAAACTCAAACCAACCAGACTGACCACAGAAATCAAAGCTTAAAAAGGATTTAAGGACATATTGAGCTTCGACTAGGCTAAGGCTCTGCAAGCCCCTTTGAGACATGACACTAACACTGCCCATGCCATTTACTCGTATTTTCCTTGAGAATTGCACTGTATTGTCTAAACATATTCAGTTCTATACACTTATAACAGAGGACTAAGTTAGGTGGGCTAACATTAGCTGTTCATTCGAAGTAGCTGACGTTTGCTGCGATGATGCTTGCTAGCTCGCTATTTTCGTAACGTAATTCCTCGTAGTAAAACAGCCACGCTGACACAATGTATGCAGCAGAATCACATCTACAATGAATAACTTCAAGGATAACGTACCTATACATTGGCCCACGGGAGTGCCGTACGGATTTCCAAGTAAGAACTCCATTTTGACAACAAACAATCCGTTTGGGATTGACAAGAGGCTGAGGCACCGAGGCGGTACTAAGTCCCGCCCACAGAGAAATACTATTGGTCAAAAAAACTGAAAGCTCAAGGGATATGGCTAGAATCAACGTCAGTTATATTTAGCAACGAAAGCTATGTTCAACAAACAGTTGTATAAATGTTAGCCACCATATAAACATGTATTTTACTTAAAAGCGCCGTATTAGTCTCTATACAATGTTGAGAAATACACAAACAACGATATAAACAATTGACTCGAGTATTCATCCTCTGAATATATTGTATATAAATGTACATCAGGGTGATTCACTGGGTATTTACTTCATTGTAGTTGAAAAAAGAACGATAAAAAAAACAGAAGACTACGTTGCACCGAGTCTTAGTTTCATCGTGGGCACCATTATTTTAATGTGTGTTGTTATTATATTCATTCACAAGAAAAGAAAGAATGTTCGGAGTTGAGCGATTATTTTTACAGCAATTTTGGAACATACTTGAACGCAGCTTAGGTTCAGCCGGTTGCTATGTAACAGTGTGTAAACAACAGCGGCAAGAAGTTAGAATTTATCTAGCTAAGTTAGGTACTATTGCATTGTTTGTTGTATTTAAAATACTTTTGCAGTTTTGCTTACTAGTTTTTTTTTGTTGGCTAATGTTGGCTATGATATTTGTCTGGTAAACTCATTTAAATCTACAAAATACAATCTACTTTCTCCTTTGAGAAGTGGGAGTGAAGTACCCTACAAGGATGATGAGTCGTGGTATTTTGATGAATGAGGATTTGCTTCAGCGGGCAATATTGGAGCAAGAACCCAAAGATAAAGGTCAGGGCATTGCCAATGAAGAGGGAACCCAGCTCGATGAAATCCTTAAACTATGTCTGGAATTCAGAAGTAAGTAAAATACAATGTGGGTTATCACTGTGATTTGGATTTCAGGTATTTGAAGGTTGTTTGTTCACAGACATCCTGAGGATTGACCACTTATGGGAATTCACATCCTTGGCCAGACTCAATCTGAATAACAACCTCATTGAAAACATTGAGGGTCTGGGGCATCTGATTAATCTGACATGGCTTGGTAAATTAAGTTTTGTTTTTTATGTTCTGCTATGCTTTCTTTAAATGATTGTGCAGGCTTTATCAAATATGTTGTCTTAAAATATGAGTCCAGTAACTTTGAGTAATAATGACATTTACTCTGAATATGTCTTTTAGATCTGTCATTCAACGGCATAGAACTAATTGAAGGTCTGGAGTCCTTGCAGAAGCTTGAACTGCTGAATTTGTCCGACAACAAAATCTCTGTTCTCGAAAACATGGAAACACTTGAGAGACTCACTCATTTCTCCATTGCGAACAACCTCCTTGGAGAGTTGGACATCGTACGACAACATTTTCTTGTATAAATCTGTCACATATTATGTGTAAAATTCTGCATTTATATTGCAAGATTAATATAACATTTGTACTTTGAAGTTTCATAATATAAAATAACCTAATCTCATACAATTTGAATGCATTTCAAAGGTGCTCTATCTCAGGAAGTTCAAGAACCTGTTCAACATCAATCTATTTGGAAACCCTTGCAGTAAGGAAGGCGATTACACATTGTTCATCGCAGCCTTCTTTCCAGACTTGAAGTTCCTAGATTACACTTTACTTGACGAAAATACAGTAAGTATAAGTGCTGTGTTTTTAATAAAACATTACTATGCCTTAGTTTATGTGAAAATTCCACATGGCTATTTACATTTTGTTGTGATGATATTGTGTAACTTAATGTGTGTCTATGTCTTGTGTGTCTATGTACAGAAGAAAGAAGCATCTATCAAACACCGCTATGTCCTCGAGGAGATGAAATGTGAGGAGCTGCACAAGCAAAAAGCTGAAAAAGCTGAGCAACGCAAGGAGGCTGAAGCCAAATTACACAATGTAAAGTGAAGCTGACATGTGGTTATCATCAACATTATATTCCACTGAGCTCTCATATTTCTTAAACTTACTTTGTAAAAATGATGTTCATGATAGGATGCCTTTGTGGAGTTCCTGAATGGCTCTAACCTGTTTAAGAGCATGTTCAACGACGACCAAGAGGCAGATAAACTGCACCGCGTGCCTGAAATCACTGATCTGCTTCTAACATATCCTTTTAGACCAAATGTAATAATAATAATGTGTTATGTAATCACAGGAAAAAATACCTTGAATTCCTTAACCATACCCTTACATTTGAGAAACAAATGGGGGATCTGTGCGAGCAAGTATTTGAAACAGGCTTGGCTGAACATAAACGAAGAGACAAAGAAGTGAACTGCTTTTTCACTGGTCAGAATGAGACTGTGATTGAATATCAGCAGAAAGCATTGCACATATTGGCAAACTTCGAGCAGCAACACAAAGAGGTAGGTGTTAGGACCAGACTGTTTTCAACTGTACTGCACCGTATTTAGATGGACCAGTAAAGCAGCTTTTAGCAACCAATATAAGGATGTTTTTCTTGTTTTTATTTCTAGAGGACAGTGGACATGCGGAAGATATCAGACAGAGAATTACTGAAGGTCAAGATCAACCAGTGCAATGATGAAATCAACCAACTCTGTAAAGGCCTCATGACGCTGGAGTTTCAGATGGTCAGCCAGCTGGAGGTCAGTGTGTGTGTGTGTGTGTGTGTGTGTGTGTGTGTGTGTGTGTGTGTGTGTGTGTGTGTGTGTGTGTGTGTGTGTGTGTGTGTGTGTGTGTGTGTGTGTGTGTGTGTGTGTGTGTGTGTGTGTGTGTGTGTGTGTGTCCACATTCTATACATTGTGTATCTTACATTTATTCATAAAACTGCACTGTGTCTATACATTTGAAGTCTAAGGTGACACGTATAGATTCAATAATTTAGCTATCTCCCACATGTCCAAAAATGTGTGCTATTTTTATTTTATTTATATTTCTTCTTCGTAATGAAGCCTTCTATTCATTTCAGGATATCACCAAAAGGTTGGACATCAACATCTCAGAGATGGTTGGCTACTTCACTGAAATGGTCCAGGGGATATATCCTTTCTGACTGTGCATCAGCTCGTGAGCTTTGAACAATTTCCAATAACACATCTGTTCCCAGGGTCAAGCTATTGAGATGATGTTTTCCCTGATTTGGGGAAAAAACTTGCTTCAGGTCTGATTGTAAAATAATCAAATCACACACACACACACACACACACACACACACACACACACACACACACACACACACACACACACACACACACACACACACACACACACACACACACACACACACACACACACACACACACACACACAGTTATGGTAAAATAATCGTCAATCCAATTGAAACTTTCCTTGACATAGTCATACATTTGCGCAATGTCGAGATCTTGAGGATGATTATAATGGGAAGGTGCGAGTGTCTGCTTTAGCACTTCTGGACGACGCCAGCAAGGACAATCTGGATGAATTCTTGCCAGATGATGTTAGAATTGTGAGTTTTATCCTTTTTTACAATATAATATAGAATTATTTGAACTATTGTAAACATAATTGTATCCCTCAGTTGTGCTCTGATTAATATTAAACAGAACTGTGACCAATGAAAAATAAAAAAACACCCACAAAATTAAAGAATATTGTCATATTGTGTTGAAGATGCTGTGTATTTAGCATATGTAATTTAGCATATATATATGCAAAGAAATATGATATTGCAAATATAGTAGGAGAAAGAACATTCTCATTTGAATAGATTCCCCTAATAAGATGACAAAGATTAACCTGAATGAGTCAGAGAACATGGACTATCACCAATGTCAGTGCTCTCTCCCCTGTGTTCTCTGTGTGCAGCTGTTTACAGACAAAGAGACAGTGATGGATGCACTGGCAACCGGCCATGATAACCACCTGATGAAGATCAATGACCGAGAAACTCAGTTGGTTTCACGTGCCAATTCCTGGAAAGTGGCCCTCATTAAAGGGGTAAAGAGTTTAATTTACATTAAAACAAACAGCCCATTTTTATTTTCATCTGGATGACAAACCTCTCCCTTTTATCTCACAGTCTTGTTATTGTTTTGCTTTTTTGATTTATGTGTTATTTCAGATTCAAGACAAAGACCTTAAGGAGAACCGCATGCGAATCAAAGACCTCCACAGATATATGGACCATCTGCTGGTGCAGCTGGAGGAGTTTCAGTAGCAGCATCATTTCAGTATCTACTTGGTTACACAAACAAACATAAATATTACAAACTCGGAAGTTCTGAATAAAAATTAGTTATATTCAATGATCCAAACATGTGTGGTTAAATAAAATGTTTTCTAGGGCTTTTAAAAAAATAAGTAGTGTGAAAAATAAGAATGTGACCAAAAGATGAGGGGACATCCTGTTAAATGCTATCTTATTTTATGCTCTGTGTTGTCATATTTAGTATGTATAACACAAACTAAATACATATGTATTTGTATCCAGACTTGTGGAATGTTGGATAAAAAACATTGTTGTTACCCATAAGTCTCTCACCTGTGTTTGTAGTGTGAAATATCCTACAACTCCCAGAATGCACCTCGGGATGTTATCCAATAAGACTGTTGCTCCAGCCGAATACCAGATTCCAGCCAATGAAATTCAAGAAAGCTGGATTCTGGAGTGAAACGTTGCAGTATCCCTCCTCCGTAGACAGTCCATGGACAGCTTCAAAAATTGAGACAAAGTTTGGGGTTTTGTGCAGCTGGCAGCCCCTCTGTCAGGACTCTTTCTCTGTGCCGCCGTGGTGTGCTCAGTCATAAAGTTAATGACGGTTGCTGACGGTGACACTTTAGCGCTCATCATGCCTGTCCGAGCAGAGTGCTGCAGTATCCCCGGCTCGGCCTGCATATCCTCGGCCTCTCTTGTTCCTCCTGCCCCGATCAACACCTCCCAGCCGGGGGTGGCCATCTCGCTGCTGTACAGCGGTTCACAGTTTCGGGGCTTTCAGAAAAGCAAAGGCAACTCCTACGCCGTTGAGGTTGTTTTGCAGGTAATGTGTTTTGACACGCACTTTTTTTTAAATCATTAGTTTTTATGGTTATATGCAAAGTCAGCATATTTGTACACCTAGTTGCTAACTTGGCTGACATTAGCTTGGTAAGATATTTATGGTTGTCATACAATGCTGACACGTTGACACGTTTATTTGGCAAGACTTTTACTGTGACATTTTGAGTTTGGACTTTTTTGCAATAGCTAACATTATCGTTGCCCATTTTGTAGTATTCTTACTTCCCAAACACGTTAGCATTTCTTGCAACTAGCTACATAAATATGTATACATAGCTAGTAGCATTGCCTTTGACAGCAATTTCTGCAGACTTACTGGAAGTAAATATAATGCCTGAATGCCTACTTTGTACAATATGTCTCTGTATAGAGCACTTCTGCTGTTTTTCATAATTTTTTTCTAAATCTGTTTGCAGCATGTGACTGTGGAGGACTCATATTTGTGTGGATACCTGAAGATCAAGGGGCTGACTGAGGTGAGCTTTGAGATAACTCAGATGTAGTAACACTGACCTTTATTCTGTCATAGAATAAGCACACACTGTTAAAGCAAGTGGGAACTGGTTTCTACTTGATTGATGCAGGCTAAACTGTAACAACTATTTGAAGCTAGACAAATATTAGGCCTCTAGGCTTGACCTCTTCTTTCAGGTCCTAGCGTAAGTGTGTCAGCTGTATACCCATGACATTACGCAACATATGGAGGGGGAAATGTCAACAGGATCCTGAAATGAAGTGGCTCTGGTAGAGAGGCATGAAAGACGAGGAGCCAACATTTGTTTGGTAGTAATGAGACATATTATTTTCAACTGATACGTTGTTTATGAGAAATAAAGGTCGAGAGAACAAACTGTTATCTGCTCACATCTTATTTAAGTATGCCTGAGTTCATCTGCTTACTGTCAAACAACTACATGCAGGAAGTCAACATGCAAAAGGATGACGATTCTCCCTAATGTTTCAAGTTGAAAAAGTGCATGTAGATATCCAGAATGTGAACAATGGCTACTAAATAATTGTATCTCTTACTTCATCTGCTGAATAACATTTGCATTTTATAAACAGGAAATGCTGGAAATTTAAATCAATCTCATGTTGCACAGTGATGGCTTGACAGAACAGTTCCCTTTTTAAGCATTTTGATAACAATATCCAGGCATACACTTTGGAAGCAAATTAAACTACAATGAATGTATTAATGTTCTCTTCCCTTTTGTCTTTGGTTACAGGAGTATCCCACTCTCACAACGTTCTTTGCTGGTGAAATCATCAGTCGAAAAAGGCCTTTTTTAACTAGAAAGTGGGACGCTGATGAAGACGTTGACAGAAAACACTGGGTATGTAAAGTTTAACTTTTAATTTGGGTTAAAATTAATGGTTGTTACTTTTTCTGTTGGATTTTGCTTGGTTATTTATCAATGCCAAATGAAGTAAGACTTTTTTTAAATCAAGTTTATATTGACCAACAGCACAAATATGGTGCAACATTATTTGTGCATTCATTGGTTTAGTGTTTGCGGGTGTTTTCAGAGGCTTGCATCAGATGAATATACACCATAACAGCAGAATGTATACATTTACTGAGCAACCACAACATGAGTAGCCTTCAATATGATGGGAAAGGCACAGTAACAGTTAGGTTCACCCAAAATGCTGTAAGCATCTGGAATCTGCAGCTCTTTATCTAACCAGTTCAGTGTTTCCCACATCATTTGATTCCATTTGTGGGGGTACCGCAGTGACCGCACCGCACCTTCCCAAAATATTTTAGATCCATTTGTGGCGGACGATATTTAATTGTGGCGCCCTGCAACAAATAAATCAATGTATGGGAAACACTGCAGTTCACTGACACGTTCACTCTCATTTTGTTTTGAAAAGATCTCCTTGCAACTTTAATATGAAGTTTGTATCAAGGGATGATAGGCATTTGCTGCTGTATTTGCATAATGTGTCTCTAACCAGTACTTAATAAACTCTTACAGGGCAAGTTCCAGCCTTTTTATAAGTATGCCAAAAGCTTCAACTCAGACGACTTTGACTACGAGTTGCTGGACAACAGTGATTATGTCTTCATGAGGTGGAAGGTTAGTACATCATCTTACAGACCTCTCTCTCTCTCTTCTTGTGTTCGCTCTGAGCTATAACCTCTACCCTTTGTTTCTGCTCTCTCAGGAGCAGTTTCTAGTTCCAGACCACACTATCAAAGACATCAGCGGTGCCTCATTCGCTGGCTTCTATTACATCTGTTTCCAGAAGTCCACGGCCACTATCGAGGGGTATTATTACCATAGGAGCTCAGAATGGTAACTATCAAACATTACAAACTACAGTCGACACACATTTCTTATGTATATATCGCTTATTTCTCTTTGTCTCCTTCCCTCTGCAGGTATCAGTCACTAAACCTAAACAATGTTCCAGAGCACAGTATTCCTATTTATGAGTTTCGGTGACAAACAAACACGCAGGTATCGAGTCGAGAAGGGGACAGTTCATGCTCGCCTGTGGTTAAATAGGACGGGAACAACGGAGAGCCCTTTGGTGCCATGATCGGAGCTGACACGTTTCCACGCTGCTGGGAAATACAACGTGGGGTCAGACACTCCTATGGTGGACGGAAAGAAAAAAGGCACAGGAGGAGGAGAGAAAGACGGAGATCAGTGACGGATGATCGATTCACTGTAGAGCTCATGTTTACCTCAGATTTTATTTTTTATCCTATTTGTCCTATTTTTGGTCTGTTTTATTTTAATGATGTGCTTCCCAATTTCTTTACTCGTAAGATGTGTTCCCTTGTTGTTGGATATTGACATTCTTCAGTGGATACACTCAACATAACTGCCTTCTGAATGAGAGTTGCAATAGAAAAGAACATTAGATTTATATAAATATTAGGAGAGTTTATATTCAGCAAAGCCTCAATTTATTATTCTAACATCACTTTGCCGCCCTGTGCAGAGAAGGATGGAGGGGTTACAAAAGCAGCAATGATGAGCAGTGATTCACTCTTTATGCAAGGTCTGTAAGACTGTAAGTTAGGTTTGTTGCTCAGGGACGGTGTGATGGGGTAACGTTTACAGCATTGTTGATATATTAACCATCAACTTCCAACAGAGTCAAAAACTCAACAAATAGTCTTCAAATGACTTCACATCAAAATGTATTTTATGCAAGCCAAAGGTCACTCATAGGTAGGATTTCAAAATGCATCTACTTTATATTTATTAATTGTCCAAATCAAGAACAACCTTGAAAAACAATGCTTAAGAAAAAGCTCACAGGAAAAAATGATTTATTTAATGGCCCGCATTTGAAGCGTGTGACAGTACATTCCAACTGTGCATTTTGACAGACTGGACAATTAATGATTAAAGATTAATACGATGAACTGATTTAAATATTAATCTTCAACACAGTTTGCCAATGCAATATTTTCTTTGGTTTTATTCACATTTGTTACTTCCATTTTAAGAAGCTGTTAGCTGTAGGGCTGCTGTCATTACTGTCATTATTAATCCACCTGCCGATTATTTTATATGTTCTTTATAATGTCTCGTTTTGTAAGTCCCAAACTATTCAGTTTTATATTATATACATTCAACACAGAAGCAGGAAATCTCCTAATTTCAGAGGCTGGAAATAGCATTTTTGGCTTACCAAATTCACCAAAAAAAAAAATAAAGCTTCAGATAATATAGCAGCGTATCTGTAACATAAACAATTTTGATTAAAACAAAAAGCACCTTTTGTTGCTCATGGAAAAATGTCTGAAGTAGGAACAATAAAAACAGCTGCCTTACAATTTTAAATGTTTGTTAAGCTCCATGTTTAGGTTGATATGGTTTTATTTGAACAGAATCAAGAAAGTCTGTTTGAGAGAAATTGTGCAAAAAATGAGTTTTCTTCTGAAAAGGGTTGATCTAAGGGTTCTTCTGGAGCGTGCATGTCCTCCGCCTGCCGCCTCTGTGCTGCTCAGAGACTTTCAGCTGCAGCATGAGGAGCGGATGTGATGGGTTGTGAGATTAATGTTGGCACTATATATTTTTTGTACCCCCAATTATACGGATTGAAGAGAATAGTCTGCTTTTTTATTAATCATATAACAGAGAACACAATGTGCAATGTAAGAATTGGATGTTTATATGGGAGTGTCATTCTAAGTCTTGGTTTAATTATCCTGATTTAAAGAAGACGATGTATGATAAATCACCTGTGAGTGAGGAGAAATAAAGAGCTAACTATTTCATACAATTGTGTATTATTTATTCGAAATCTAAAATGCATTGTTATTTCGTCTACTGGCGTTGATATATGCATATAAAAGCAATGAGAAATGATAATGATATAAAAAAGAGTAATAAGTATCTTGTACCAAAAGTATTGCTGCCTAATTTTGATTACATTTAGAATCTATTTTTCTAAGCATAGCAATTAAAGAGACATAATATAACGTCATACTTGCTGATATATGGTAAAGTAAGAAATAATACAAATTTGTCTTTGCACAGTTGCATACACTAAAGTGAGTCATTTGGACAGTCGAGAGAAGAGAATAAAGGAAATGAAGTTCTCAGATTTGACATATTGCATCAATGTTTCCCAGAGTTGCATGAAGATGTCCACCTTTACGTTTAAAGGGAAAGTAACCATGGCCACCCTGTTGATATCCACTGTATTTGTTTCAAGTTTTGTATTGCTTTGTCAGAGTGAAGTAATACATAAATGGATGGGTACAACATACAGCAAAGGTTCCTGGCTAAAAATTAAACCGGGGACGTTGACAGTTGTGTGGTAATGTGCGTTAACCATTAGGGTACAGGAGCACTGCATTACTGGTAAGGTTAAGTCAAATCTCCTGAGCACAGAAGAGACAGCCAACACTAGATGGCAGTAGTGTACTGTCTCTGGATTTCCTTGCTCTCACGGAGACCTGGATCACTCCATCCAACACATCCACCCCAGCAGCTCTCTCCACAGCATATTCCTTCTCCCATACACCCAGACCCTCTGGCAGAGGAGGTGGCACTGGTCTCCTGCTCTCTCCCAACTGGAGCTTTTCCCTCTTCAAGCTACCTAATTTCACTCCTTCCACCTTTGAATTCCATGCCGTAACAGTAACCCTTCCTATACAATTAACCATTGTTGTTCTCTACCGTCCACCAGGCGCCTTGGGGGACTTCTTGGAGGAATTAGATAATCTCCTCTCACACATCCCTGAAACTGGCCCTCCCGCTGTACTTCTCGGAGACTTCAACCTCCAGACAGGGAAGATATCTGAACTAACATCTCTGTTAACCGCCTTTGCTTTCTCACTGTCTCCATCCCCACCTACTCATAATGCTGGTAATGTTCTTGATCTCAGGAACTGCACTACTTCTAACCTCTCTGTAAACCCGCTCCACACATCCGATCACTTCTTCATTTCATTCTCTCTACCCCTTTCCAAACATAACAACCTAATTTCTTCTAACTCTGCACCTGTCCGCCGTAACCTCCGTTCCCTCTCCCCCTCTACCTTTGCCTCATCGGTGATCTCAGCCCTCCCTTCCTCTGATTCGTTCCAACTCCTGCCTCCAAACTCGGCTGCAGAAACTCTCCTCTCTACTCTCTCATCCTCTCTGGACTCTCTCTGTCCTCTCACATCTTGGCAGGCTCGTCAGTCCCCTCCTGCTCCCTGGCTAAATGACGCACTGCGTGCTAATAGAACCATCCTTAGGGCAGCAGAGCGGAAATGGTGGAAATCCAAACACCATGACGACCTCCTAACCTATCAGGCTCTCCTCTCCTCTTTCTCTGCTTCCATCTCTCAGGCAAAAAGCACTTTCTTTCAAGATAAGATCCAATCTTCCTATTCCAATCCCAAAAAACTATTTTCTATCTTCTCCACCCTCTTGGACCCCCCCAAAGCCCCTCCCCCTTCCTCCCTTCTGTCAAGCGACTTTGTTAACCACTTTGAAAAAAAGGTTGATGATATTCGCTCTTCTTTTTCTGACTCACCTTTACTCACCGCTGGGTCACCAGACCCACCTTTCACCCACACACTGACCTCCTTCTCCCCTCTCTCTCCAAGTGAGGTTCTTACCCTCGTTACCTCTGCCCGTCCTACCAGCTGTCCTCTGGACCCTATCCCCTCAAACCTCCTTCAGACTATCGCTCCTGATATTCTACCGTTTCTCACCCATTTCATCAACACTTCTCTAATTTCTGGTCACTTTCCAAACAGTCTCAAGGAGGCAAGAGTAAACCCTCTCCTAAAGAAACCCACTCTCAACCCGTCTGATGTTATAAACTACAGGCCTCTCTCTCTCCTCCCGTTCCTGTCTAAAACACTTGAACGCGCTGTCTTTAAACAACTCTCCTGTTATCTCCATCAGAACAACCTTCTGGATCCGCACCAGTCTGATTTAAAGGCAGGTCACTCAACAGAAACTGCCCTCCTTGCTGTCACTGAGGAACTGCACACTGCTAAAGCAGCATCCCTCTCCTCTGTCATCATCCTTTTGGACCTGTCTGCTGCATTCAATACGGTGAACCATCAGATCCTCCTTCGCACTCTCCAAGAACTTGGAGTTTCAGGCACTGCACTTTCCCTCCTCATCTCATACCTCAAAGACCGCACCTACAGGGTAACTTGGAGAGAGTCAGAGTCCGACCCTTGTCAATTAACTACAGGGGTCCCTCAGGGCTCTGTGCTTGGTCCCCTCCTCTTCTCCTTGTACACAGACTCGCTCGGATCTGTCATTAGCCCGCATAGTTTTTCATACCACTGCTACGCTGACGACACCCAACTAATTCTGTCCTTTCCCCGCTCAGAGACCCAGGTCGTCGCACGCATCTCTGCTTGCCTAGCAGACATCTCTTGGTGGATGTCTGCTCATCACCTCAAGCTCAACCTTGACAAGACTGAACTGCTTTTCCTTCCGGGAAAAGATTGTCCCACTCTTGACCTAACAATCAACATCGGCACCTCTGTTGTTTCCCCGACGCAGACTGCAAGGAATCTGAGTGTGATCCTATATAACAAACTGTCCTTCACTGCAAACATCGCTGCTACAACCCGCTGCTGCAGATACACGCTTTACAACATCAGGAGGATACGTCCCCAGCTGACCCAGAAATCAGCGCAGGTTCTGGTCCAGGCTCTCGTCATCTCACGCCTAGACTACTGCAACTCCCTCCTGGCTGGTCTACCTGCATGTGCCATCCGACCTCTGCAGCTCATCCAGAATGCAGCGGCTCGTCTGGTCTTCAACCTTCCTAAATTCTCCCACACCACACCACTCCTCCGCTTCCTTCACTGGCTTCCAGTAACTGCTAGAATCCACTTCAAGACACTGGTACTTGCGTACCATGCTGCGAATGGATCTGGCCCTTCCTACATCCAGGACATGGTTAAACCGTACACCCCAGCACGTGCACTCCGCTCTGCATCGTCCAAACAGCCAAACAGCACCCGCACTGCGAGGGGGACCCAAGTTCCCATCAGCAAAAACTCGTGGGTTTACTATCCTGGCTCCAAAATGGTGGAATGAGCTCCCCATTGAAATCAGGACAGCAGAAAGCTTACACATCTTCCGGCGCAGACTGAAAACTCATCTCTTTCGACTCCACTTCGATCGATAGAACTATTAACAAAGCACTTATATACTAATAAAGGGATGGCTTATCTAAAGCCAGTTGAGTAGCACTTGAAATGTTTGGCTCTATGAAACCTGATGTACTTATATGATTCTGTTTTCTTCAAGGTTGTATCTTCCTGGTCGAATGTACTTATTGTAAGTCGCTTTGGATAAAAGTTTCAGCTAAATGCAATGTGATGTAATGTAATGTAATGTACAAAAAAAGGTTTACGTCCTTCTGGCTTTTAAGTGCATGTCAGGATACAAACTGTTCAAACCTTTTGCAGCATGTGAGGTCATGAACCTCATATTGTCTCATACACATTGAGGCTGGTATGAAAATCAACTAATAAGTGGTGTGAAAAATCTAATATCAAATACACAGGGCAACTCCTAACCCCTATTGTTGCGCACTAAATGTAAATAATATCCCACTTTTATATTGAGTTGCCCTTCAATAATGTTTTATTTGTCAGATAGTTTACAGATCAACTTTTATATTTTCACTCTTTTAGTTCTGTTTTATTATTATTTTGAGATGTATATTGAATAATTGTTTATTTTTTACTCTTTTGTATTCTAATTATGTGCAATACTTTGTTTTCATGCTGCTGAAACGAAGAAATGTCCCAATTTGGGATCATTAAAGTATATCTTATCTTTATCTCATATATCGTAAAAGCACACATGCATCACATAAATGCCCATTTACTGTAGGTGTTTGGAGACCAAGCTATAGTTTCAAATTCCTAAATCCTAAATCAAAGGAAAGCGCATAGTAATGACAAATTTAGATTTTGGAATTCCCACCTGTTGTTATGAATAGGCTGATGATTAACCAGGAAGACACATTCAGGAATGAGACATTTCTAAAGACAACTAGCTGAGGACCAATGAATGTGGATCATGTTTGGCGTACGTGCTGCAGCCAACAAAGAGAGAAGGAAACATTATTTCTACGAAATAGAAAGGAAAGACATGTGGAAAAATATAACTTCCTCATGTAGCTCAAACAATGCTGCCTGCTATTTTAAGAACCGATTCTTTTCTTACTTGTTAACACTCATGCATTTGACTATTAATTAATAGTTCAGCCAGCACTAAGACAACTAAGATAATTCTTTATGTGATTGATATTACTAAAAATGAACAGATGGGAGCTAGAAATATATGTAAAGAAAAGACAATTACAATTTGACAAATGGCCAGGACATGAAGAAACATTCTGAAGGGAAAAGATTATGAACCATCACCAGAACGTGCCGCCCAC
This sequence comes from Notothenia rossii, assembly GCF_949606895.1. Lineage (NCBI taxonomy): Eukaryota > Metazoa > Chordata > Actinopteri > Perciformes > Nototheniidae > Notothenia > Notothenia rossii. The sequence continues at coordinate 15,063,895 of NC_136906.1, forward strand.
ACAAGTGTTCTGAATTTAGAATAAAGACTGTGAATACAAATTGCACATTGCTGGAGTTTCCGCAGTGATACCGCGACGCAATACCTGCGCAGGTGCAGCAAATATAAATACACCTGCAGAGCTCCTGAGCTGCAGTAGGATCAGAGCCGATCTGAGAGGAACCCTCACAACTTTAACACTCAACTTTATTCCTTTTCGCTTCCTCATGGAGGCCCAGCGGTATCCCATCAGCGTGCGTTTAATTGGAGTCATGCACAAGGAGAAGAGCAAAGTGAGCGCGTGGTGATTTGAAAAAATAATAATTAAGAGACCTCTTCTCTACAGTGTGATTAACATCTGCATTTTAATTTTTCCAGATGTACATGACCTCCGTGCTTTGGTCAGACCAGAGTGATATTGTAGTTTACAGGACAAATCCGGAATTTAAGAAAATGCATGTGAGTATACAGCTGCTCATGTGTTGCGCCTGTGTGGTGTGGGTAGTGGTTATTAATAACAACTCTGTTACCCATTTTCTTTATGACAGAAACTATTGAAGAAAGCTTTCCCACCTGCAAGTAAAATGAAACAATCCGACAGAATCATCCCCAGATATCGAGGTATGTATTTACAGCAGCAGTTTATGTGAGTCACAAAGTGTATTTCTGTGTTGATCCTGACTTTACGCGTCCTATGTGCTTTCAGACAGAATGCTGAGAAGGGGCGGCCGGGAGAAAGGTCCCACCAGGTCTCTGCTGCGACTCAAGTTTCTGCAGAAATATTGTAATGCACTTCTGAGCTGCGACCCGAGGGTCTGCCAGTCGGCAGACCTGATCCAGTTCTTCCACCCCAAAGACCAGGACCTGCAGCCGGAGTTTGCCCAGAACAGGTAGTTTAAAGCATTTCAAAAACGACTTCATATAATGATATAATGCCTTTACTCTTTTAGGGAAGTATTTTGGCATAGTCGCCCCAAGCTGTAAAAGCTTAAGAGTGAGTGGTGACATCTTTGGCAAAAACTGTAATGACTGATATACCCCGAAGTATCCTTTATATGAGATTATATGAAACAATGAAACAATCAAAGAAATAAGGAAATTATTTTGTAGAATAACCAAACATTCTTGTTTCAAATTTAAATTCCGATTTGTTGCTACCAACTCCAGAAGGCTTTTCTGCGGGATTTTAGCTTTTCCAAAATGTCTAATTGAGAATATATGTTTTATTATATAAAACTTGACAAAAAGCTTTCCTAAATTGACTTTTGCATTTTAACCAGATACTTAGTGTCAACACTAAGTAAAAACCCCATGTACAATATTATAATAGTTTGAGTAGTTAGAGGATTAAAAAGAAACAGAGGAATATGAAATAATTGCTAAATAGAACATGTACGTTTCTCAGCAAGCATGAGGCCCTTGTTCATGTTAAGTGTAGGATCTGCACCAGGAGCCTTTAAATTAAAACCTGACTAGTCCACAATCCAACAAATGTATAGTATGTCAGATTATGAATAGAAGTCACGATTTAGACTTTTCAATGAGCTGCTCTGTTTTTCTGCCTAATTCTTAATAATTTTTACTCTCTTCCTCAGCATCATGATCATGCCAGCAGAGGATGAAATGATCAGAGATGCAGGACAGGGTCAGGGCGTGGGGAACGTGACCCAGCCGTTTGTCACCGAGACGTACAGGTGTGTGGCTCCTTACGAGACCAAAGACACCAAGAACAAGCCTTTCAAAGTGGCGCTGGACGAAAAAGTCGATGTTCTCATCAAAGACAAAGCAGGTGAGCGAGCCTCAGAGTCCTGTTAATGGTTGACCTCAACAACCCATTACCCTGAGATCTGTTAAATGTGAAATCCTGTTGGTTTAGGGTGGTGGCTTGTGGAGAATGAAAGCAAGAAGATGGCCTGGTTCCCTGCCCCCTACCTGGATAAACTGGAGGATGACGATGAGGCTGAGGATGAAGATCAAATAGATGGGAATTATGAAAGAGGTATGTGCATAAGTACAGTATAGTTGTACCCAATCAGAACATTAGACCATCAACACAAAGCTTGTTTACACAGCAAAGGCTTAGATGCTTTTAAAAGTGAAAGTAGAAAAAGTTGGTTGTAGAAACCCTCAAAATGTCAAATTACAGATATACAGCAAACAGCAAAATTCTCTCGGAGTATTAAAAGTGCTCTCTATGCAGAATGGCTCATTTCACAGTGTTGTATTTAAATAGGATAGAATATTATATATTTTTTTTTATCACAATTGCTCATTAAGAGGATTATAATGTTTTAGTCTGTCAGTGTGGAACTAAGTTTTGATACTTTGTGTGTTACCGGGTAAAGCAGCAGCTTTTTACTGCATTATATCATACAAGCACAGATGGGTTTTTTTTGTGTAAAAGGGAAATATAAAGTAAATGTATCAAATACATGTAAGGGGGTATAATAATTTCCTTTTTAACGTGCTGTGCACAGTGAGAGAGTAAAATGGAAATACTCAAATACAAATATGTAAAAACTGTACTTTACTATAGTACTTATGTGGATGAACATTGTTGGTTATGTAAGTAAAGGTGCAACAAAGCACTGTATTAAAGACATTTCTTTCACTCCAGGAATGCTATACAATGCAGTCAAGAACTACAAGGCCACCAAGGATGACGAGATAACCGTGGCCATCGGTGCTGTGGTGGAAGTCCTGCAGAAGTCTGACAACGGCTGGTGGCTCGTCAGGTATTTAACACTAAACATTTAAACATCGTCCAGTGTACTAGATTTAGATTGGAACCAACTTAAATACTGCTTGTCAGAAAACCTAGGGTGGCTTTTAAGTAACGTAAACTCTCAGAAGCCCCTCTCTGGAGCATGTTGGTTTGTCTGTTCTGGGCTCCTGAAACAATTAAGGTGCAAACGTAATGGAAGAGTGCATTCATTTTCACCCAAAATTCAACGCACTGGTCCTCTAAATAATTTATGAAAAGTGTGTGTGAAAGCATCCTTGGAAATACTCATGCATAGCAAAATTCATTCTAATGTTAACCCTCTACATTCTCCACTTTGTCGTTTTTAACAGATATAATGGTAAAGCAGGCTACATCCCCATCATGTACTTGAAGCCCTACAAACCCCCTCATATCCACATGATAGCCACCAATCCAGATCGCCGCAACTCTTCCCCGAACCAACTAATGCCGTCCCTGGATCAGCAGTCCAAAGGTCTCAGCCTCTCTCAAGGCAACCTGCTGCAACTTCCTGCCAGATCGTCCACACCCAAGCTGCAACTACCACTCCTACAGCAGAGGTCAAAATCTGTTGATATCCAGCCTTATCATCCTCCTGCTGCTCCGTCTGCAGCAAGCATTACTTCTTCCACCGACGTTGACACCTCCCCCAGGACCCCAAAGCCTTTCCTTTTGCCCAAAATCAAGGTGGAGATGGACGGAGAAGATGAGCCTCGTCCCCTGAGCCTGCCGGCCGACAGCGACGGGAGTCTGAGCGACAGCAGCAGCTTCAGCGATGACCTCAACAGTTCCTGGGCGAGCTCCTCGTCCATCAACCTGAGCCAAAGCTACAACGAACAGGAGCTGCGTCTCAGCCGTACGCCTCCCCCCGTGTTGAGCAACCGCCTCAGCCCAACAAGTGGCCAAGAGGGGAAAATGCCCCCCAGTGTCTCTGATCCCACCCTCTACAAGGGCACTCCGACAACACCTAAAGTGCCCCCCAGACCGCGGGCCCAGGAGATCCTCACCCGCTGTACCACTGTCACCCGCAAGAACGCAGCCAGGCGCGGCCTGTCGCCCACACAGACTGAGATATTAAGTCGATGAAGTGTGTGTTAACTTAATTTGTATAATTAAGGACTTTAGTCAAAAGTCAAAGTCAACTTTATTGTCAATCTTTCAGTTTGTGTGTACAGACAGATCGAAATACCGTTTCCTGCTATTTTTATTTGATTTCTGCAAATAAAACTCCTTAGTGAGGTGAGCAAGTGTTCAGAATGTAACTAAGAGTAGTTTTGTTATTATGACTGCAGGCAGTGTATCATTTGTACTGAGGTGACTGTGGGAAAATGTGGTACCTGTGAAGCTATGCCAACACGTTTTTTTCCTGCTGAGTTTGTTTTCATACGAATATTAGTTGTCAAACAGTCTTATTGTTGTGGTTGGCATGATCTTTGAAGATTGATTGTGTACATGTACACACATAGACAAAGGTATTCAGCATAAGCAGAAGATATATTAACAAAATTATGAACCTGTAAACACTTAACATTCATAACGTGCTAATTAACTCTGTTTTGAATGATTTATTTTCCATACTGGAAACCTTGTATGCATTCTGAGTGCGCTGAGTGCACAGAGAGAAAGGGAAAGAGATGTGTTCTTGTGTCTGGAGCAAAAGTAAATATTTATCTGAATTATGAACAGTATGTGGGCATTTTGTTTCCTGGTCAGCATGTTTACAGCTAAATTAACTTGTATATAGTAATAGGTTGTGTCAATAACACAGAATATACTGACCATTTAAATCTTGAGTGTATTTTCTTGTTACACAAAAGCTTCGAACAAATAAAAATACTTTGGGTAAACTCTACATGTCTTGCTTCAAGATTTTCTTTAAGCTGTATAGCTCGCTCTGTCAGTCAATCCACAACATTTTTCCCAACCTTCGATGGACAGAACTCCAGGATGAACTCCCCTGTTTTTGATTTAGCTTATTTCTCGGTCTCTGAAGTCTTACAGGGTTTGCACTCAATTGATCCTAAAAAGTCTGCCGGGCCTGATGGCCTCGACCAAATTCACTCTTGGCTTCCTTTTCAGACTTAAATGTTGTTTTTCAACTTCATCCCGTAAAAGGTTGGTCTCTGGCTTATTCCTGTCCCAGCTTGACTACGGTGATACAATTTATAGATTTGCCCGTCCCACTGTTTTGGCCAAACTTGACCCACTCTACCATGCTGCACTGCGATATATTTCAAATGCACCCTATAGGACTCATCATTGCAAACTGTATAGCCTAACTGAATGATCCTCACTTAGTATGCATAGGATGCAGCATTGGTTTTTATTAATGTATAAAGCCATTTTAGGAAAGCTTCCACTCTACATATGTGCCAGATTTGCTCCAGTTTGTGACTCTTACCACCTCAGAACCAGTGCCTGGTATACGGTTCCAGGTACCTGCTCTGCGGACTGAGGCTGGGAAAAGGAGTCTTTTTTTATTATGGTCCTTGGTCTTGGAATGACCTTCAATCAAGCCTTAATCTGAGGGCACTTACATTGAAGTTGTCTGAGGTCCTTACCACCAGCTGCTCTTGCAGTAATAAGTAGTCTACCTTTCTTACTGACCTAATGTGCACAATGTAGTGACTGCTTTTTCATCTTCTGTTTTCTTAGTTATGTTCTCTGTATTTTATATGTTTGTGTTGTTTTATGTGTAACGTTGCTGCCTTCTTGGCCAGGTCAGCATTGTAAATGAGATTTTATCTCAATGCTTTTTTATCTGGTTAAATCAATTAAAAAAATGTGTGTGACTGCCACCTCAGCTATTACAAAATTGCGCATTATGCCTCTGCAACAACCAAGGCATTCTGTTTAAGGGCTATCTGTCTGATCCTCATGGAAGCAATGTCTTAGGGACACCTTAAAAGATTATTTTCAAATCGGGCACAAACGTCCCCATGGACTCAAGGATGAACTGATGCGACTTTTGGAGGGGTTGAGGATCAAGGTCTCTGTGAGGGTTCGAAAACGTTAATGTTGATAACTCATTAATGCATAATATGCTAAAATGAGATTGCACCAGACATGATGCAAAATAGGAGCCAGGGACAAAAGGTTGAACGGCAAGCGGCCCCCACTTATGGCACCCTTGCAGAAACCCACGCCATTCTTCTAACCTTCTAACCTTTGCTCTCAACTACACACCGTTTCAGTTTGGTGAAAGCATCTTTGTTTGTTCTGTGACACATCTGTTCACGGACCACAATCCAAGCATCTGGTTATTCTAGTTTTGTCTTAGGGTCACATAAGACTGACAGCACATGGTTTAAGCTGTACGTGCTTATGAGTCTGAAATCATGTCTCATCACCTTTATGCAAATAACTTTTTGGGTGCATCACTAATCCTTAAGACAATTCACTTCATGACGTACACCACCAAAGCTAAGCTCCAACACACCCAACAGGAATGTTCACACTAAGCAATTAACACTTAGAATGCAAATTACTAATTTGGGAATTTCTAAACATACATGACTATATGAAAATGTAACTCATTTGAAATCACAAAAAACAGACTTTTATTTTATAAACATTTGTAGTCATGATATAAAACAATCTGTGGTTATAGGAGGAACATTTTCTGTTGTTGTGGTTGAACCGGTAGATCAGGTCTATGCAGAGCTAGACAATAGCGGCTGGTGTCTGCAGGGAGGGGGGAGGGGGGAACAACACAGCCTTACTGCAGCTCTGGTTCTCCTATGTTTCAACCAAAGTACACTTTGTCTTAAAAAGCACAACTCAGTGACTGGCATGAGACTTAGGAATGCACAGAGAGGGTTATTATCTGTATCACTATCATCCCACTTCTGTCTCTGCGTCTCTTCACACACTGACACTCAGTCAGTGTGTCACACCAGCTAATGGTCCAAGATGAGACAACCCACTTTTCTTTCCTCCAGGAGTCATCAGTTATCAGCTTTGAGACCCCTGTCAGCTGGCTGAAGTCTGGCATTCTGGAGCGGAAGACACCGGGAGACATTTCACCACCTTTACCGTTGTCTGATCCTCTTCTTCGGGGTCTTCCTCCTCTGAGCTCTCCTCACTTTCAGAGTGGTGGTTGCCATTTGTTTTGGCGCCTTTTCCGTTTGCTATTCCACCGTTGTTGTTGTTGTTGTTGTTGGTTGATTTATTGGTGGCACTGACCTCATTGTCCTCCTCATCTTCTTCTTTTTTAACCAGATCTTCATCTTGTCCACCATCACTGTCCTCCCCATCTTGCTTCTCTTCACCGTCGCTGCCCATTCCTTTCTCCTTGTCAATCATAAAGAAGGGCTGTGCAAGAGGAGTGGTATCCATGTCTTCATCTTGGCCCATGCTAGATAGGATTTACAAAAACGGGGATTAGATGTATGAAGTGCACAATCAACATGTTTAACCAAAGAAACAAAACACAAACAACTATAATGCATTCAGAGCTTTTCTGTTCCCGATATCCTTTACATGAAGTATCTTGGTATTTGTTTTACTTTGCACTGCACCTTGACAATCTGAAAGTTAAACATCTGACATTTTTGTAGAAAGAAATGTTGCAGTCTGATGCAGTCAGAGAATGATGCTCTGCAACCTTCACTGCCTCCTCCTTCTCCTTCGACTGGAAAACACCCACAGTCTTTGTGTTTGAGTCCTCACCTGGATTTACAATATATGTCAAGTTTGACCGACAATATCTTGTTACCAAGCACGAGGAACGCATTGTGCTGAACTAAAAAATGATTGCACCTTTTGCAATAGTTACTGGAGGAAGAAAAGGACGTCACTGAGCTCCATCTGTGAGCCAAGAGGTGAAATGAAGTGTGTGAGACTAACTGGAGCCAGTCTGTCAGCGCAGCAGAGGTGCAAAGTTTTCAGGAGAAAGGTTCAGATAAGGTCATCTGGCAAAGTGATCACAAACATGCAAGCGCACATTGCTTGTAGATCACTTTGTAAGGTGAGCTGTTTATTTATACTCTTAAATGTCTCATCATATAATAAACTCCTGCCAATGCTTTTATCGTCTTCAATTGTTATATTCTGTAACTCCAGCTGGATTTCCTTGATCATATTTAATTGTCTCTCCGGTATCATAAACGACATGCTAACCAACATGGCCTGAAGCGCTGTTTTAATGCAGGGCTGCTTTGGGTCTGAACCTCACCTGGCTGGTGCTCCGGCCACTCTCATCTTCTGCCACATGTAGTTCAGGAACATGGACGCCTGCAGCAGGTTGCCGATCCTCAGCATGTGTCTCTCTGTGGCAGAGCAACAGAGGTAACCAGTTACAGAGGGTTTCATACACACATCAGAATTTAAAATTAGGAACCGGAGGTAGAGTTGCCCAGCAATAATGAGATGGGTAACAGGATTGCTTCAACACAATACAGTCATGTTAACATCCACTTCTTTTAGTAATTGTTTTGACAAATACTTCCTGTTTCGGAGTACGCCACCTAGTAAAGCGTCTCATGTACTTCCAGCAGCAGTCGAGTTCAATCCCATCTATGTGGCCCTTATTGATGCATGTGATCCCAGCTATCAACCTATTTCATGACACTATTTTTTTTAGATTCCCCGATTAGGGATAGATTCTCCTCAAAACATTATTCTACCCATTCTTTGTTTTTTGAGGGATGTGTTTATTGGCTCCAAATAGGAACCAGAGGTGAAGGGGCCCAGCAATGATAGGTTGGTAACAGGAAACCACACACACACCTGTATATGGGATGAGTCCCTCGAGGTGGGCTCGGGCGCCCTGGTACTGCAGCAGCTCCTCGGGCTGCAGGTGTGTGAGGAGCACCTGGAGGATGGCCTGGGCGTTCTGGCAGTTTCTGGCGTTGGTGTTCCAAACCACACAGTAGCGCAGGAGCGACTCTGAGTGGAGTTAAAGTCAAAACAGGGTCACATGATGAAGGTGGAAAGCGAACGAAGAGAAGAGACGGATTCATTTCTTTCGTCTACCTCCCTTAAAGACGTTTTTTCATTTAGCTTTTGTATTCCATAATTAGAAATGTTGAAGGATATTGTTGATCCGTTACCTTTTTGATCCACCCTGAGTTTCAGGAGCGTCTTCTCTAACAGCTCATGGCCATTCTCCGACTGGCGGATCGCTGTAAGCATTAGAGAACAACATGTTAAACGCAGCAGAAAATCAGTGGTTGAAACAACTTTCATAGCAGAGGTTGCACTAGACTTTTTCACTGCCTGTCATTTTGACGGACAGGATCGTAACATTTCCGTCAAAATTCAGTATTGCCCGTCGGCCTTTATACTCTGGGGGTGTGTTAGCACCGTGTTATGCATGCCCACTGCAACCTCGCGGGAGTGCCTACAGCGTAAAGCCAAAACTCAGACATTTGATTTGTACGGCAAAGTTGGGTTTAGAAACGGTATCATTTCCTTTTTGGCAGGCATGCATAACACCGGAGCCTCGCTGCGGGTAAACATTGGCGCTGTTTCCGAGTTGGAATGTGGAATAAAGGTAGCTTTTTGTTTTCATGCTCACAGGCGGAACCTTTGACAGAGGGGTGTGCTGTGATTGGAACAATGCTCCAGTGACTCTCTAAAGTGAGCAGTCATATACAATAAACAACGACAGACTGACAAGATAACCGAAGGTGAAACTGTAAGAAGAGACATGCAATGTGCACAGAGAAGGCATAACGTGGTACAAAAGAAATAGAATAAAACCAAAAAAACCTGTGGACACCGTGTGCATGCAAGAAACAAGTAACTGTCAGGATAGAGAAAGTGGAATGGGGGCATCCAGCAGCTAAATGGTTAAGGCACCGAAACTTCCAAATTCCCTCTCCACTCAGTTCCTGTCAGCTCTTATAGTCCATCGGTCAACCTAGACCAGAAGATGTTGTGGTTCAAAGTACCTTTGATGACGTTGAGCACAGTGTGAGGCTGGTCCAGAGAGATGGCCAGACCCAGAGCCTTCAGGTACTTCTTCTCATGGAGCAGGTTGGACAACTCCTGCTGCCTTTAGACACAACAAACACACTAGTTAATCAATCAAATATTATAAACAACAACAAAATCCCAGACGTCCCGAGGAAGATCTCAGTTATCTCTGTTTAGCTGCTTGATTATTCACACAATATTATTATATGTATAGTTTTATATTATATATATTTAATATTTTTAATATCAGTTATTGTCAATACAGGCAAATCACAGTTATGTGTGCCTCAAGCTCGGTTAAGCTTTGACGAGTACGTGAAATGTACATTAAGTTCTGCTTTCACATTAACATTTCTTGACTGTATCAGTTTCTATATCTATGTGTCTTTCAAAACAAATGAAAGGCATTCAGACAACTTCTCCACGAAGAAAACCCACCTGATAATAATGTATCTGTTACCTAAGCCCTCGTTATTATGAACCCATATGTCAGAGTGCATGTGTGCTTTCCTCAGTGGGCAAACATATACCTTCATTAAACATATACACAATCAATCGTATTTGACCCCAAAATGTCCCTCTTCTTATCAGAACACACACCGCCTGACCTGTGACCCAGAGCGGTACGCCTTCGTCTAACACAGGCTCAGCTTATTAGTTGGCTGACAGGATGTTTTAACAAGGGGGACCAGCAGCTGGGACAGAGTTATCCCTCCAGGATCTCTGACCTCCAGCCAACAGATAAAAAAATGTTGTTTGTCCACAATCTCAGTCTGAGTGATTGGTCGGAGGATGGAGGGCTGATAACAATGTGATAGCCTACTCTCTCACATCTGTTTAAGGACCTCTAAAATGAAGATGTTGTGTGTAACTTACTTAAGTATCTGATCCTCTTGCTTGGCCTGCTCCTCGGCCAGCTCCACTTCGGTCACATCCTAGCAGTGGACAAAAGAGAAACATGTTTGAGGTTATATGTTGTTCCCCTGCAGGGGACTTTCCAAGTGTTCCCCCTTCAGAAGAAAGAGATTATTTACAGTGAAAGGTCAGCTAAATATTAACAACTAAATAACATGTGGACTCAACGTTATCAAGTGTTACTCAGCAGGTTAGATATTACAGGGTATATGCAGGAATCCTGAAGTCAAATTTAATACCTTTTAAGACCTTTTTTAAGACCCTTTCCATACATTTTAAGACCTCATCGCAACTTTGAGTTCTAACCGGTTACATTGGTTACACACTTTACCTCACATTTACTATATTGATTGTAAGATAGCACAACTAAACAGAGTGCAGACAGACTACTGAAGCCTTCTCTCCACATGAACTTCAACCTCTCTGTGAAGGTCAGGTTTAATGCAGTATGCTGCTTTGTTGCTTCTGTACTCTGTGCTCTTTCATTCCAGTAAAACTCCTCAGAAAACATTAGAAACCAGTATTTGACCAATAAAAAAAACAATTGACAAAACTTTGAACTATGAAATATGTTAAACTTTGGTGAGCTTCAGCAGGGTAATGCCATACAGGAGCTCCCTCACAAATACCCAGGGGTTAAATTGGGCTGGGGCTGTCCGGGGCTAAGCCCTGGCAGATAGGACGATGCTCTGACGTCATCACCCTCACACATTTGTCATATGTTTACAAAAAAGGATATATATGTTAAGACTTTTCTCGTTCTTAATATAGACTATATTTAGGGTCTATATGTGTTGACTTTACTTTAAAATAGCAGATCTCTGTGACCGTATATAGTTTGGCTTAGACCCCGGCCCCACACGGTAAAACGCATACGCAAGCGCAAAAAAGGCTTCCGTTCACACGCATTCGATTCATTAACGTGTCCGTTCACACTAGACCGCTGCAAATGCTGGAAACGATGTAGTACATATGTCATGCCTGTAAGTGGCGCTGCTGCCGCCCGAAATACACCAAAAGCAGCGAAGAAGAACCCGGAGCATGGTTGCCATGGTTGCCCTTCTGTTTATTCTCCGCGGTGGAGAATAAATAATAATAATAATAAATTCCGCCGGTCAACATGTCCGTTAAAGTTTAAATCTTCCGTACAAAATTAGGAAAGTGCCGGTCAGAGGTCTTCTTTGTTATTTATTGAGCTTTAAAACAAATTGATAACGACTCTGTTCCCTGTATAATAATATAAGAATATTTAATAAACGGTGACTGCCTCTCTTTTCCTCCACCTCTTCTGACAGCCCAGCAGCAGCAGGAGACGTGGGGAGAGGGAGGCGGGCTCTTTCATCGTTATCAGAAAATTATCATATAGGGCACACACGGAGCCGTTGGACCCCCAGAGCGTTGCGTATGCCGGTCTACCCACCTTGGGACCCGTTACCGTAGTCGTTTATTCCCCCCCCCCCCCACACACACACACACACAGAGCGGAGCAAGGGAACGAAACTTAAAATAATAAGCAGCATTTTACGGCGCGCTATGCATGGGGCCGCCTTGTGGGGTTTCCCGACATGTCGTTTCAGTAAATTAAAGGGTGTTTCATGTTGTCGTTGCTGTGGGACTTCTTAATACCTTGGAAAATGCCATTTAATACTTTTTAATACTTTTTAAAAGCCTTAATTTTCGCTAAATTGATTTATCAACTTTTAATACTTTTTAAGACCCCGCGGACACCCTGTATTAGCTGCCACAGAGATCAAATTAAAAGAACAATTGTGAACTTGTTGCATCCTGTAAGCTAAATTATCTAAAGGTAGGAGAGGAAACGCACTGGCTGCAAAGACTCTTATTTTTAACAATCTGACAACCTGTACTTATATGTATTTAGAAGTTAGACAGCTTCACACACATCAGCAGGTCAGCATCAGACACTTACCACCCACACGGTGATGTTAGAGTCTGCTGAGCCAGTCACAATCTTGTTGTCTTTCTGACTGCTGTGGAGACCCCACACTTTGTCCTGGTGGGCGTCCAGCGTCTTCACACACTCGTTGGTCTTTATTGTCCACAGCTTCACTAAACCGTCCGAGCCACTGAAGACAGAGCGTAGTTAAGAAGGCTTGTTTACATATACACTTCTATTCTCTTTAAAAATAAATGTTTTATGAATTTTAAATGGGATATAAAAAAAGCTTTGCATAAGAATTTAGGCGGGGTTACCTGGTGAGCAGCTGGGTGCCTCGGCTCACAAAGATGATCTTCAGAACTGATGCATCGTGACCCTCGAATGTCTTAAAACAGTAAAACAAACAATCAGTCATGTGATCTTTTTACTTTTCAGCCAACCAAAAACATATGAATTACAGATTTGTGTTGTGTTGAGCAGTTTTATCTATGTTGAATCAGAAATTGCTTAAAGTGGACCTATCATTCTATTTTTAGGCAATAGCATAGGTCTCAGATATATAAACATATATAAAAAAACATGTCTATGAAGTGTTTTGCTCAAAATACCAAACAGATCACCCATTCTAGCCATGCCTCATATCCCTCCATTTCACTTCCTGTTTCAAAAGTGCTGATTTGGGGTATAAAGCTTTAAAAAAAAAAAGAAAAAAAAAAGGAGGGGGCGGAGCTCATGTGGGAGATTCTACCGGTGATGAAACGCCATATCATGGTTTATCAAGGATTATTTCTGAAACAGTATGGAGCTCAGAGGCTTTCTTTCTTGCCGGTTACACCACAAGGTGAGTTCCTTTTTATTTCCTGCTTCTTCACACACATGCTCTCCAGTACAGGTTAGCTCTGAGTGTTAGCGATGCTAATGTGACATGCAACGACCATATTACGTCCAAAACAGTCGGGCATTGTTTCTGATAGCAACGTTTCTGGTAGAGCCGTGGGTAGAGATGTCCCGATCCGATCACGTGATTGGGGATCGGAGCCGATTACGTGATTTTCAAAAGATCGGAACAAAAAAATCGGGATCGGATTTCTTTTTTCTTTTTCTTTTTATTCAATGTTACAAAACAAAAATGACCATGTTCAAGTCTTAAAAGTCATCCTGAAGCCTTAGTTTTGGTTTCAAATTACACAACATCATGTATGTGTTGCTTCTTTGGGGCTTGTTTTCATAGACCTGGTTGCTTATTTCTCTCAAATCTGGCAAAAGAGTGGGCAGGGCGCAGTGTCTAATTGTAGCAGTAAGCTAAAGTAAGCTAACGAGTACTGATAAGCTTTATTTTGTTTTGATCCAATGCTGCACAACTGAACTGATCCAATGCTGCTGTGAAAAAAAGAAGCTATATCCATGTTGGATACAATATCCAATTTAAATAAAAAAATAACCTTAAGGGACAACTTGAATGCTTTTTTTTGTCTTAATGCATTGCATAAAGATCGGATCGGGAAAAATCGGTATCGGCAAATTGCCAAAATCAAATGATCGGAATCGGATCGGGAGCAAAAAAAGATGATCGGGACATCCCTAGCCGTGGGTGTAAAGCCAACCTACACTTCCGATATTACGTCCAGGGTTCATACACTTTTTCACCAATGATTTTCAATGACTTCTCCATGATCTTTACCTAATTTTCCATGACTGAAAAAAATTACTCTTTCTCAGCGGTGTATACCACTGAAAATGGTTTATTTTAACATGGAACAGGAAATTAAGGTCAGCATATGAAACATGTAGTGCCTATCTAAAACAAATCAAATAGTAGGCTTACTAGCTTCTACATGCTAAAGCAACTGTAGTCAGGGATGCAAACTCATCAGGTATGAAAAAGGTGACAAGGATCCGAGCCCCGACCCCACGGAATATCGGCTTTAAAATGAGGAATAACAGAGGATTTGAGCAGTCAGAACAACGAAAGCAGCAGTGGTAATACTAACAGAAACGCTAAAGAGTCACATCTAATAGAAATATATAAAAGCATTTCTTTTAATTGTGTAACAGTCAGGTTATCATTTTGGCAGCACTGTTGAGCATTTTGAAAATGTATTTTCATGCCTCTGTGCAAGGCTTAGACTTTCTATCTTTATAGCCACATGGTGTAAAGTAACTAAATTCATAAACTCAAGTAATATACTTAAGTAAAGTACAAGTATCTCAACATAGTAACTAAGTATTTAAATGTTTTGCTACTTTGTTCTTCTACTACTCTACAGTTCAGAGGAAAATGGTATTTAATACCTTTAGTTACTTCACAGATGTGGATGAATGATGTGAAATATAATCAAGTCTTAAATCAGACTTTAGTTCCACCTGGAGTAAATCCAAAAGCTACCCTGCTGTATACAAAGTCATTCAAACTAGCTGCACCTTTGCCAGCTTTGAGAACACTTTCATGATCAATCATTATAAAACATATTATATCTATTATTCTGAAATGGAACAATCTGCACAATGACTACTTTTACTGTCGCTACTTTCACTATATTTTGATGAGAATACTTTTCTACTTTTACTTGAGGAACATTTTTGAATGCAGGACTTTTACTGTAACAGAGTATTCCTGCACTCTGGTAGCCTACTTCTACTTCTACTCAAGAACAAGACCTGAGTACTTCTACTTTTACTCAAGTACAAATATCTGAATACTTCTACTTTTACTCAAGTACAAGATCTGTGTACTTCTACTTTTACTCCAGTACAATATCTGAGTACTTCTACTTTTTCTCTAGTACAATATCTATACTCATACAACCTCTGTTTATAGCCTATGAAAAAAACTATTAGAAAACGAAGGCTAAAGATAACGTTAGCAGACAATGTATGCTAGTTAGCTAGCTCAACGATTCCTTAAATAATAATGCGACAGAAAAACGTTTCAGTGCATATCACGCTCTGCCGCTCCGACAGGGAGCTCTGCTCTGAACACCTGAACGGCCCGTTCTAACAGCTGTTCACCAGCCGTCCAGTCTGTGCCACAGTGACTCCGGACCGCAGTTACTGTTAACGAACGCACCGTAGGTAGCCGACAGGCAGGAAGACTCGAGCACACAGCTTGCGCTTCTTACATAAAAAAATAACACCATGCGCGTCGTGATGGCACATAACAGCTTGCGACCGCAGATTATTTCGGCGATTAGATAAAATGTAAATTATATTTGACGCAACTTTAGTTACATTTCCATGACTTTTCCAAAATGTTGGGAAAATATCGTTTTCCATAACTTTTCCAGGGCCTGGAATTTGTATTTTGAATTTCCATGACTTTTCCAGGTTTTCAATGACCGTACAAACCCTGTACGTCATATCGGACGCAAATCTCGATCAGCTCCGTTGTAGCCCCGTTTTTAGAGATTTGGGTACGGAGAAAAAAAGAGAGGGTTTTATTTTCTGACGCTGCGTGAGTTCTCCGACACACCATTTTGCATGATAGGTCCCCTTTAAGAGTATATTTAATAAAAGCATTATCCTCTTTCAAAAGTATCATTTAAAAAGAGTCACAGTCACCTACAGGAATATAACTAGTTATTGACTTAACTAAACAACTATTGCCCTTGTATTATCTTTACATACTTATGAAAGTGAGAGACTTAAGGTCTGTGTGTCAACTACATACAACACTTATGTATGCAATCATTTATCATTTCTTCTGATAAATGACACCCTGTCACATGCACACTAAACCTCAGGGCCCACCTTGAGGCAGCTGAAGTCCTGCAGGCTCCACAGTTTGGTGGTGCCGTCGGCGGAGGACGAGGCGAGCACCTGGTCGACAGGAGAGAAGCAGACGGCCCAGACGCCTCGGCGGTGGCCCTTAAAGACCCCCAGCAGACTCACGCCCCCCTCCCACGCCAGCGACCACAGCTTGGCGGTACGGTCCTGGGAGCCCGAAGCCAGCAGCTTGTCATTTGGTGACACTGCCACGCTGTTTACATCCTGGAAGAAAGGAGAGGAGGAAAAAATGAGTAAGTTTCCACGAAGTTGACAAGAGACGAGGAAATGTATAAAAAGGAGACAGTGCTGAGAAATGAGCTGGAAAAGATGGGTGTGAGACACGCAGAGGTATGAAGTAACATTCTTCGTCTCACTACAATGCATCCTGAATATGACAAAGCACAAGTTGAGTAATGTTAAGGAAATTGTTCAATCAAAAGTGTTAACATTGCTAACCTTAGTTTCTCTGATTAGGTAATCTCTCAGGGAGTGAACCTTAAATGTATGTGTGATCAACAGACGTGTTTAGGGGGTGAGGTTTTGCATACTGTGTCTGAAGGGTATCTGCAGTGTTTCCCATACCTACCCCGCGCCCTGCCTGAAATTCAAGGTGTTTTTTTTTTTAATTAAAAAAAAGAATATATATATAGCACCAAATTGCAACTGAAGTAATCTATCTACGGTCACTTTTCACATTGAACATGTGCTCTTTCATTAAATAAACTAAACGCCTATGTTACTTATCCAATGTATGTGAATGTATCAGTGTCCACTGCTTTGCGTATTCACATTCTCTCTCCCCCCCCACAAACACGAATGCACACACTCACAATGAGAGAAAAGAGCGGATGAAAAGAGGAGAACAACAAAGTGTAAAAAAAGTCAAACAAATCTGCATTATTTCTCCGAGATCTGCCAGTGTTTCCCTCCTCCCCCCCGTTTCAAATTCGATAAAAATGTTATTTTTTAAACTCAAGCCGTTATCGTCACGGGAGAAGGACACACACACACAGCCTGCCCAGGTGGACACGCGCGAACGCGACAAGAAACGTAGCGTGCGCATTCTAAAAATAGCTCACAGGTGGTGAGCAGGTACTGTTCAGTATTGAATTTGACAGAAAACAACAATGAAACGCCAGCAGAAGAATAGTCTAATGAGTTGGGTGAAAAAAAAGACAGGAGAGTAAATTAGCTCAGGATAATTGGATGTTCTGTCTACACCTGTTGATGTGAGGCTAATGCAGGATTTGCTAGCTTGATGCTACCGGCATTTAGCGGCAGTGACTCAACAAATTGCCACTTAAAATGTATCGTCAGCAATGTATGACAAGCAGACTGCTTGTTTAATGTTAGACTCACACCAATAGCTCAATATGATCATAACACGATTGCTTTCATATCAGAGATCAGATGAGGTGGAGCTGCCTCCAGCAATAGAGGATGAGGCAGAGAGCAACAGCAGCACAGGGTTGCAGCAGACTGTTATATGCTGTAGTCAGGTGATTTAAATGTATCAATGAAAGGAAGAAGTGTAGGCTACATGATAAGAAGGGAATACAGTTTGAATAAAAGTAATACAGTACAGTCTAACACTGTACTTTATTACTTTTTAATGTACAAATACTGTTACTGTATGATATCAATAACAATAATCCACAGCTCCTCTCTCTGCTCCAGGGGATAAACATTTTTTTGGGTGTGTTGGGGGGGTACCCGAGCAGCACCCTGCCAAGGCAGTAAACCTAGGGGAAACACTGGATTATATCCCACTGTTTTGTAGGGTGTGATGGTTTTGCATACAGTGCTAGAGGGGGGGTATCAGCTGGCCTCCCAGAATGTTGTTGTAATGTAAATCTGCTTTGATGTCTCTCTTGTAAAGAGAGCCTGTTTTACTCAGAACAGGACGTTCTCCGTTGGAGGGGACGTCATACTTCCAAGTATAAAGGTCCCTTATTGCTTTTAATATGAATATTGTGTTGCTGTTCGTTTGTTACCTTACTGATTATTCTCTCTAGACCACAGCTGATTTTAAAGCTGCTAAGACAGTAACAAGGTGTTGCAGATGGACAGATGATCGATTGTTGTACCTGACAACTCAAGTTACTGTTTACGTGTAGTGGAAATGTCACTTCAATGCAACTTTCTAACAGTTATCAGTTCCACTGGTACACCATGCTTAAAACTATTTATAGAGCCATAACTGGAGACTGACTCGTGTGTGTGTGTGTGTGTGTGTGTGTGTGTGTGTGTGTGTGTGTGTGTGTGTGTGTGTGTGTGTGTGTGTGTGTGTGTGTGTGTGTGTGTGTGTGTTGCTTTTTCAAAAAAATGATGTGGAGAGTTTTGTGCCGTACCTTGTCATGGGCCTTCTCTGTGGCGCGGGGGGTCAGCTGTTGTATCTCCGCCCCTGCTGTGGACAGGTCCGCTGGGAGATCCCACACCTTCACCGTACAGTCCTGACTGCCAGACACTACGAAAGATGCTTTCATCCTGGACAGAAAAATGGAGAGCCATTGCTGTCACACATGCTCATTGGTTTTCTTTTACTAACAATGAATACCCTTCTTCTTACCACCAGGCTCTTTGCATGTGATGTGATGGAATAGAATGTGAGTGTAAACTAGTTACCTGGAGCAGGTGATGGAGCCCACAGCGTTAGCGTGGTTGGAGCCCTGAGCCACACAGTGCACCTGACCACTGTCGCTGTCCATCTTCCACACACGCACTGACCTGTCCTAAAGACACACACATTTCATACTTTACTTGAATGTAGTTATAAAGGGTCTCTATTTATATAATTTGTGAGCTTGTGGTGATACTGGTAATCTTGCATGTGCCGAATGCCTTAGAAGCCATTGAGTACAATAGTTGTTCTCTTGAGTTTCTATTCTTTGTGTTCAGCATTGCTGGAGGTGCGGAGTTGTGCGCTCACCTTTGCACAGCTCGCAAACAGAGAACCCTTTTTGAACACGTCCAACGAGAGGACAGTATCTGTGGATGGTGAACAGATAAAAATAGCAGTGAATGTCAGAATAGATTATCGTCTCTCCAACCTGCTCAGCAAGTCCCATTCAACACGTGCCGTGACAAGGTGTACGTTTCAAATCGGAATTATTTGGTTTCTGTTGCTCTAATGACACCTTTCATTTTAGGTTACCATGTCATGTTACCATGTCATTCACTAATGACATTAAGTCGTTCTTTTTCAAATGTAGCTTTTAGAAGCTGTGTAATCAAATATTTGTATAAAATCAATGTATATTCTATATTCCTACATTTAAAAAAAAAAATGCATTTTGAGATGCATTGCTATTGCTTTATAAAGCATTACGTTAGTTTAATACAAATAAAAGGTTATTCATTTTCAATAGATCCCATCAACATCAGCCAGCCGCAACCCTAACTAATTTCTGTCTCAGTTACTTAAGTTTCTCCAAGTCGTAAAAGGTTGCTTAAACAAGTTTAAAAAGCTAGGGACAGTAGGGCCAATAGACGGCGTGTTGATGTCAAGTTTACTGTGGTTCCTTTCTGCCCTCTGGTGAATAAATGAACAAACTGCTATGCATTTCACATCAGGTACACACTCATGCCCTCTGCTGGTGACTGACCTGTGTGTCCGTAGAGGATCTGGCAGCTGTTGGTGAGCAGCTCAAACACCTTCAGCTGGCTGCTGTTGGTGGCCACCACTATGTGGCTGTCTCCTTTCCCCAGAAACTTCACATCCAGCACTTCGTCATTGTATCCCACAAACTGGGAGAAGTTAGAAGGAGGAAGCCACAGAGGAAGAAAGTGGAGATGTATTATATGTATATGATAATAAAGGAATCTGGCTGAATGAAGTCTGCAGTTTGACGCTCAAGTTCAAGAACTATTAGCAAGGTAAATAACTCCATCTCCCCCTCTGTACCGACCTGCTGCTGTGTGGAGAGAGCAGGCAGCTGGTAGAGGACGATGTTGTGCTCTGCTGTGACGGTGGCCAGTCGAGAGGAGGCGGGAAGGTGGAGGAGATGTGTAAGACCGCGGGGGTCGTCCTCTTCCTCTTCAGAGGAAGCGGAAAGGCTGGAGCCAAGGGTCTGAGCGTAAACGCAACGCGCCGTGCTGGCCTCCCACACTCGCAATTCACCTGCCGTGTGAGAAAGGGAGATGAGGTGAGTGTAAGTAGGGTTGCAAAATTCCGGAAATTTTCAAAGATGGAAACTTTCCACGGGAATTAATGGGAATAAACGGGAATTAACGGGAATAAACTGGGAATTTTCAAAATTGAAGGTTGGCTCTTCATAGGGAACTTAAACATAGGTGGGGAAAGTATATTTTAGCATAATCTTGACTAAAACAAACAGATGCCATTCAAGTACACTTGAATATCCATGCCATAGCACACTGCTTACTGCATGGCTATTGAGACCACACAAAGGTTCGCAACAGGCTCACAAATGTGAGAGTGGAAAAACTGGTTGGCATTCGGGCAAACCTAAGGCTCTTTGAGCCTGACACAGAGCCATCCTCAACAAGGCTGGACAGTGACACTGAAGAGGAAGACTCAGAGTGTGATGTTGATGAGGCCCAGGAAGAGCCCATTGACTGAAAGGGTTTAGCAAAAATGCAGAGGATTGCTTGAACAGGGTATATGCAGGAATCCTGAAGTCAAATGTAATACCTTTTAAGACCTTTTTTAAGACCCTTTCCATACATTTTAAGACCTCATCACAACTTTGAGTTCTAACCGGTTACATTGCGACATTGCGACATTACGATTACACACTTTACCTCACATTTACTACATTGATTGTAAGATAGCACAACTAAACAGAGTGCAGACCGACTACTGAAGCCTCCTCTCCACATGAACTTCAACCTCTCTGTGAAGGTCAGGTTTAATGCAGTATGCTGCTTTGTTGCTTCTGTACTCTGTGCTCTTTCATTCCATTAAAACTCCTCAGAAACCATTAGAAACCAGTATTTGACCAATAAACAAAACAATTGACAAAACTTTGAACTATGAAATATATTAAACTTTGGTGAGCTTCAGCGGGGTAATGCCATATAGGGAGCTCCCTCACAAATACCCAGGGGTTAAATTGGGCTGGGGCTGTCCGGGGCTAAACCCTGGCACATAGGACGATGCTCTGACGTCATCACCCTCACACATTTGTCATATGTTTACAAAAAACGATATATATGTTAAGACTTTTCTTGTTCTTAATATAGACTATATTTAGGGTCGATATGTGTTGACTTTACTTTAAAATAGCAGATCTCTGTGACCGGATATAGTGTCGCCCGGACTCCGCAGCTCCTCCGTGCAGAGAGCCTGCACTGCAGCGTTGTGTGTCAGCGACGTGCAGTCAGGGGAGGCACGGATTGGCCATCAGGAGAGTTGGGACTTAAACAACGCGGCTTTCTGGCTAGCACTTAGCATGTGGGACCGGACAGCTTTGATCCCCATCGACAGACTCTCTCCTCTCTCCTCTCTCCTCTCTCCCCTCCCTCCCCCCCCCCCCCCCCCCCACAAAGCGGGGCAAGGCAACGAAACTTAAAAATAAGAAGCAGCATTTTACGACGCGCTATGCATGGGGTCACCTCGAGGGGGTTTCCCGACATGTCGTTTCAGTAAATTAAAGGGTGTTTCATGTTGTCGTTGCCGTGGACCTTCTTAATACCTTGGAAAATGCAGTTTAATACTTTTTAATAGCCTTAATTTTCGCTAAATTCATTTATCAACTTTTAAGACCCCGCGGACACCCTGTTGAAGGAAGAGTTGCATGTTTAATGGGACTCTTTGGAGGGAGAAGGGCTCTTTTCATTTAACATTTTGAATGGGACTTTGTGGGGATCTTTGGATGGGGGTGTGCATTTTTGTTCATTTTTTAATGAGTGGGGTTGGGGTGGATGAGTAACATTTAATTCAACATTCCTGTTTTCGTTCTTTAATGAAACAAATAATTGTTCAATAAAAGAATTAAAACTTGTTCTGTTCTACTTTTAAAAAAAAAATCTGTTGAAATGTCATTTTTTTGTTTAATTTTGCATCGAATATTTCCAAAATTCCCAAGCTTAACTTCCCATGGAAAATTTCCGGAAACTTTCCGCCCCTTTGCAACCCTAAGTGTAAGAGACATTTTAAGCAAACCTCTGAGGAACTGCTTTCCCGCAAAAATCTTGACTCCACATGACAACATGTGAGGGGCAATTCAAGAGACAAACCTTTGCTGCCAGCTGTAATGAAATGCATGTCTTTGCTCTTCACTCCAATCTGAGACAAGTCCTCATCCACAGGCAGCATCACAACACCCTCCACAGCCTGCAGACAAAACACACGTTAAGCTGTAGAAGAGTACCACAATTTGACTTCTCATTAGGGGTGTAACGGTTCACAAACATTTCGGTTTGGTACGTGCCTCGGTTTTTAGGTCAGGGTTTGGTTTGGTACGTTTTCGGTACAGCGGAAAAAAATTATCACAAAACATTAAAATGTTTTTTTTTTTAAATTATTATTATTAAACTGTGAATAATGTATTCACTCAAATAAATACAAAATATAATAAAATAAACATTAAGGTGCAGCATTTTGATGAACTGAAATAATCTGTACTGTACTGGTACCTAAGCAGCCAGTTTGACATTATGACTTGCTTGTCATTGTATTTTCATGTTTTTTTAAAGAAAAATGAACTTGTCCACATTGCTTGCCGAAAGGGCAGATCTGCTGGCACTAACAATGTCGCCTGCTGTGGAAAACACCCTCTCGCTAGGGACAGAGGTAGCAGATACAGCCAGGTAGCGCTTTGCTAACATGGCAACATAAGGATATTTGGCGTTTGTAATAGCTTTGGCTCGGTCTGAACTTTTTGTGAGTGGTGGAGGCTTAAATGCTAGTGGGAGTTGGGTTTGCACTTCAGTCTTTTTTCTTTTGGCACCGGTGATATTCACGTTCGGGTGATGCCTTTTCAAATGAGTGCAAGTTTGATGTATTGCCAGCTGCGTAACCAATTTTAGTTGAACAATGCCGACAAACAGCTTTGGTTCGGTCCACTTGTCTTTGTCCGTCATCTTTGTCCGAATAGTTTCGGTATGGGTACGTGTACCGTTACACCCCTACTTCTCATATTTCTATTAATTAAATTAAAACCACAGGCACGTAATTAATATCTTCCAGTTTTCAGTGCAGTTTTCACAGTCCTACCTCATAGACAGGCACCGCTCTCTTGGCTTTCTTCGTCTTCAGGTCCCACACTGTACAGATCTTGTCTCTGCCAGAACTACAAATAAAGATCGGCACACAATTACATTGAGCAGAAGAAAGATGTACAACACTCGTAAAAAACGCAAACGTTGTAAATGAGTGTACAGTACCTGACCATGGTGTCCCCATCGGGGCTGAAGCTGAGCGAGGTGACAGCGCTGTAGTGGCTCTGCAGCACACACACACACTTACTGGAGCTCAGGTCCCACAGCCGGATGCCACAGTCCTGAGAGGAGGAGAAGAGCTGCAGCCGGCTGATGTCTGGGTGGAACTGGACCAAGCTGCAAAGATACACAACGTTTTGGGACTCAATAGATGTAGCTAATCTCACTACTGGCTCCATCAGCCTTATATTTCTTTGTGCTCATATTTGACTATGCTCACGGACCTCTAGTGGTTAGGGGGATTTACAAATGCATGTATTTAGACTCTGTTGGGGGGGGGGGGCATAATAGTATTAACCATGTCCTTTTTTTTGCCGACATAACATCTTATGTACATGCATATTATTCAAAGCATTTCTGAACTTACTGTACAACGCCAGGTGACCCTTTAAGGTTGTGGGTGCAGTACTGCTTCACCACATCCCAAAGCTTTATAGTGCCATCACAGCCACCTGCAAGACAACAAGGAGAAACACTTGGCCATCTTTACAATGTCTATGTAGCAGAGATCAGACAGAAAAACCGGACACAACATATCCAACTTGTTGTCATTTAATGCTGACCTGTTGCCAGGAGGGTTGAGGTGGAGTCAAAGGTCATACTGGCTACAGGAACAGTGTGAATGGCCCTCCAGGAGCGAGTACACTGAGCTTGCCTCCAGTCCCATTGCTTCAGCAGCAGAGCTCTACTAGCTGTCACCAGTATCTGTGTTGGGAAACACAGCACAGATTTACTCACATACAATCACTCTCTTAAAGGCTGGTAAGATGAATTTACACAATGAGGTTTGTCTGAAGTGATGACAGGCGTTTTCTTTACCTCATCATCACAGCTGAGAGCAAAAGATGTGATGTCCTCCTGATCCTCCTGTAATTATAATATAGACAGAGGAGACAGGTTGTCAGGATTAAAAGGTCCAAAACCCCAAGATAACATATTTCCATTGATAAGAAAACAAAGCAAGGCAGCAAATACTGACATTTGACAAGCTGTACTCACATGCTCAACAGTGTGGACGATCTTCCCCGTACTGATCTCCAAAACATTGACACGAGTTCCACAAGTGCAGAAGATGTAATTTTCATCTTTGCTTATCTGGAAAACAAACAGAGAAGTTAAAAAGGGAAGCCTGTTCCATAGTAGGGACTAAAAGTTAAGATGGTATAGGATCTAATCTATAATAACTAAAGTATTAGCACTCTAGTGCAGTTTTCAGAGGTCCACAGGGCGGAGAGTGATTGAAAACATTAGAATACATGTGATTTTTGTGTTAGTTAACATAAATGTGATATACTGTCTGCTTAGTGTCTGGACCCCTATTCTCAAATAGCTTATCATGGCGTCCCATTTCACTTCACTCTATTCTATCTAATGATTTTACTTTTATTTTAACTATAGGTGACTGAACTGACAATGAGCTGAGCCATTAAGTCACTTGAGTCCCATAAAAGGTGGATTCAGTTATTCTTGTTGATTAGAAAACTTCTGCTCAGGATGAAGGTGGCCCGGAACTTTGACAGTCTTTCTTAGACACATATCTACTAATACAGTGTTAAGGAGTAGTGAACTACATGTTCATGTTTAACTAGTTGTTTTACACATTTTACAGTAGATTGCTTGTAGTTTCAACTACATGTATATTAGCATAGTGATTCATGTAATGACATGACTTATTTGACATTGTTCTGTGTACTCAACTACTGAAACTACAAACTAGTTTTAGGCAATAAAAGGAAAGGATTCATTTTTGTATTTCTATTTTATCATTAGTTCTCTTGTGCAATAGATTTTCTCGAACAAGTGAAAATATATGTCCAATATTTTTGACCAGTCTGACAGCTGGTCATAAAGGGTTAAGATATGCAAGCTGAAGACTGCTTAGGTTGTGAAGATTTTACAAAGCAGATGTCAAGAAAATAACAGGTAAGACAACAGCCCTATATTTTAGACCAGCGCACAAGTCTGTCAAATCGTCCAAAAAAAAGTAAAATATTTATAGTGGGTAATTTCATTTGTTTGGTTAATGTATGACATTTAACAAGTGGGCCCACACACATTCAATTGAATGGAAATTATTTGCTGGCATGTGACTTTAATGCATTAAAGCTTCATCAACACTGCCAATAAGAATAATACAGTTGTGTATACACGCCCACATAGTCCTGAGAAGAGGCCTAATCAGCCATATTCATTCAAAACACCCGTGTGTATATTCAGTAGTTTTAAAATCAGTTCAGACTCGTGCAACATAACGAATACTTGTATCAGCAACACATTTGACACAAAGCACATGACATATCACTCACCTGCACTTTCCCTCCTTTGTAAAACGGTTCAATCTTGCTGTCCACAACATAACTGTAAGGGAATAACAGAAATATAACTGTGAGCTGTACAAACTTGAAATGACACTTTAGCCTAGCTCGTGCCAGCTAGCATGGTTCTGCAGCCTTCACGTGCCATGCGTCAAACACTTACTTTGTTTTGAATTGAAGGTTGGTATTTGCCATCTTGCCTGCGAAAAATTCCAACACCTGTGTATATTTAGAAGCTGAAATAATGTAATTTACTTATTTTTCACTTCACACGTTGGCTGAAATCAACACATCCATGCCGCATGTTGATAATCGAGTCGCACACATTGTACGTCATCCGAGTGCACTGAGCTGTGATTGGTCAGACGGTTTTTCTCGATTCCAATGTCAAAATGTAAACAGAGATATATTAAATCATAAAACAACGTTTATACCAGTGTCTATACTCGTTTTTTTTTGTTGAAATTAACTTTATTAGTAACAAAGGCTAGATTTATGTGATCATAAGGATCACAAAATGTACTTTGACTTGAAATGTGAGTTCCCCAGGCTCACAACAATAGACTCAGTTGCAGCTATTCATGTTGAAAAGTTCCTGTTGGACGCAGGGTGAGCTTTGATGCTAGAACAGCAGGGAAAGGACGCGCTTCATAGTGAGCGCCATTATCTCTCTTCGTTTTCATATTTTACTGTTTTCATTTGTCCCCACACACACCAACACAGACATGGTCCCTCCTTCATGTTTGGTCAGGAATGTTCATGTGTGTGTTGCATTGATAACGCGGGTGTGTGAGATGTGAGAGCACCGATATGGAGTAAACCTGTGCTGGGAATGGAAACACGGCGAGGAAAGAAGATTGACATGGTAAGTACACAACAGCTTCTGTTCTTTTTTTTTGTATTCATTTATCCATTTTACTAACTTTTACTTTGGGTTCATTTAAAGAAATGTACACATACATAGGCCTATCCTTAATATTGAATCAGCTACTTTCATAATACATTTGGTGAACTGTTAAATGTATCTTCCCCTATAAAAAACACAGTCTTGCATTAGTTTCATGGTATATTTTTATTGTTTTTATTACGTTTTGTAAAAATGTTAACAATCAATTATGGAAATAATGCCAAACGTTTACGTGTTTATAAGTATTTTGTAATGGTCTCATATGTTGTTTATGATGTTTTTTAAGGTTTACACTGACCTTTTCGTTATCATATTATCAGTCATATGACTTTCTAGAACAATTTTGTTTTGTCATCTCTTGCCTCTATGTTGAAAACACTGTGGAGGGGTTGTAGGTAGCTGTGGAGAAAATACTCACCTGTTGGTACATAAAGGCTCACAGTTTGTCCATCATTGGAGCTGAAACTATACTTTACACGTTATTGTTGCCGTGAAATATAAGAAAATGATGATACACAATAATAAGGTCATGTTTATTTGGCCCCCACCAGGCGGACCCAGAGGTGTCATCACAGAGCGGGGGCTACGATGTGGAGCTTTTTGTGGACACTCCAGACTACGATCTGATCTGCACTATATGCCAGGGGGTCCTCAAGTGTCCAGTAAGAGCAGCGTGCCACCACATCTTCTGCAAGAAATGCATCTTACAGTGGCTTAAGAGGTACTGAACATAACATGGGACAAGATCAGTGTAAAGTTATCCTGTATTGGATTGTTATAATCATGCCTGGTCCTAACAAGAGAGCGGGACTAAGTGTTGTTTGTTCTCCACAGACAGGAGACCTGCCCCTGCTGCAGGAAGTCTGTAAACACAAGCCTTATCTTTGTCATGTTCAAGCTGAGCAAATCTATTGGCCGCATGAAGATCAAGGTAGGAAGCTTTTAAAAAAAATACTACATTAAAACATATTTTTTGATCAAAGTGATGTACTGTTATTATGACAACTCTCATTTGAGTGACATTTGAGTGGCTTCATTAATACTTAAAGGAGCAACACACATCAATGATATTATGGCCTTAAAAGTGACCCAGCACTATGCAGTCTTGAAGCTCTAGGCTAGGGAGAGGTCAATAAAAAAAAAAGGAATGAAGGATTAGAATTGACCACTCATTTCACCTCTGCCTCTGCTTGAATAATAAAGTCAGCTTACTACCACTTGAAGGATTTTCCCTCCATGCTGCAGGCTAGATGCAGATTTATGTGAATTCTGGATTTTATGACTACATATATTTCTTTGTGTTTCTCTGTGTCTGCTCTCTCTTACAGTGTAAGAATGAGATCTGTGGTTGTGCAGAGACCTTCTCCCTGTCGGAGCAGTACTGCCACAGCTTGAGCTGCCTCTACGAGCTCATCCCCTGTCCCTACCAGGGCTGCCGGGCGCAGCTCCTCCGCAGGGACCTGGACACCCACGCACGCCACTGCGAACACTGGCGTCAGCCCTGCCACATGGGCTGCGGGACCATCCTCTCACACCGCACCCAGGCCCAACACAACTGCTACAAGCAACTGAGGCAGGAGCATGAAATCAGACAGAGGAACCACAGGGCCATCGCCAACGCCCTGCAGAGGAAGATGAGGAGGATGCAGAGCACCATGACCCACATGAAGAGGCAGATAGGGCTGATCTGCGAGAGCCTGGAGGTGATGGACGACCTGCACGAGGTAGAAGAGGAGGACCTTGGAGAGAGCAGTGGAAGCTCGAGCGGGACTCCAAGTAGCAACACCAGCAACTGCTGAGGGAGTCACTTACTACTGCTGCTGATGGTTGTAATTTCTGCATGTGTTTATTTATTTGAAGGTGTGTGTGTGTTTTAAAATATGTAGGTGATACATGATTAAAAAGAGTGAATTTGTAAAAACAATGTGTGCTGTAGTTTCCTATATTTTGTTAATAAAGTATTTAAAATGAACACAGTCATCCTGCCTTTCATTCAGGAGAAAAGCCTTCCTTACAGATGAATACTTGTATTAATGCAAACATTTACCAGATGTGTGCAAACATAGCCTACATCTAACTCATGACTGCGCTTTCCAGAACATTTAAGTCTCGATCAGACATTTATTCATATTTCACAAGACACGTGTGGACTTTTTATCTTCTTGTTCTGATGCATTTTTTGTTTTTTCTGTTTTCTGTTTTATTTATTTTAAGAGGGAGGAATCTTTATTCCCCCCTCTTAAAATATCTATAGTCTTATTTTAGCTTCTAACTGTTCAAACATATTCCTAAATTCTTACTGGCTTATGTGTAGACATGCAAATTCATAAATAAAATAAATTATGTTCGCCAAAAGAATGAAAGCTTAACAGTGGCAGAGCATTTTACTATAAAGGAGTTATAAGTGGATGAATATGCCTATTTCTTTTGTTTGCTTATTTAAATGCTAAAATATTATGTAATTAATGCGATAAAATAGAATAGATAGATATAGATAATAGAGCTCTTACAGGTCAGTTCTGAAAAGCTGCCGCTTGGGGGCAGTGTTTTGCATGTTTTCTCTAGAGGAGATATCGCGAGACGCTTTAGCCCAGCTCTATATAAAGCCCGGTTTGACTTCTCGTGGTTCTTCTTCCCGTAATAAAGATCACGTAAGTGAATTGCCGTCTCTTCCTCTCCTATCTTAATCCTGTATTATCTTACACATCCCTTTGCTAAATACTTTTATTCTACCTCAAAACGCACACATAAAGATGTTATATCAAAACCCTGTACTTATTTACGAGAACAATTAAGCACACATTGAGATATTTGTAGCTATTGACTGAACGTTTGCAACGTTGAACATGGCGGCGATGCTCGTTTTCTGTGAGATGCGCTGCCACAGAATGCTCGGTCGTTAGCGCTCCTTTTCTTTATCGGTTGAAGTTGATATGAATTTTTATCTTATTCTTTCCCGCAGCAAATGGCGGACAACGCCGGTGATAGAGGAGGTTTCCGTGGAGGTTTCGGCGATAGGGGCCGCGGCAGGGGCCGTGGACGCGGCAGAGGCCGTGGACGCGGACGCGGTGCCCGGGGCGGGAAGTCCGAAGACAAGGAAGTAAGTTCAAGACTCCCTTATTTAAATGATTATTTCAAAAAAGAAAATCAGGATGCCCTGAACGACATTTAACTGAGATGATTTATTTTCAAAGTGGATTCCAGTCACCAAGCTGGGCCGCCTGGTTAAGGACATGAAGATCAAGTCCCTGGAGGAGATCTACCTGTACTCTCTGCCCATCAAAGTAAGCAGCGTTTAAAGATCACTAATGTGACAGACAGTAAATGATGATCTTGTATTAACGAGAGCAGAGGGGGGTCTATTCCATGCAAATGGCGTATTATAATCTCCCATGGATTAATGGTGTGTAAATTGTTGTGCCATCACATTCAGGCCAAAGAGATACAATATTTTCTGTCAAAGATTAAGCCTGACAGTTTTCCAAGTATTTGAATGCATTATAATAATGATAAATGCAGGACGAATGTTTGTTTGCTCATTTGGCATATAAAAAACGTGTGTGGAATATACATACTTGAGGAACAACTGCAACTATTGTAATACTTCACAAGTGATGCTTGGCACAGATTTTTTGTTTTTATTCTTATTTATAAATTCATACATGACCTATATTGGATGTGGTATATGCTAAAACATCTGTTACTTTCTTCCCCTGCAGGAGTCTGAGATCATTGACTTCTTCCTGGCTTCTGGCCTGAAGGACGAGGTGCTCAAGATCATGCCTGTCCAGAAGCAGACCAGGGCTGGTCAGCGCACCAGGTTCAAGGTGAGTTTGTTATTATAGTTATATTGGACTGTTTAATTCCCCAGAATCTTGTTTGTCCCAATGTGACACTGTTTGCTTTTTTCTTACAGGCCTTTGTTGCTATTGGTGACTACAATGGCCATGTTGGTCTGGGTGTGAAGTGCTCCAAAGAGGTGGCCACCGCCATCCGTGGTGCCATCATCCTGGCCAAGCTGTCCATCGTGCCCGTAAGGAGAGGTTATTGGGGTAACAAGATCGGCAAGCCCCACACCGTGCCCTGCAAGGTGACTGGCCGTTGTGGCTCTGTCCTGGTGCGTCTCATCCCCGCCCCCCGTGGTACTGGCATCGTGTCCGCTCCCGTTCCCAAGAAGCTGCTCACGATGGCTGGTATCGACGATTGCTACACCTCTGCCAGGGGCTGCACTGCTACCCTCGGCAACTTCGGTACGTTTCTTATGCTGATCATGTGTTCTTTTATTTTCTCATTGCCCTGCCCAGCTTCAACTCTGCTGTGGTGTAGTTGTCATTATCAGGAGAGAAATGAAAGAGTATTATTGTAATGCACGGCAGAGAGACTTGTTTAGTGGTCTCTTATGATCCCCTTTTCAGTGCTCAACATTGTTTCCAAAAAAGACTGCAGAACTATTTCTGTCTTGCAATCTACTCACTGTTTTTATATTTGTTTCCTCTTCAGCCAAGGCCACCTTTGATGCCATCTCCAAGACTTACAGCTATCTGACCCCTGATCTGTGGAAGGAGACCGTCTTCACAAAGTCTCCCTACCAGGAGTTCACTGACCATCTGGCCAAGACTCACACCAGGGTGTCTGTGCAGAGGGATAACCCTGACATGCCTCCTGCCTAAAGTTATTGTACAGTCGTTGAATAAAACGTTCTGAAACAACATGCAACGTGTTTGTCTTGTGTTAAACAGGGGTGTTGCTAAATAATAAGACGCTACATATGTAAGATGCAAGTTTTGTCCAATGTCAGACTGTACAATAAAACAGATGTGTTGTTTTTTGTATATATTAAGATGAATCAATATTATATATCCTATTTTAAAAGAACCAGGCAAATGCTTTTGGCTAATTCTGCTAATTAAATACAACGGTAAAAATTGGCTATTAAAATCAAGAGTCCTGTTCAATGTTATACTAGTCTTCATGGATATGAGGAAGATAAATTGAATGCAAATGGCAACATTTGACAGTATCATTCAACCCACACTAAGGGTGTGAATAAAAATCAGGACCTTTAAGAAACCTTAGACTTCCATGTTAAAAATGGGATGTATCTCTGGAATTATGAATGATAAAAGTAATAGCCATCGATTCCCGACGAGCTGAACGTTTTGATGTTAAATGTGGGAGAACAGGCGCGGAATTGTGGGTAGCATAACAGTTGGAATGCTGTTGGCATTCCCACTAAATAAAAACTTGTGCAGGAAGTTGTTGCGCCAACCAAGTTTTATTGCACAGCCCAGCCACACTAACAAGTCCCGAGACCGACACTGACTTGTCCACCCCAGAAAAACACAATGCAGAGTAAATCTTTTTAAAGTTTTAAATCCTGCAAATGTCTTCCCACTACCTCTTTAAAATCAGTATAGCTCTCCACTTTAAATACAGTATTTGTCATATATAACTTTCATTTGTTATAAATTACTTAATAGTTTATGATAATTCTGTTTGTCACAACACACATACCAAAGCAAATGTGTAAACCTGCTTGGTAATACATGTTTCAGATTCTGACTTTCATGCATTCATACAAACTGTCATTTTAAGGACTAAAAAGACCAACAAATGATTTATCACATACATTTTATTTTACAATAGTAGAGGACATAGTAGCGATCTGTTCTTAAGAAGTCTGGGCCTGAGCATCCATCATCCGTTCTTTTTGTTTCATGAGACATTTCCTGCCGCTGGCATACGCTCCCAGGTCTCCATCTGCAAAGAGGAAAGTCAGTAGTTCAACAGACTTAGTAGTTAAAAAAAACTACGATTAAACTACTAAAAGTCTAATCATAATTTCTCCAAAACCAAAGGTGTTATATACAAAATACCTTTGTGCAATTGTTATAAAAAAGATGGCTTTTTGCATTTCCCTTTCAAAAAGGGCATCAAATAAAACATTTTTAGAATTATTTCCGCCCTATTCATAACACTATTATTACTAATATCTACTTAATTTGTAAAAAAAAAACATTTAATTGACGCAGGGGACAGTAAATTAAATCCCCAAGTTTATGAACAGCAGTGTAATATGACATGTAGATTTTCATTTTCAAAGTGTCTTCCACCGCACATGTCCATTATCACATTACTTACAGCGTAACTGGAAGTTGTTGGAAGTCTCTTCGAACTGCTCAATTTCCTTGGCACAGTTCTGCAGGTAGCTGTATCCTTCCCTCTGATAGCAGGCCTTCATACGATCCTGGACTATCTTCACAATCTCCTGATCCACTTTGCTAAAGAGTGAAGACAGAACAACAGGGTGACACTCTTTAACAGCATCTCCAGAGCTGATAGAGGCTCTATTACTGGTGCATACATTCACTATTGAGTCCTTGAAATAAAGGCAAACATTTCTATGCCACCATTGTCTTGACTATTGCAACTCCCTTGACATGTCTTTTTCAAAAGTCTCTCCATCATCTCTAATTTGAGCTTCCCTACCGGGGCTACCCATGTGTTTTATAATGTTTTTTAACATATGATGTAAAATCTGGTTGGGCATATCCTTTTATCTTTAAACCGTTTTCCCCTTATAGCCAATCGTTCTAGCTCTGATTCTCTGGCATTTGCTGTAAGAGCTCCAATACTTTGGAAAGCCCTGCCTGAGGAAAATAATATACAGTAAGTTCTGATTCAAGTTATCTTACATTTTATATACCATTCAAATAGTTTTAGACATTATTTGTTAACAGCTGCTTCTAAATATATTTTTAGAACAATGTTCTCTATGTGTTAAGCCATTATAACTACATATTTGGCTAAACCACAAGTCTGCCACTAAAATTGCAATTATCTCATACGTTGCTGTACTGGAGGATGTTTCCCCTATATCAAGCCACCTGTTACACTCGGCAATCCAGCCTGTATGTATATTGTATCTTAATACTAAAATATCTTGAGCACTCGCATGTCTATCAGGATAAATACATCTGATCTGCATCTCTGTCGGTTACTTACTAGTCTCTCCTCCACTGCATCTCAGCTTCATAGTAGCAGAGGTAATCTCCATGCTCGCAGTCTGTCAGTTCGGGAACACGGCGGAACTTCTGGTGGTAGTACACCGACTTGTTGTTAGACCGAATACTGTCAAGCGCACCTGGAGGAGAGAATAAAAAACACATATATAAACAAAGACGTAGTTAAACGTAAGGCTAAGCAAGGACACGTACTGTGATTTGATATACACGAATGTTGCCTATACATGTACATAGCTAGCTTACTATGTATTGTATTGCCTAAAGCCAGTCTTGTTATGTATTTAATGTTACCCCTTTGCAAGGACACAGCATGCATGGCATTGTTAAGTTAAACCAGCTGTATGACTGGTAACTTTAGCTGTGTTGTTGTGCTAACCTGTTAGCCCAGTTAGTTCTGTTAGCTTGAGTTACCTCTAAATGTGGAGACAGGCAGATCCACGGAGTAATAGAAGAGGTTACTCAGGATCAAGGCCGGGTTTGGCAATGATGTCGTTTTATTCATAGCCGGAGTCTTCCTCGGAGGCTCCGGATATGCTGCTTTATCATGGTCCTTCATTTTGCCTTATTTTGACCAGGATAATGAAATCCTTCAATTCGACCTCAGCAGCTCTCCTTTCGTGGTGGAGAATGCGCATGCGCAGACGATATTCTTCTTCTGTTTGAATTGCGGACTACAAACCAACGTTTAAAGGTGCATACCGCCACCTACTTTACAGGAGTGTGTCACTTCGAGACTTGAAAGACAATTAATTAAACATTATTAAATAAAAAAAAACAGCCATGCTATATTCTAGAAATTAAACCTATATTATTCCAATACTGAATAAAGCCATGTGCAGAAGATACCAATCTATGGTGAAATAGAGGTTGGCAAATGTAAACGTAGGTTTTGTTCTGATGAATCAAAATGTATTAGTCGTTACACATAATGTCCCAAAAAATTATCTAAAGCTCAGTTACATATATATATATTTTTAACAAAGTTTGAAGGGTAAAGGTTACATTTAGAGTTGTTGTACCATGGAAAGGCAGCAGGTGGTGGTGCAAGGCTGACACTCATGTTCTCTAACTATTTTTAAAAACGTATTATTGACAGACAATAATAGTAAACATGTAAAAGAATTATAGGCAGCTCTCAAATAAATAAAGTAAAAAAGTACAGTACCTCTGAGGTGCAGTTGAGTTGAATTATAAAGCAGGCTATAAATCCTCAAGTAAGAATAAGTTCCTAAAAATGTTACTTAGTAGCCTACTTAAGTTATTGTTACATTCCACAAATAATGTTGGCCACAATGAACATATTTCTTCAACCCTTTGTCTCCTTTCTTGGTCAAGTGGTTCCTGTTCACTGGGCCTCCCCACCACGTCAGTCCTCTGATATTAACCCCCTCCTCCCCTCCTATCCTCTCCTGTCATAACTTGGCAGAGATTGCCTTACTTGAAAAATAACACCACTCCTCAACTGGGCCAAGCACCAATTTAGAGCCCTTACACCCGTATCATCTTAAGTATGACCCTTACACCAGCACCTCTCTCTTTCTATTGCTCGACTTGACAGACATCAGACATGGTCAGTGCTCCTTCTATTTTAGTATATTTTAATTTGCAGTTTTGTTTGTCTTTTTCTTCTACTTGTGTGCATGTGTGTGGGGATTATCACCACTTTGTTTGAACACTTGGTTTTATAAGGGAATATAAAGGATATTGAATCTTGTAATGGCTGCTTTGATGAGACCACGTGTAGAAATGAAATGGCGACTTCTTTTAATATCCCATATGAGTCTATGACTTTATTTTTAAAAGGGACTTCTATTACAGTTTATTCTTTTGATGCATTGTTTATTTGTATTAGGTCATTCAGAGGGCATTTCATATTAATGGAATTTAATTTTGAATAATACAGCTGTACAGAAACCAGACAGATGACTACATTTTACTAGGGCTGTCAATCAACAAGTAAATAGAACAACTTTGATGATTGATTCATTGTTAAATCAACGTTTCATACAACAATATATGAAGATTCTATGCTTTATATGCTTTATATCATATTTAACTTAATAGTCTTGGGGTTTCGATACATTTAACAAGACATCCAAAGACATCACCCTTGAAATGTATAACGTTTTATAGACCAATTGATTGATTAAAGTAACTAATCACCAGATTATTGATAATAAAATAATTGTATTACATTTATTAAAGGCAAGGATGAATGTGTCTCTTTTTTAATCTACTACTGTAGTTCTTAAAGTGTTTTTAAAAACATGAATTTTTAATACATCTCATGTTTCATGTTAACAAGTAACTCTGTGCCTCTACAGTCTCATCGTAAATTCCATGCACCCCGACATGGGCACATGGGGTTCCTGCCCCGAAAGCGTTGTAAGAAACATCGTGGCCAGGTGCGCACATGGCCCAAAGATGACCCCAGCAAACCTGTCCACCTCGCTGCTTTCCTGGGGTACAAAGCTGGCATGACCCACATAGTGAGGGATATGCGCCGCACAGCCCTAAGTATGTATAACTGTAACATGTCTGCATGGGAGGATTTAGCAAAGAAAAAATATTTTTTTGTGATGTTTACTGCTCTTTTCAGAGGATAATGGACTTTAAAGAGCAGGTGTTACATGGCACCCTACTGTGTTCTGTAAGGATGTAATGGGGTTGAGCTTCATTAAATCCATATCACATTAATACATTATTGCATTGTTATTGGGATGCCTTTCTATATTTTTCAATAATCATTTCCATTGTTAATAGACTTTGCTTGCATTACCAAATACTGACTGTTGAAATAACTCAGTGGATTAATATTTGCCTGGTTTACCCCACAGAGGTGGCACATCGAGAGGGAGTCGAGGCTGTTACCATCATTGAAACTCCACCAGTCATTGTAGTGGGGATTGTGGGATACATTCAGACTGTCCGTGGCTTACGTTCCTTTAAAACAATCTTCGCTGAGCATCTTGGTGATGAGTGCAAGCGCAGATTTTACAAAAGCTGGTGTGTGTTCCCCTTATTTGCAGTCAATTGAGCACACAGTTGTTGCCCTACAAACACCACTCTTTCTTCTATCTAAGCTGGGCTTTTTTGTTTTTTAGGTTCAAGAGCAAGAAGAAGGCCTTCACCAAGTACAGCAAGAAGTGGCAGGATGAGTCAGGAAAGAAACAGCTGGACAAGGATTTCGCTCATTTGAAGAAATACTGTTCCACAATCAGGGTTCTCGTTCACACCCAGGTAGACTAGCTAGTTTACAACTAAAATAAAAACAAAATACAGTTTTAGAGACACAACATTTGTTGTCTAAACCCATGTCAGTGAGACTCCACTGACCTAATGATTGGTAGCTTTAGATCCACCCCTGCAAAATGGCCACCTGAACACATGCAATGGAAATAAAAGCTGCGACATCCCAAATATCCCAGCTGCCACGATCCAGACATCTTTGACCGAGGGGAGCACTCAAGGGTGTCGTCTCAAATGACAGTTTAAAAATAATTCTCAGTGCTGGCTGCTCACCCAGCCCTCACCAAGGGAAAACCTTTATGTTGGCAGAAATAGTATCAGGATCAGCCAATAAAAGTGTGGGCGGAGGCGTGTGGTGCAGTGGGTTGAGCGTTGGTGTTCGGATCAGGGGGTCACAGGTTCAAACCCCACTGCAGTCAGCATGTCGTTGTGTCGCTGGGCAAGACACTTCCCCCCAAATTGCTCCTGTGGGGATTGCTCACAGTATTGAGTATGTAAGTCGCTTTGGATAAAAGCGTCTAACAAGTAACATGTAATGTTGCTGGGACCACATTACAGCTTTAAAAGTGGGAATACAATTTGAATGTGTTTTTGAAATATCAGTGTTATGGTAATTGGCCTTATGTGAAGTTCAAACATGAGCCTGTGCTCACTCATAAATCCAACAATAAAAAATACTTCCTGGGGCAATTATTTAACTTTATAATTAGAAAAGCGTTTCCAGATTTTCAAACTGCAGTTTACAGGCTTTTTCCATTTTCAGATGCGATTGCTGCCCATAGCACAGAAAAAAGCCCACATCATGGAGGTGCAACTGAACGGGGGAACCATGTCGGACAAAGTGGACTGGGCTAAGGAGCGCCTGGAGCAAGCTGTGCCTGTCTCTGCTGTCTTCTGCCAGGATGAGATGATTGACGTCATTGGAGTGACCAAAGGACATGGCTTCAAAGGTATGAAACATGTTTTGATTTGTGCCTGACCAACAATTTTGTAAATAAAATGTGCACTACTTATTTTGGTCTCTTTCTGCTGATAGGTGTGACAAGTCGCTGGGGTGTAAAGAAGCTTCCCAGGAAGACGCACAAAGGTCTGAGGAAGGTGGCCTGTATCGGAGCCTGGCATCCATCCCGTGTGTCGTACACCGTAGCTCGTGCCGGTCAGAAGGGCTATCACCACCGTACAGAGCTCAACAAGAAGGTGAGCTGAGAGACACAAGCCCAACTTCACCCACAAGACTTCCCCTTTATCTGTCCTCAGGGAAATACAACGTTTATCAAAGAATCACTAGCAAAACCTGTGGTGGAAGCAGAAACCAGATATTTTACATAATGTTAAAGTACAAATAACAAAGTCTAATTGTACTCCATTGCAATTCATTAAATGTAAGCTGTTAATTCAGTTAAAGTACAGATGTGTTATGAGCCAAATTGACTCAAAGTAAAAGTACAGAATTCAATGTTTTATGCCATTAAAGAATATTATATTATGTTTTTATCACTGATAACTATATGTAAGAGTATTTTAATGTTTTACTTCATTAATGTTGACAAATTGTAAAATACTTAAACTACTAGGAAGTATCATGTACTTTTTGTGTAAATATTAAATAGTCACTTATGCTTTCAAATAAATGTATTTGAGTAAAAAATACGTTTAAAAGATTAGAAGTTTAAATCTGCATAAAATGGGAATCCTCAGGTAAAGTATAAGTAATCATATTTCAACAATGATAAGCAATGTTATTATACAAATAGGTTTACTGTTAAAGCTCTGTGCTCATGTCCTCATGTTTCCTTAGATCTACCGTATGGGTCAGGGTCTTCGCATGAAGGACGGGAAGGTGATCCAGAACAACGCCTCCACTGACTACGACGCCAGCCAGAAGAGCATCACACCCATGGTACTGTCATTTTTAACAATAAAATATCCACACAAAAAAGGCTCTCTAAGAAGCCAATACATCCATATAATGTATTAACCACAATTGTTGAAGACACTGCAACACTGCATAGGGAATTATAATGCATTGTGGTGTATTACTGCTTATTATCAAAGCTAATAAGGTTTACAGGAAGTGATAACAAATGTGTTCCTGAATGCTCCTCATTTACTCTTTGTTTGTTTTTGTATCCACTTCACTGTTTGTATCCACTTCACTGTTTGTATCCACTTCACTGTTTGTATCCACTTCACTGTTGTAGGGAGGCTTCCCCCATTATGGCGAAGTGAAAAATGACTTCCTCATGTTGAAGGGCTGCGTGGTTGGGCCTAAGAAACGTGTCCTCACCCTCAGAAAGGTAAGTTGTGACTTTGAATGTTACATTTTGGATCTTATATTCAGCGGCTTGGAGTGTGTCTACAAAGCTTAAGCCTCTAATTCACTCTCAAAGTAAATGGTTTGGCTCTTTGTACTTGCAAGACATGTATAGTATGTGTACATCTTTGTGTCTTTCCTCCTCTCCTAGTCTTTGCTCGTGCACACATCTCGTAAATCCACTGAGATTATCGAACTCAAGTTCATTGACACGACTTCCAAGTTTGGTCATGGTCGCTTCCAGACTGCCCAGGAGAAGAAGGCATTTATTGTAAGCGTGAGAAAAGTTTGGTGCACGCACTAATCTGATAAGCAGGATTCATTATTGATCAACATTATCCCTGCTGATTCACTGTACACTATTTAACACTGAGCTCTGGTTTGACCTGCAGGGGCCACTGAAGAAGGATGTCACGAGAAATCTGCCAGAGCCTCTAGCGGAGGAGGCCTGAGAACCTTTTGATATTTTACATACAATAATTAAACTGAGTTTCAAATACACAATGTGTTGTTTTGCCATGTACATTAGCATTGGTGTGTTAGAGTTTTAATGATATAAACTGCAACTTCCAGGAGCCAAGATAGAAGAATGTTTTTTTTATTTTTATGATTTTAAAATAGGTTGAAAAAAAGGGATGATGTTTCTTAGTTCCTTAAAAGTTTTGGCAGGTAAAAAATATATAAATGTTTAAGTATCAACTTAAAGTCAATTACTTTACTTAAATCAACATTCATTTTGTATTCATGGACAGGATAAATCTGCTACATATGGTGGGGGGGAGACTAATTAAAGGGTAGCCGTGCACTTCTGCCTCTTGTTGCTGAATGGGTTTACAACGAAACAAATTATCCTGACAAAAAAAACAGTCAAACCTTTTCTTTTTTACCCATTATCAAAAGTAAAAAAATATTTAAGAAACCTAACAAATATGATCCTGGCAATGATTCAAACAATTTGGATCACGCTCAGACAATTGATCACAAGAATTAGTTTTGTCTCATTTGCCTCTCAAGGCTTCCATATGAACCACTTCCTATTTGAACTGAGTTTAGGTTCAACAGGTAACATAGATTCAAAGTTTTTGACTTTATTTATCAATGATAAATCCATCAGCATATTAACGCCGTTCAAAAATAACATGCACCATGGTACCTTGGAACACAATCATCTTCATTATCATATCCATATTGGATGCATGGATAGTTTGTTCAGTCATTATTTTTTTCAATCAGTTTTCATTACCAACACCTTGTCTTGACGTGCAGTTTAGACATCCACTGTTTGCATCTTTTATTAGTGTTGGCATCAAGTAAAAAAGTTTCTGTTTGTGTTTGATGTGCTCTCACTGATGTACAGTTCACTCATCCTCACAGTAGGGGGCACTTTAGCTCTACTCTCACAGTCCCCAGGTCTCTGCCATTCTCAGCGTGTCCTCAGGGGGCATCTATCCTGACACACTCCGGAGGATACACACCAAGCCGTGCCCAGCTGCAGCACCCTCTGGAAGCATCCATTAGAGATTCAAGGCAATAGCTGCACAGTGGCTGTTTTGCATCAACATCTTTCCACCTGACCTCAGAGGGGAACTACTCTGACATGTAGTCCTGGGACTCTGTGGAGGACTGGTGGGAAGAGGAGTGCATTGACGACTGGTGGGATGCAGGTGGGTTGTCCAGGCCAGATGTCATCAGTGGCAGATATAGATCGTCCATATTGGGCATTACAAGCACTTTCTGTTGAGGGTGAAACAAATTAAATAACCATATTTATCTAGATAATCAAATGTCAGTTACATGCAGTTAACTGCCTGGTTTATCACCCTTCCCCTTCCCAAACAAGTATCTCATTCAATTTCACCCAAAATGTTTTTATTCATTTAGCATTTGGCCTAACTTTAAAAAATAACATACTGGGCATCCAATGAATCCACAGATGGTTTAAGCCTAGCCAAAAGCCAGTATATGGATTCTGCTACTTAATTAACAAAAGAGAGGAGTCAGCTGCATTTAATAAAACAATCAATAATTTTTTTTTAAATCCCTGCAATCACAAAAGGTCCTTGAGCATACATTCACAAATGACCAAGAATTGGGTGGATAGGTGAAGTAGTAAAACTAACTTATCTTTAATTGCGTATAGACAGATTCACTGATGGACTAACCTGGAATTCACACTGCAGTTTTTTCTCGATCCACTCGGTGACATGAGTGAAGGTAACCTCCCTCTCCCCGAGGGTCGGTCTCACGTGAAGGTCTAACCTGGGAGGCACCCGGAAACTGTACCTAAGAGGATAGAACAAGAGAAAAAAACTGCATGAGAAAGAAAGGATCCTTTGA
Organism: Notothenia rossii; assembly: GCF_949606895.1. NCBI lineage: Eukaryota > Metazoa > Chordata > Actinopteri > Perciformes > Nototheniidae > Notothenia > Notothenia rossii. Next base: position 15,105,668 of record NC_136906.1, read on the forward strand.
ATTTATGGTGCGAAACGACATGTAAACACAGTACCATATCCTGTCAGTAGGGGGAGGGGGGATGTTTACAGCCAGAGTACCGGAGAGCTCCAGGACTTCGACGCTGAGCATCAGAGGCATGTTGGACACCTCAGCTATTTTCTTCCTGATGTACTCGTTCTCTGTGGCTTTCTGGAAATACTTGGACTTTGTTATCTTGTCCACAAATCTCAGGATCTTCCTACTGGTGCTGCCACTGGTGTGCCTGGGGATTAGGACAAGGGCACAGACTCAGTGAAGGACTGTGAGTGAGACCTTTCACTTTCAAGGCATATCCCAATTAGTGGTGCTAAATCAGCTGTTTTCTGCCAACCATTGAAGACTTGAAAATATGTGGAAATCATTTAAAACTTCTATTTATTTATTATTTCCCATTCAAGTGGTAGTTAAATCTGAATCTCAATGAGTTTACGAAATGTCAAAAAAAAGTATGTTAATCAGTGGTTTTGGAAATGTTCTTTCTTCCATTTCTGCCTTTGAAGGACTCCAAAATGAACTGGATCTTTCCTGAACGGTGACCATACTGGATACACTTATAGGAGGTGTGCTAGATTAAATTAAAATGACAACGAAAATAGTAACTCCATGTTGTTGAGGGAAAAGTTCTAATTGCTCAAATGCGATTCCGTTTTTTACCTAAAATATAATGAAATATATAGAAATAACAGCGCTCCTAAAGACTAAGTAAGTGCAGTGCAGTGCAATTGTGTGACCTATGATCAATCGTGTATTGGATCTGTATGGTATTAAGGTGTTAATTTACCCCTCAGCTGCTAACCCTGAGTTCTTATCTCCCAGAGACCCCTGCAGCTCAGAGGGCGGGGCTTCTTCTTCATCAGACGAGCCTGCGCTGGATGACTCTTCATCACTATCAGCCAGTATACACAGCCTGGGCTTGGAGCTGAAAATCACACCATTGGTACCTGTTAATAAAAAGCTTCTAATTCCTCCTCCAGCATGCTAACATCCACCTCTACACTCTGATGGACCTCACCCAACTGGCTGGCTTTCTGGAACGCTGTGAGCCTCATCCTCTCCATCTTTACCCAGCTTACACAGATTCATCTTAGTCTCCAGGGTCATCTGAAGGCAGCCTGTGTACACCACTTCCAGCTCCAGCCACAGGCCTTCGGGATAAAGGGAGGCAAGGAGAGAGAAGGTGAATAAAGACAGCTTAGAGGTTCAAATTAGATCTGAAAGGACGTCAGAGCAAGTGAGGATTGTTTGGTCATGTTATTGTCAGCTAAGCTTTGTCCTCTCCAAGAGGATTACTAATCTCTTAAACGGGAGACAATTGAAAGCTTTGGAGGGCGGGTGCATCAAACTCTGAGATAAAACAAATGAGATCATGGCCTAAACTGACTACAGGATTGTGTCTGAGGGAAGAAGTCGAGACCGTCCGGTTGACCTTTTTGTGACTCCTCAACATACACACAGTAGAAACAGTGAAAGTCGGGATATCAGGAAAACACAAAGGCCATGTAAAACAAAAAAAAGGAAAAATAAACAAGAGCAAGTATAGATGCATTCTTATGCAAAGTGGCATGTACTGGTGTAAATACACACAATGTACCTCTGCGGTCCAGTGTAGGTGTGGAGGTGCTGAGGACTTGAGGTAGACAAGTGCCCATGTCCAGATCTGCCAGCTTCAGCTCATTCATGAAGTATGGCAACTTGTAATGAGACAAACAATACCTTTAATTAACAAATATGCTGGGCAAAAAGACATAAGACAAAATCCAAATGAAATCCGTGATTTATTTTTAGAAATATTTAATACAAATGAGCGAGCAGGGGAAACCTGCTTTGTGTGTATGTGAGCGTGAAAGACAGAGGAGCAATATAGTAAAAAGGATATGGTGTGTCAAAGAGGAAAGCAGGAAATGAGTAATGAGATGCTGCAGCGCCATCTGTGCTCCACTACTCACTCCCACCTCCTGCCTTCGGAGTGCACTATCAGCAGACTCTCACACACAGCACACACAGCACACACAAACACACACACTGACAGAAAAAGACAGATGCAGCGTTGATGTGTCTAATGTCACATCTTTTGAACGTGTGCACAAAGCATTGATGTTCAGGTCGTATCATTGTGTGACAAAGCTTGTAGAGGTCTGACCGACAGTATACTGACTCCTGCCAAACCGTGTTATTAGTCACTATGACACTTATGATGGTGCTGCTGATTTTATCAACTTACAGATAAATGTGAATATGAGAAAAACAAGAGCATCAGTTAAAGGAAGTTTTGCAAATTTTCAGACAGCTTTGTTTAATCACAATCTGGGATTTGCATGCAATGAACGATGTCAGACTTCCTCCTATGTTGCAAGCACTCTGAATACAATTTTTTTCTAGCAGATCTTTTAAATTCCCGTCGATTTTTAAAAGTGTAATCAAGGCTTTATACCCATTGGCCAATAAAAATACCACGGTCCTTGTTTTCTTTTTGGTCATAGCACCAATTTCCAAAAGATTTGTGACTTTTTACTGCATCAATTTTATGTAAGAAGACCATCTGTCCAGCATTAACATACTTTCATAAGTCCAATCATTTTCTCCCCCAAGGATGAAAATGATCCATCAAAGAAAAAAAAAACAATCCTCATCTACCCTCACCTTGATCTTGCTCAGTTTCTTCTGGATCTTGTGAGCCACCTGATCGGTCCAGTACTTCTCGCGCAAGAAGTCCCAGAAGATCCGCCCCACCAGGGAGTTGACCCAGGTGGGCTGGCCCTCTGCAGAGGGTCCTTCTGCCCCTGGACCAGCACTGGGCTCAGCTCCAGCCTGACCTCCAGATCCATGCTCTTCATTCTGAATCTGCAGGGTTTAATGAAAAATTAGTCTTTAGAAGTCATATATTAATAATAATACATTATATTTATATAGCACTTTTCTATAACTCAAAGATGCTTTACAGTATGAAGGAGGGTAGACAAACAAGGACAGGCAAAAAATAAAATTAAAATAAAATAAACAAGGCAGTCAAGAGGAAGTTGATTGAGAAGGGGGGCTTATGGGCAGACAGAGTTGAAGAGATGGATTTTGAGGCGGGACTGAAAGACTGTGAGGGACTCAGAGTCACGAAGATCTTGGGGGAGGGAATTCCAGAGCCTAGGAGCTGCCACTGAGAAGGCTCTGTCCCCAATGCTGCAGAGTTTGGATGTGGGAATGGATAGGAGTCTGGCTGCAGTGGATCTGAGGGACAGTGGGGGTTGAGAGGGGGTGAGAAGGTTTGTGAGATAAGGGGGGGCCAGATGGTGGAGTGCTTTGTAGGTGAGGACCAGAATTTTGTAGTTGATGCGATGGGAGACAGGAAGCCAGCGAAGGTCTTTGAGGACTGGGGTGGTGTGATGCCATGATTTGGTATGTGTGAGGAGTTTGAACCCGTTGGAGTCTATTGAGGGATGTAGTGCTGATGCCGTAAAGAAGTGAGTTGCAGTAGTCAAGGCGGGAGGAAATGAAGGCGTGGATTAGTCGTTTGGCTGCAGGACGGGTGAGAGAGGGCCGGATTTTTGCATTATTGCGGAGGTGAAACAATGAGGTTTTTACTGTTTATATATATCTGCACAAGCTTCTCAGGAGTTATATGACATGCTCAGGTGCCATATTTCTTTTTAATGTTAGCTGTTTATATGCTAGTCTATCCCAATTCATGCTGACTCTCTTACTGATTCTTAATCCTTCTTCTAACACCAGGACAGACTGTCTCTACATGGGGTGCCAATCCCAAACTGAAGCCAGGATTATTCAGGTATACTGCAGTTCCCTTTATATTAACATCCTTTCAGCCGGGTGAAACTTGATATTTCTGCACATTGACATTTGGTGTAGTCAGCAGGGATGGATTTAGCTGAACCAGCATCCCAGACAAGGCTGGTCTGAGTGAGAGCAGAACAGCGGAACAGCAGCTGATATTGACCAGCCCTGATCAATGGAAGTATTAGCAAGACATGCAGAGGGTAAGTAGAGCAGAGAAAGCGTTCTGATATCTGCTCACCCTTTACAACCCCCATTACTGCAGAGTTACCCTTGACAATACATCGAAAGCTGAATAAAAGTGTTGCTCATTGACCTTCTTTTGGGTCGTGGGGCTTCCCTTGTCACTCTGGCAGGGGCTCGGGGTGAGATTGCAGCTCTGCATGCCAATTAGTTGCGTCATGTAGGAGCTGTAGTCCAAAAGCATTCTAGTTTTCATGGCTCCTGGCAACTCATTCAGCTCCTCTGTGCTTCCTTTGGCAGTGTCTCCAGCACATGGTGTTTCTGAGTGACAGAGAAAAGACAGACTGGGCTGATGGAGTTGGTAAATATAAAGAAAGGACCATTTTGCATAATCTGTCCTGTATTGGATTTCATCAATGACTTTTACAGTTGATATGGCTTAGCTCCCAACCCAAAACGTTGTCTTACCTGCGTTCTCCTCCTCACTCAAACTGCTCGTGGCTGCAGCTTGGGAAGCAGACAGGAAGTGCTGGAACCACTCCTCCTTCTCTCTTCCTGTTCGGCCAAACAGGTACAAGGTGACAGGAAGCTGGTGGTCGGGGGCAATGTTTCTCTCTGCCCTTTCTTCCTCCCCCTGCCCTTCCACCACGCTCTCCTCCCCAACCTCCCCCTCAGCCAGAATGAGGCAGATGGGGTACTTCCTGTTCCAGATCCTCTTGCGAGCCAATCCAGGCGGCAACAGAGACACCTGGGATTAAATGCATAATATGTCATTTTCTGCTACTAGGAATCAAAACAATAACAAAAGACAACGTTTTCTGGCATGTAAAGTAGTGTGAAAGAAAGTGTGTCCTTGCAATCAGCTTCCCGTGGTTATAATTACTATATCATTATAGCACACAATCGGGTAATACTGGTAAACACAATAAATAAAGCAGTTAAGCATGTTAAAAATGAATGTTTCATAGATGTATTTCAGTGGACATAGGATGGTTGGGCAGCAAGCTAACGGCTAGCATTGAGTCAGCTGGTTTCCCTGAAGTTTGATTTATAAAATCCTTCATCTTCTTCAATATATACACTGAACAAAAATATAAACGCAACACTTTTGTTTTTGCTCCCACTTTTCCTTTGCCGAGATAATCCATCCCACTTCACAGGTGTGGCATATCAAGATGCTGATTAGACAGCATGATTATTGCACAGGTGTGCCTTAGGCTGGTCACAAAAAAAGGCCACTCTGAAACGTGCATTTTTGCTTTATTGGGGGGGTCTGGGGGGGTCCGAAAACCAGTCAGTATCTGGTGTGAGGATTAGGATTAGGGTTAGGGTTAGGGTTAGGGTAATGTTGTGAATCGAGTGGCCTGTGTTCATCGTCCATAACATACGCCTGCCCATATCATAACCCCACCACCACCATGGGCCCCTCGATTCACAACATTACCCTAACCCTAACCCTAACCCTAACCCTAACCCTCATACCAGTTACTGACTGGTTGTCAAAATGCACGTTTCAGAGTGGCCTTTTATTGTGGCCATCCTAAGGCACACCTGTGCAATAATCATGCTGTCTAAAGATTTGTGAACAATATTTGAGATAAATGGTTATTTTGTGTATATAGAAAATGTTTTAGATCTTTGAGTTCATCTCATGAAAAATGGGAGCAAAAAAAAAAGTGTTGCGTTTATATTTTTGTTCAGTGTAGTTTAAAAAGACAAAATAGAAAAAAGTATCTTGTGTATGTGACTTGCAACTAGATATACAATCAATTTGTATCAGCTTCTGGGAGAATACCACAATGCTAAGCAAGAAGAAAGATTAAATGTCAAAGTTCAAATGACAGTTCTTACTTTGACATTTGTATATTCATTGACATTTGGAATGATGTTAGTCCACAACCTAGCAACATAAATAGCATAAGTCTTCTTGTTTTTAGACATTTTAATGCAGACATGTATATTATGTCGAAGTAAGTTTACTTTATTTTCCTTCTACAAGAAATGCTGGAAGCTACAAGTTGAGTTGACGGTTCACCAGGACCTCAGCACTCCCCCACGTTGGTTATATTGTGTGTTAGCTTTATTTCATCACACTATAGGAACAATCGTAGGCTGCTACTGGAACCGGTTCAAATGTATTCAGAGCATCATCACTTCAGTTGTAACCCTTCTGGTCTTTCACCCTCAGTGTTAGATGACAATATGGGTGCAGAGAGATAAGAGTTCAGGTGAGAGGTCACCTTCTCTTTTACTCACCTCTGAGTGACATGCCTACCCTGGGTCCCAGAAATGAGTCTATTTTCTGTATATCACACTGACCTTGCAGTTGGCCAGCTGGTAAGTGCGTGAACGCAAAAAGACGGCCTCCTGGGGCGTCTTGTCGAACGCTGCCCACCGGGGGATGTTGGCCCGTGGGTATGCCAGACGCAGCCGGCTGCCCTCCAGGGTGACGTACACAGAGTGTGTGATGGAGGGGTTGAAGGTCTCAGGGTCGTAGCTATGTGTCTCATTCATCCAACCCTGGTAGAAAATAATGAGGATATTTAACCACCAGTGAGTCCGAAAATATATAAACCTATAGCATCAAATCTAGTCAGGAATATAATAGATATTGTATTCACTGTGAGTGGTTCAAACTGCGACAATACAGCTCAGCAGGAGGGGAAACATGAGACAGAATATGCATCTCATTTAACACTGCGGACGAGTAATTGAATTAGGCCCAAGCCCGTTGTTAGTTATTACTCTATTCTCCTAAATTGCCGCCATTCGAATTGCTTACTCTGCATTCATTTAGCAGTGTGCCCCACTCTCTCAGCAGAGCGGTCAAGAAGTGCTCTGAGAAAGCTATTATCAAAATAACCTGTATCTGAGGGAATTTTTCAATACCGTAATTATCGGAAAAGTAATCCATAAAACACCAAAGACATCAATGAAGCCATCCAATGCCTCACATGGCAACTGCTTGTTGTTTTGATCTCTCGAACCTTAGAGCTTCATCCTCATTTACATATAGCCAAATGTGTAAAAGGAAAACAGAGAGTGGCTTCTCCTTCTCTGCTACACTTACATGTGTAACACATTTGAAAGAAAAAGAGAGAGTTTGAATTAAAAAAAAGGAAAGAGACGGATGAAATGTCACCCTAATGTGTACAAACATATTTTGAGATTGACAATAAAGTTGACTTTGACTTTTGACTTTAACTAATGTTTACACCTCTGTTATATTTGAATAACTTGTTACCTCTAGGATTTCTCGATCAGCGAGTCCTTCATCCAGTAGATCCATGTTCAAGGCCTTTGATTTACTCCAACTGGAAGACGAGCGTCGTGGTGCAAACATGAATACCACCATCAGGCCCAACATGAAGCCACATGCAACCCCCACGGACAGACCAGTCACATAGGAGGGCAGGGGCAGCACGAAGAAGCTATAAGCTATAAGCCCCACAGGGAAGAGCCAGTGAAGAGGCAGCGAAGATCTTGGCACTCTGACTCGAGACTGGGCGTAAGATCTATGATGTGTCTCTCTGGATCCATTCTGGAGCTCCACCACCTGAATCACATCTCCATAAGTGCGGATTTCCAAATGGCTGTCACTTCTATGGTGGTCTAAGGATGTAGAGGATTCAGTTAAGGAGGCTTTTCTGAGTCTTTTTAGTGGCATGTCCCACGCACCTTCAGCTCTCCTCCGGCACTTAAGTTCTGCATCTTCACTTCCCATTTCTCTCCCGCAGCTGCCTTGGGATGTTAGTGAGTCTTCGGCACCAGAGGCCTTCCCCTGCTTGGGGCTGCCAGAGTTTTCCTCCCCCATTATCTTACTCAGCATGCTTAGCGGATCCTGCATGGCCTCGGAGAACTTCCTCCGCGTGTCCTCCAGCTCAGCTATCAGGGAGCTGCCTCGGGGCTCAGGGGGAGGCAGGCCGCCAGCAGAAAGAGGAGATTCCCAGTCATCCTCCTCATACAGCCCTCCTGCTTCAGACCTGACCTCTGAGATTTTTGGATGGGTAACCTGCTTCCAGGGATGCATATGCAGCTTGGAGTCTGACTTGGAGAGGTTAACCTCTGGCTCGACCCGGCGGGAAATCTCTGTGCTCAGAGACTTGACCAGACTGAGCAGAGGTTTCCCCCGCAGGGAGCTGCTCTCCCTCGGCTCCAGCTCTGTGAAGGAGGGTTTGATAAGATTGCTGGTGAGAAGTATATCAGCTGATGATGCTGACAGATCAGCTAAAGAGCCCGGTGAGGAGGGGGAGTGAGGCAGGAAGGGGGGCTGGGATCGGTGACTGAGGTTCAAGTCGAAATCCATCCCCAGGCTGAGGTCAGGCTGGCTTTTCCTGTCTTCTGGTTTGTCTTTGGAAAAAGCCACTGTGGGACCGTCATTACGGCTGTCCAGGCTGAAGATAAGCTTGCTTTCTTCCATGTTGGCCATCAACAAGAAGCTATTGAGAGAATGTGGTCAACAAAACTGGGTCCCTGAAGACATTGAGCAAGGCGCTAGGGAGTCTTTAACTGCATGAAGATTTGTAATGTCCTCTTCGGGTAACTTGTAGTACATCATTTTGGATGCTGGAAAGTGAAAAATGTAATTAAAATGTTGTCATTTTCCAAAGCTAAAACCACCTTGTGTAGCAACATCATTATTTTTAATGGCAGCATAACATTTGACATTAAATCTCTATGCTTTTTGTTCATCCACCGCTCTGACTTCCCGCCTAGTCTTGTCCATTGCTCTTAAAATGTTCTCTGAAACCATGATTTTTTTTGTATCTTCTTGTTCACATAGCAAACACTGCAGCCAGATTCCTTACACAACAGAAGGGGATACTGATGTCACAAACAAATGTTCCTGCCATTATAGAGGCCACATCTTTACAAAAAAGGATCAGCAGAAAATGAAACGGTAAACACTTGAGCAATGATTAGCCGTTATCCAATTTATTTTTAATCATTTCCCTAACCTTGATTAAACCAATTGTTTAGGCTACAGATAGTGATTTGTTACCATGTTGCAGTACAATTCAACTTTCCCATTGGCTCCCACCTTATCTTTCACTTCTCTGCACTCTGGAGAGATGTTCATTTCTAACACCAACCTGCTGAACTGTTTCTCAAATCTAATTAAAAAAAAGTGCTGCTCTGTCAGTGCTTATCCTGCTCCAGACAACCCTGCATTACTCTAATCAATTTCTATTTTGGACTTAGTTTGGATCAGTTGGTGCTGACAGAGAGAGCAAAACCTCTGCTGCTCTGTGGAAGACGGAGTCAGCAAGGATTTGGCAGCTTTCCAGCCAAGACTGAGGAAGAACTTCTGCAGGAAGACAGAAAATCAATGTCTTTGGTCTGTCCCTTGGGAGGGGAAAGTGTAGCAGAATGTGCTGTTATATAATAAGGAGGATTGTAGTTAAAGTCAATGATCAAACACATGACAAATGTACACTAATTAACGTGGGGGGGGGGCAGCCTTCAAGAAAGAACTGAGCAATGAAGTCCAAATGTACTGAGTAATGTCATTTACTGTGGTGAGGTGTACAGTGTACACCCCCTCAAGGGCTTTGAGGTCGGCTGATCAGCTGCTGCTGCTAGTCCCAAAAACTAGGAAAAAGACCAGGGGAGACCGAGCCTTCTCAGCGGTAGCCCCCAGGCTCTGGAACGACCTGCCCCCCCATGTCAAATTGTCGCCCACCCTTCAAACGTTTAAGTCCCGCCTGAAGACCCACCTCTTTTCCCTCGCTTTCGAGTCTTTTATTTGTCTGTTCATAGCCCTTATGTGCCTTTGTATCTATTCTTATGTGTGCCTTTTATCTATTATTGTAATATTATATTTTATTATCATGTTATGTCTGCTGTGAAGCACTTCGGTAAAACCCTCTGTTTTTAATATGTGCTATATAAATAAAGTGGATTGGATTGGATTTTGAACAAGAAAGTTCACATTAAAGCAGTAACTATAACTATTATGTGAATCAACAAAGCAATCTTTCAACTTCCAACAGGTAAGCCCCAAGTGACTGCAGGCCATCCAATACGGAGAAGAAAGTTGAGTTCATATGTAGTCATATTGCTGACTGGAGAGGCCTATTTGAAGGAAAAGTTAGTAAGTTTAAAAAAGTCCTTCACTATCCTAGTTCTACAGAATATTTTTATTAGGGTATCAGAGAAATGTCAGAGTAACATTACACCCTGTGTATTTGCAGATGATGATGGTCTAGGTTTATTCCACAGTCTATAATGACTGGTGAAGCAGTAACAATGGATTAAAAGGGAGGGGAAGAAATGAAGTGAACATCAGAAAATCTCACTTTTATCTCTGACGTCAACATGGGATAGAATCCTGCTGTCTTTCCCTATCGATTATCCACTTAACCTATCAATCGACAATGGGATACAAAAATATTTTTTTTCAATCTTAGAGAAACATAATTGAAACCCATTGGAGTGCGGTATGATTAAATGTGACTGTCTATAGCAGCCTGGCATCACACAATGAGACACAACGTTTATTTTAAAGGCTTAATCCTCACCCCAACTGCCATTTTAACCTAATGGCTGACACATTTGGCACAGCACTCTGAGTTTGTCAGGGTATCACGGAGTCAGTTTTAGTAAAGCTGCACTTCATCTCATTATGCAAATCATTAAGCCAATATCTCCAGGGCTTAAAAGAAGGTTCACTGTTAATAGACAGTGTAAGCCAAACAATCAGTCAGGCATTTAAATGAGTCCCCTTTGTCCCAATAAACTTTGTGCATTTCAAGATAGGACAAATCCATCAAGCATGTCCTCACCATAAATCTTATATTTCCAAATAAAAGGCAGGTATTCTACTGCTATTATATCACAAAAACATCTGTTTGCTGCATGAGTTTAATTGCTGCATCAGTCAACGCACAGGACTTACCTGAATGTGGCATGTTGCACCAGCTGCTCCTGTGATCTCAGTGGCAGAGGTTTGTGTAGAAACGTGCTTCAAGTACAGGCTGCAGTGCACAGTGTGGATGCTGCAGCGCGCGGGGTACTGCGCGCGGGGATGCGCACCATCGCAGTCTACAAATATTCACTCAACTTCACTGGATGTGTAGTCAATCTTCGTGGCAAAATCATCCAAACACCTTGAAAATATTTTACAGTTCAGCTTTAAAATGAACGCGTCAGCAGCACCGTGTCACACCGCGTCTTCGGGAGACGTCAATTCGGAATAATGTGATTATTGGAGCCCTGGCTGCAGCCTGGACACAGCGGTAATCCAGATTAGACTCGAGAGGCCAACAGTTGACGGAGCGACTCCTCCTCTCGGCTGCTGTCCTCGGCGTCAAAACACACAACGAGCTCAACTCTGACACCGCAGTCCATACGCACCATTATGTAATGGCATGACCTGGAAAAATGATGCTCAAAGTTACTGAACAACATCCTTTTATTCAAAAAGAAAAAATCATTCCTTGTCATTGACTAAAAGGGATGGAAATATCTGGTTTTAACTAATTTCTATTATGTATCTCACTATTGAGGATTAATTTAGTGTGAATAAGGCAATTATCTACAATCATCATAGACTTGAAAGGTTATGCACAATAGCTACAGTATAGTTGTTGACAATGAAAGTCCCAGGTTAGTCCAACAGTGCAACATGTAGTTTACCTAAAACATAAACAAATCAAAATAAAGCAAGACACATAAAATATGGAAAGAGTACGGTGCAAGGGACTCAGCATTTACAATTCAGGAATAATTCAATGCATTTGTAAAATAGAATTAGATACAAATGAATGTAAAATGTAATACAGTAAAGTGGAATTAAATATGGTTTAGTGTAAAAAGATATACATATTCGGACCGTAAATGAGTAAGTGTGTACTGCACAGAGCCCAGTTTAATGTGTCTAGTGTGTCTAGTGTGATACAATTCCTCTTAATCTGGTGCTCTTCGTCATTAATTTTGGTAAAGGAGTCAACACAAAGTATATAGAGAGAACAGAGCTGAAGGAGGTTGACAGCTAGCGTTTGGTTTTTAGGATGTGCATGTTTTAATGTTGCCTTCTGCCCTTTTCAACCAGGACCCTCAGAGCGGACCAGACACTGTGTGGGAGGTGATGACTGACCTTTAAAAGCTGACTGCACAAAGTGACATGAACAGGTTTAAACACTTTGATTCCCAGTAGCATAACATGTTACATAAAACAAGCGATACTTTGCTTACCTGTCCGAAGTTCATTTAATACAAAATATAACATACATTTCAATCTTTGAAATCGGATGCATCACATAGAGATCCCTGGTTCGGGGTATGAGACAGAAATTCATGGTGTTGACTGACAGCTATATTAGTGCTATGGGACCTTTGGAGCAACTATATATATATATATATATTAAAAGAAAATTGAGAACAAAGTGCTACAAAATCCCCCAAAAAAACATCAAGAGTATTTGGTGAGTCTTCTGCCACCTGTTGGCCAAACTGCAGAAGAATACATCTTTCAGAGCAGCAGAGGGATGCAGGAAGTAATGATATGCAAAAGCATCGCTGGATTTCAAAAACTGTTTTTATTCTTACTTTGGAGGACAAACAAAAAGAGTGATGGCCAAATAAAATGAACCTGCTGCAAACCAATATCTCAGACAACAATAAGGATGGAAAGCAAACTTGTATGATGCTTGAAGATTCACCCTATTGCGGCAATTGCAATTAGTTTCCCCTCAGGCAGTATTCATGGCAGCATTTCTGTCTGTGTGACATCATATTGGTCACTCCACTGTTTTTAAATCTGTATGATTTGGAGGGAAGGGACCTTGTGATTGAAGAATTGATGAATATGTGTTTGAAGTGTCAACAAGGGGTCAAATTATTGTACATTTTACCACTTTAAGGCGTTAATCGTACATACAGAAGGGTAAAAATATTACTTTTGCAACACTAGATACATTTTTTATGGAACAAATATTGACAGCCATGTTATATAAAACAACACACAATCAAGTGGTGCATTTAGGCTCCACACATGAAGAAAGTTAGTCTGTGCGCTCTGCTGGGTGTGCACTCTGTTCGAATCAACTGCTGGCTTTGGCAAAACGTTTTATGAACATTTTTACGAGATGACGGGTTTTGTCCCGTAAAAACGCTGCATGTGCGCTTTGAGATGACCAAGGGTATAAAACTGTTTCCCACATGTCGTACAGGAATAAGGTCTGTCCCCTGTATGTGTTCGTTTGTGGACAATGAGGCTGTGTCTCTGATTGAATGCTTTTCCACACAGATCACATTGATATGGCTTCTCCCCTGTGTGGATCCTCATGTGCACAATCATTTGTATTTTTTGGACAAAGGTTTTCCCACAGTCTCGACATTTAAAGTCTTTAGTCCCTGTGTGTATTTTTGAATGTAATTGAACACACCCAGCGTTGGTGAACTTCTTGCCACAAAAATCACATATTAGCCGTTGGTTTTGAGCACTATGCAAATGCCTTAAAAGCTTCTTCGTAGATTCACTCGTCTCCCCGTGTTCTTTAATGTGCTTGATTAAGGGACCGATGTGCTGGAAATTCTTTCCACATATAAGACAATCAGGCAACACTTCTGCGTCCTTCTGCTTAATGCTTCCATTTTGTTGTTGCAAAGTTTTCTTTTTTGGTCCCTTATTCTTTGTCTGCACTCCTCTGTTCTGAAGCCACTCATCATCGTCACTGCTGTCACTGTCGGCTGGAGAGAAGTCTGAAGAGATTGGCTGCAATTCAGATTTCACTTTTTGCAAAGTCTTCCTTTTTCGTCCCTTCTTCTTTGTCCGCGCTGCTTTGTTTTGAAGCCACTCCTCGTCACCGTCATTGCTGTCGCTGTCAGCTGCAGAGAAGTCTGAAGAGATTGGCTGCAATTCATAATTCACTTGAAGCTCAGTTTTCACACCTTCAAGAGAAGGTACAATGACTTCAGTTGCTTGAGTGTCATTTCCGATTTCCTCTTCCTCCTCCTCCTCTTTTATTTTGAAGTTTGTCTGAGCCAAGCAGTAGATGCCATCTTTGCTGTCTGTATCTGAACTGGTTTGAGAGAGGAGTGGGACCTCAGCCGTGCTCAGGTTAGAATCTGCTTGTATTGAGGTCTCCTGCAGCACTTCCTGTCCAGTCAGTGGAGGTTCTGCAGCCACAAAAGGAGACAAAACAAATCTCAATAGGCTTCTTTGGGTTACATCTGAACTAATTACTGAATACTCAATTAGATCCATAATCCACATTCAATGAATCCGCACAGGTTTTCTCTAAATCCTGTGCCCTGCCTAAGACTGACTTACCCTGACATGAACAGTGAGAACCAGGGAGTCACAATTATTTCAAGAAATAAGAGAAACACTATACCTACCTACAAGAGGGTAGGCAGTGTTTATCTTATTTCTTAAAATAGTGTACAGAAGTTGGTTGTAGTATGAACCTTTTGAAAATAGCATTATTAGTTTGACAAGTTGTCTCTAAAGATTAATGAAACAATTGAGCTGGATATACTGTATTAAGATTATAACATTCGTTTTTTGGAGTCCTTCATCACTATTTTTTGGAGGCACCTGGAAGCTTTTAATCCTTCTTGAATATTTATCATTTGGATTGTCTGTGTAGTCATTGTTACTATGTTTTTTAATCTGTAGATACAATATCTATTGCACGTCTGTCCTGAGACAGGGTGCCCTCTCCTCTGTTGCTCAGAGGTGTCTTCCATTTCCCCCATCGACTGTATTCAAAAGTTTTTCCCCGTAATGTGGGGTTTCCTCTTGTGCACTGCAGGGGTCTAAGAGACATTTGATAAGATATGATAAAATGATTCCAAAGTAAAGTTACCACTAAGCAAACCTGATATCTGGCGCAGATGGCGTAGTTTTTGACACTGACTGTTGTGGTCTTCTTTTGGTCGCTGAAGGTTTGCTCCGTTTAAAGGTAACTTGTGTTTCTCCACCTCTCCCAAGATCTTCTCTGACGCTGCCTGCAGCCGCTGATGAAAACACGACTTCAGCTGACTCATTGTGGAGACAGTTGAGTCCTCCGTGCACATATGGTGGAACATATCTGTGCTAAAAGAATGCTGGTTTTATACATAGGTTTTATATCAGCAAGTGCAGCAAGGGACAGAACCGGAAGCGAACACAGAAGCCGTTGTGACGATTGCTACAAAGATCCAATATTGAGATCAAGATGACTCACTTGGGGTGTCCTTTAGCGTGGATCATGAAAAAATAACCATGTTATCTGGTTTCTGTTAATATATTAAGCTTAAAGGTGGGGTAGGTAAATTTGAGAAACCGGCTCGAGATACACTTTTTGTTATATTCATATTATTACATTATATTATATTCCATTATTTGGTAAAATGTAAATTCATTAGAATTCACCAACAGAATATCCCTTGAGTTGCAGCTGTGAAAAGCCAAGGAAATCCATATGATCAGCATGCTTTAATTGGATTCAACGTTTTTCAGAAAATATCATTTGTTTCTTGCCTATATATTATTCAGATTTACAAAGCTCACTTAAAGCATGAACCCTGAACTCACTTTGTCAAGCCATAACTTGGGAACAAAACGTTCCTTCAATAACATCTGCACTAAGCAACACCTTCTTGCTAGCTATGGCCCTGTAATTATAGTTAAGACTTTATGTCATAGGAGTATTTGATGTTTGGACAGACTGAAAGAAGGATAATAGTGGTGTTTATATTTTTACTTGGTGTCCATAGACAGAAAAATATGAATAGGCTACTACACCGTGAATGACAGGATACTAAACTTTATTGTTCCTTATGCTGGAATATGATGTCAGTATAGAAAGACATTACACAGAACAATATGCAAAAATAAACACATGAAACAGTCTTGGCAAAAATTGCACCAGCTTAAAAGTGCAAAGTTTCAGCCATCCTAATTATATACAAAGAAACCTAAAAGAGAATTATGAACATATTTACATTCAATCTAAACGCATTAGAGTTCAAGGAGTTATTCTTCAAAATGAATATAACTTACTGAAATATGATTTGAAATTGCAATCAGATATATCAGAAGCCTGGATTGTTTTTACTCAGCGGCAGGTTTTTCGTGAGTTTCGATGTGCACTTTCAGATTGGGGGCAAACCTGTACCTCATACCACAAATATGGCAGCCATACGGCCTCTCTCCTGTATGTGTGGTTCTATGTCTGGTCATCTGTCCGCTTGGCCAAAACGTTTACCACAAATATCACATTCATAAGGTTTTTCTCCTGAATGGTATCTCATGTGTGTTTTAAGATGACTGCTAGTATTAAAAAGTTTGCCACACAGGCCACATTGATACGGCTTTTCTCCTGAGTGACTTCTTTTATGAATTGTAAGGTTCTGGCTCTGACTGAATGCTTTTCCACAAACATCACAGTGATAGGGTTTCTCCCCAGAATGGGTTCTCACATGCACAATCAGATGCTCTCTTCGATAAAAAGTCTTGCCACATTCTTGACAGACATACTCTTTTATGCTTATGCTTCCGTGTATTCTTTCATGCAGCCGGAGACAACGCATATTGGCAAAAATCTTGCCACAAACCTCACAAAAACATGTTTCGTTGTGACAATCTTTAACATGAATGATCAGGTCCTGTGTAGACTGCAATGTCATCCCACAAGCAGTGCAGTCAAAATTGTTCTCATGTGTTTTTATGTGCTTCATCAAAGAGCCAATGTACTGGAATCCCTTGCCACAAAAATGACAAAAGCTGCGACCCTTTTCACTTTTAGCTTTGTTCTTCTCACTAGGCATTTCACTTTGTCCTTTGCTTTTATTTGTGTTGGTCTGTTCCCCTTTGTTGTTCACTGACTCCTCATCCCTGTCACTGTTCTCACTCTCAGCTGCCGAGCAGTCTGAAGGAACTGGCTCCAGTTCATATGATATTTCTCCCTCTTGCTGATCTTGCTCACTTTTCACAATTACAGAAGAAGGGAAATAATTGTCCTGTGTTTGACCGTCATCCCAAAGTTCATCCTGCTCTTCTTTTATCTCTGGCAGCTCAAAGTCTGACTGAACCGAGCAGTAGTTCCAGTCATTATTATTGTCCAGATCTGCACTTGTTTGAGAGGGTCCTGGGATCGCAGCATTAAAATGTGACTCTTCTGGTGTTGAGCGTCCTGGGTTCTCCTGCAGCAGTGAGGCATCACACTCGTCTTCTTCACTTTCCACTGTGCTGCTGGTCAGTGAACGCTCCACAGCTGCAAGAAAAAGGTGACCAAATTACCCAACATGTTATGTTTCCATTTATAGCAGGATTTAAACCATTTTCTTGAGAAAAAAAAGTATATATTATAGGTTTTGATTATAATTATTGATGCAGTAATGTGTGTATCACAGCTGGTAAAGGTGGAGCTCATTTGAATGACTGTGTAAGTAAGGTAGCTTGTGGATTTACTCCAGGTGTAACTAAAGTATTATTTAAGTGTTGATTCAAATTCATATCATTAATCAGAATCTGCAAAGTAACTAAAGGTATAAATTGGATCTTAGATCTTTGGATCATTAGATCTTAGAACAGCAAACTAGCTGGAATTCTTAAATTAAAAGACCTATCTTTTATTTTGGTTGTTTTATGGTTTTGTGATCCAACTCATTCTGCTTATTTTGAAAAGTTTAAAACATTTTTTTATTTTTACAACTTATTTTTTAATTAGGTTCCTTACTCTTTATTTAAACTCATTGTTATTTGTATGTATCTTGTCTTGCTCTGTAAAGCACTTCTGCAACCTCCCTGAAAGGTGCTATAGAAAAAAAATAAAGTTTATAAAATAGATGTAGTGGAGTTAAAGTACACTATTTACCTCTGAATTGTAGTGGGGTAGTAGTACAAAGTAGCCAATTGAAAACACTCAATTAAAGTACAGGTCCCACAAAATGGTACTTAAGTACAGTAATCGAGTAAATGTACTTAGTTACTTGATACCACTAAATATGAGTCCCAAACCTGGTTTCTTCCGCAGATCCAGCGGTGGTGGCGAACTTCCAGCCTCCTCTTCACACAGGTCGGAACCACCGTCCGCTAACAAAGCTAACTTTATGGTTTTCTCCATTTCTCCGAGGATATCCTCCGCGGCTCTGTACAGCCGCTGATGAACAAACAGCCTCAGCTTAATCAGTGCTGTGTCCATGTCTCCAGATTTAATGATGGCACAATAATATTACCAATAGTATCAGAAATAAACAATATAAACGTAGCTAACCTAGCTTAACCATAGAAGTATTAAGAAAAAGCTCGAACGGTCGCTTCTTCTTCTTCTTCTTTTCGAGTCGTCGGCTAGCGAACCAACTTTAAAGTAGCATACCGCCATCTAGTGTGTCGGCGTGTGAAGGATGGGAGGAGAAATCACATCTGGATTATATAACTAACCATAGTTTACTTAATTTGTCTATTAATGGCATTCTTATTATTTTCTTTGACAATTCTCTTATTACATACAGTACATTATTAATGGTATGTTTTGGTTCAACACTTAGAGTTACATCTCTTCAAGGTGACAGATTTGATTGACTTTCCCCCATTGTTTATGTATAGTATGGATTGAAAACTTTTATGCCTTGATCGTGCTATGAATACCTTCACTCGGCGGTAGTTATCTTCCTTTAAACTGTTTAACCTGTATGTAGGAGTTATAGCAGAGAAATTCAAATGATAATTAGGATTATAGTC
>NC_136906.1:15124525-15232633 GCF_949606895.1 Notothenia rossii
CTTGCTCACTTTTCACAATTTCAGAAGACAAATACATCTCCTGTGTTTGACCGTCATCCCAAAGTTCCTCCTGCTCTTCTTTTATCTCTGGCATCTTGAAGTCTGTCTGAACCGAGCAGTAGTTCCAGTTATTATTGTCCTGATCCGAGCTTGTTTGAGAGGGTCCTGGGATCTCAGCATTACAATTAGAGTCTTCTGGTGTTGAGGGTCCCTGGTTCAGCAGTGGGGCATCACACTCATCTTCACTTTCCACTGTGCTGCTGCTCAGTGAACGCTCTGCAGCTGTAAAGGTATTAGATGCAGAAGTTACCCAACATCCTGTTCAGCTTGCAATTTAAGTAAATGTATTATAAAATATATATTATAGGAGAAGCTACAATTTGAAAGCAGAAGTTGAGACATCGGGCTGCTGTCAGATCGGCCAATGAGTGAGATTACTCTGAGCATCATCCAGGAGTATGAATTACAATACAGTACATTTGTATATTACTTGCTTTCTTATTTGGGGGCCCTACGCTGCATTTTACTGTTAAATATGCCGTAGGGAAAACGTTTTTAAAAAAGCCCATAGTAGATTTGTTTATCCTCTAGTTGAACACAGACTTAGACGGAGGTTACACTAGAGTTAAACCAAACTTAAAAATGCATTTACAGGAGCCTCAAACCTGCTTTCATTCGCAGGTCTAGCAGGTCCTGCAGACGTCCAGCCTCGTCTTTAGATGGACCTTCCTCGAAAGCTAACTTTATGGTTTTCTCCACCTCTCCGAGGATCTCCTCCGCCGCAGTGTACAGCCGCTGATGCACAAACGACCTGAGCTGAAACATTGCGGCGTCCATGTCTCCGGAGAGGTTTGTGGAAAGCAAGAAGATAAACTGAGCTATCCTAGCCTAAACCCTCTAGCTAGTTATCCGATAGTAACCACAATATTATTTCCGGTTTGAACCTTTCAAAAATAAAAGGCCCAATCCGAAATCATACAGTCTATGTCCAAAACAAACACATTACACACATATTTGTAGAAATAAACTGCATAATGACCTCCTTGGGATTGATTAAGTGAGGGTTTGACACCAGTAATCTTTGTCCATCTTCACGTTTGTTGTCCTTATATTAGGTTTGCAATACTGATTCATCAATAATTATACCCAAGCAGTTGTGAATATTGTGTTCTTATGGATTACTAATATTGGACCAGGGTTTAATTTAAAATAGTCTTTTATAATAAATACATACATACTTATATCAATTCATTGCAAATAAACCTTTATAAATACAGTCTATGGAATACACTGTTAAAGTCTCTGATTGTGCGGCACATTTTAACTTCATGTTAAAGTCCTCCGGTTTTATTTTGAAGGCCTGAATATCAAACCGGATGTGATGTTTTTTTTCCATCAGAGAGTGCCTGTGGTGAGATAACTTTTACCAAACATTGCCCGGAGAGCAGGGAAATGTCGTTCTGTAGTTTCTTCGGCGGAGAGGTCTATAAAGACCATTTTCAAACAGGTATATCTTCAAATGTGTGTACTTTATTCAGATGTCTGCTTGATACGGTCTGATGTTTAGAGAATGTTTAGCAAAAGTAAATGTAACGACAACTAGCTAGCCACTGTTAGCTAACTACTCCATGTAACGCTTAATACATTTGCAATATCCGTCTAATGATGCACTAGTGTCCATTAATAAGGCTTTAGCTACAATACACCTTGAAAAGCTGTTGTTAAGACGATTCATATGTTCACAGAAAGCTAAATGTGTGGACATTGAAATTATGAAACAGTGTTGTAAGTTGTGTAACCCATGTTCAGGTTACACAACAACTATATTGTAAAACTAGTTGATGTTTACAAGAAATAATACTTCCTTTTAAGTATGACACCCTTAAAGAAATACATCATTATTTCTAAGAATCATTACTACAAAGGATTATAAAATGTTTTTTTGTTTTGTTTGACTTTTTATATACCGTTGTTATATGGAAGAAATGTGTTTGTACCAAATCCTGATTAGAGCCACTATATTTGTGCACTATGGAACATATGAGCCAGTGTTTTTGTTTGTGACAACACATTATGTAACAATGTCATTACCATAAAAAAGTAACATTTTCTAATTTGTTTGTGATGAAGTATATCCTTTTTCAAAGTTTTTTTTGTTGAAAGACCGGTACTATCATACCGGGTCACAATGAGAAAATAGTGGTACTAACTTGATGTCAAGTTAAGTATAAGCTTGGGCCATCATAAATCCTTAATAACAATAATATAAAAATAGGTCTTATATTGCCTCATATAATTTTTTACGAACCATCCTCTCCCATGCTTTAATCCTCAGGGGTTTATGTCTGCTCCAAATGTGATCACCAGCTGTTCACCAGCCGCTCCAAGTACGAACACTCGTCTCCCTGGCCAGCCTTCACAGAGACCATCCATGAGGACAGTGTGTCCAAACAACAGGAGAGACCTGGGGCGTATAAGGTACAATCAATACAAAATAGCTTGATTTATTTATTTGACAGAGGACCCTATCAGTTAGAATGCTATAAAACACATTTCATACTTGTTTAAACCCTACTATCATCTTCTGTACATAGCTAGCTTTAAATAAACAAGTACATTGATTAATGCATCAACTTCTGATTCTGCTGTGTTGTTCCAGGTGCATTGTGGGAAATGTGGAAATGGACTAGGCCATGAGTTTATGAATGATGGGCCAGGCAAAGGCATGTCTCGCTTTTGAATATTCAGCAGCTCACTGAAGTTCGTCCCTAAAGGTACGTCCCATATTTAGCAGTCATTAGCAAACACAGACCATTTCCCCTGTGTGGTGGAAATTCCACACTGAATCACCTTCTGGTAAGAAATGAACAAATACAAGTTTAAACCAAAGTTGTGGTATTTAATAAAGAGTTAAAGCTGATAACCCTGCACTACTGATGTATTACGAAGGTCTGGCGCTGTTACAACAGAAAAACAAGCACTTTATACAGGAATGAGACACAGGAAAGGGGAAAGTCTCAGATAGGGAATTTACATTACAGGCTATTGACATGTTGGCCAGATGGGCGAAACTTGCATCCTTGGTAATCACAAACGTAAGATCCAGATGATAATTGCCTGACAAATGGTCAAGGCAACACCCTTCTGTCTGAGAACATTTAGTAGGAGTGAATTTAAACTGTTAGGAAATCAACCACAGATATACCTACAGTATTGACTTATGGTACATTTCCATGATACCCCAATTCTTTTTCTTTTTTTACATTGGTTAGGTCTGGCATTACACAAATGGGAACAGATACCACCCTAGTAAAGATGCATTGGCTGCGATGTACAACCTGTGAAACAACTCTATTCTCTCCCCTTTCCACAGATAAGGTTGATGGACAGTAAGGTGAGCCGTTAGAGGAAAAATGCTGCTAGAGTTGTAGCGGTTTCTCTGAGCTGCTGAAGGTGTGGACAGTAGATGAAGTGTTCTGGGATAAAGCCCAATCTGGGAGCGCCAGGGCTCTGAAGAATGATGTCCACACTGAACAGCATAAACAGAGGACTGGTCTCAACACTTTTTTACGATGCAATCATCATCATCTCAGCGTAGTCTCACTGTCACAGTCACTACAGATTTTGAAACAGTTATTTACACGGTTCGAGTTATAAACTGAGCTCTATGGGGGTCTTTATAATACTCATTACATTGACTCATAAATTATTTGTGATTTAAAATAATGATTGTTGGTAATGTAGTAGCAACCCCCACAGATGTATGATTTCACTGCGTCCGTGGGAGCTCAGACCCTCCTTAAGGGAGCTCAGCTCCCATTGGCTCCCACATAACTCGAACCCTGCTTATTTATAATGATTAAGAAATACACATTCATTCTCTTAGCTATTTTTACTGGCCTGAAGAAAAAACTTTCATATCAGCCACTGTTGCTTTTCTTGGATTCACCCCAAGAACGGCAAAAGCTTTGAATATTGCTGTTTATTTCTAACCCTGGTTTCAAAACCCAAGGAATTGGTACTAAGATTAGATGACGTTTTCTGATGATATGTTTTTTTTATGAAGTCAAATACAAATGCATCTACCTGCTGTGTTTGATGTGCCAGATACAGAACATTAATAATAATTCTATTTTCACTCTTAAGCTTTATGTAAATTGTTTACAATGATGGCTATGCAAACTGAAATAAATCTATTTTAAAAGAACTTAACTCACAATACTCTGTTTCTGAGCTTATGTCTGTGTTCTTCTTTTCTCTTTTAAAAATGTTATTAAGTAATTAAATAAGTAGGAATGATGGAGTCTCTTATTCACGACCAAACTGGATCTCAGGTTCAAAACTACGGTATCAGAATTGAGAGAAAGTACTGCTGAAGTATTACTAGTAATGAACATGGTATCCTGAGGTGGAGTACTCATATATTTTACTTGTGTGAAAGTAGTAGCACGTAGCTTGGAAATACTCTTTTTTCTACATTAACGCTACATCTCAGTGAAGTAAACACTGCCCTCAAGTGGATTTAAAGAGAATGAGATCAGACATTACACAAGCAGGACAGAGCAGCTGACACTTGACACCTTCACTCAGACATACAAGTCCAGCTTAAGTCGGGCGAGACTTGTAAACAAACATTTCAAACTAAAGAGAAATCCTGTTTGGTTCAAACACACAGACATTTGAAATGGATGAAATGTCATATTGCTCTTTCTCTGGTGGAGAAGAATACAAAAATCACTTCCTACCTGGTGAGTAGCAAAGAAGCATGATGTCCGACTGTGGAGAAAATTAAAGTCCACTCATGTTTTTTCTTCTTCTTCTCAGGCATTTATGTTTGCTCTGAATGCGGGCACAAGTTATTTTCCAGCATGTCAAAGTTTGAGCACTCTACTCCCTGGCCGGCCTTTTCACAGACAATTCACGAGGACAGTGTCACCAAACACCCTGAAGCATGGGGACCCCTAAAGGTAGATCACCTTCGCAAAAGTAACACTGCTGGATGTTTGTTATTAAAAGAGAGGACATTTTCATCATTTACTTTACAATGTACATGTTATTAATCATGTGATGTTTAGGTGTTGCGTTTTGATGAACCCTTCTTGATGTTAATATCCCAGGTTAGTTGTGGGAAGTGTGGCAATGGATTGGGCCATGAGTTCTTGTACGATGGACCAAAGGAAGGGCTATCCCGCTTCTGAATATTCAGCAGCTCACTCACATTCATCCCTAAAGGTGAATTTGTCCTCACAAATACAGTACGTTACATCCTGTTCATGCACTTTTAACCCTCTGTTTGTTCGGTCGATTTCTCTCCCCACAGAAAAGGTTGATGGACAGAAGGGTGAGCTGTGAAAGTGAAGAAAGCCTTCTGCTGCTGAAGGTGCGGACAGTTGATGAAGGGCCTTGGAACAAAGCCTAATGGAGCTCCAGGGCTCTGATGGACATTGGCCTCACTGTGCAGCAAGAACAGACCAGTCTCAACCACTTTTAAACCAGGTCTCAATTCTACCACATTAAACTGTACAACGGAACAAAAACGATTTAATTATTAACTTCCCCCTCTGGAAAACACTGGAACGATCCAAGTTTGAGTTAAAGTCTAACCAGTCACATTGATTGCATGCCTCACCAAACCACTCTTGATCTATGAACATTTGTTAAACACACTCTTTAAAGTGTAATTGCATGCTTCGCTCAGTTGATGGGGCTATATGCCTTCAAAGCAAATCTTAAAGGGACTTCATCCATAAGTGGGTATTACTATAGATATAGTTGGTTCCCTCTAGACTAGAGGACAAAGTCTCACTGGGAGAACTCCATCTATTCAGAGCGAAACATACTCAGTATTATGGCAACAAAAAAGGCATATTTCAGTAGTTCACAATGTATCGTGTAGATTTTTCACAATTCATTATTTTAATGCGTCACAAGTGTGTTCATTGAATTTTGTTGGAATTCTTGCTCAAATACACCAGCTAACAGCACAGTAAACATCATGCTCATGCCATCTTTGTTATGAGATGAACCTGCTTTAGGAAGTAGATACTTGATTTATGTGGATAACTCAGACATATGGTCATTTTCCAGACCCGAGAGTGTTCTGTATTTTTTAGTCAGTAAACCTGCTTTTTGGCTCATGCCGTGGTGGAATTATAAACAAAGTGAGGGTGTGAGGGTGCGTTCAACAGCCCGTCTGCTGTTTAAACGTCTGGCAGGGAGCAGGTGTGGAGCTGCTCGTTTCAAAGGCTGGGAGATCAGAGGGGAAGATGAAAGATGCCGTGTCAGGCAGAGGATTAAGAAAGGAAGTGCAAACATTCATAGATTGTAATGTTGTAGGCTAGCATTTAAAGCAAAGACTGTTTTGTGCATCTGATGATGATCCAAATTCTTGAATTCACTTCACAGAGAGCAGCTGTTCAGTATTTTAAGTGGTGATAAAGTAATACCTATCTCGTGAGGTGTCTGTCTAGTGCATTCTCTGTTGTATCGCCACACAGCTGACACACAGACTGAATTGTCCTCAGGGTGACGTCTGGAAGACAAAAGGGGGGTTAGAGAGGTGTAGAGCCACCCTAGCCCTCTCCCTAACTGACAGAGACCAACACTCAAAGATAAGCCAGATGTGAGAATGAGAAATGGAGAAGAGCAAGCAAATGATCTACAACTTTAATTAACATTTGCTATCTGCGAGAACACTCCTTCTGGCTGGCATGTGAGCACAGCTGTTTGGCCGAGAGGAAGCAAACAGGAAAGAGGAAGTGGTAATCCTCTGATAGAATCACGAGACAGACGTAAACGTAAATCGTAACCACACTCTTCCTTCCACTGACCCCCAGGGCTCATCCTGCTCGTGAGCAAATTCTTAATTACATTAAACCGGTACTACTCCAAAGCCTTCCACTGTCCCAAAGGCCGAGCCTCGGGGGACAATTTGAACCTATTTGTGTGCCTCTGACTCATTCACAGGGACATCTTGTTTTAATTGTAATGTATAAGAGGCTGCTGCTTGGATGTGGATGTTTACGGGCACTGCACCTGCTTCTGTTTTGAGCCACAGAGAAAATGGTCTCATTCTGTCTCCACACGCCACAACAATACATCCAGTTTCATCAAGGTAGAATTCCCGAAAAACATCTGCCATCCAGTGGCTCGGCTTCACACACTGCAGAAGCTGTGATCGCTTTGTGGGAGGAATAAAGCTCCTGAATGTACGACTGTAACGGAAATAGAGAAAGCTTCTTTCATCAGAGAGTAATGTGAGTTATCCCACTATATATGATGTCTCCATCCGTACACGGCGGGGCTGCCCTCCACATGTTACGGACCACATGTGTTGGCCAAACGTCTGCATCCCCCTGTAATGACTGAAAGGATAAACAAAGCTTTTATACATGACACTGGAATGAGATTTCCTCTCTGGATCAAAGGAAAGTGCTGGAAACTCGAGGCACTGCAGGATGGGCATGCTGTAATTCTGTCAGGACAACATGTGTTTGAGAGAGACGAGGCTTATGAAAACCAAAATGAGAATATTTTTTGCAGGTCCTCTCTGCAAAGCCCAGCAGTGAACCACAGCGTGCAGTATAGTTTACTGAGCATATAAATGGGTTTTATGCAGTGTGGGTATGTGAAATGCATATCTTGACAGCCTGCGTTGGTTATAAACACTGTAAATGTGGAATGAGGAGTACTAAAATCACAATTGCATTTAGGAAGAAACAGTTCAATTCCAACAATATGTCAACAGTTGGGAGGGAATGAACAGCAAAGCCAAAAATCGCCCGGTAAAGTCCCAAGTATGAGGGCTCCCAGTGAAGAAATAAACAATGAGACATTTCAAAGATTATCTTCAATGGTATCTGCTGCTTTATTCTCACCGTTATCACATGATCACATTCCTGTTTCTGAACTCCACCAGCTTCAATAACACACAGGGGGTTCTGAACATATATGTATTTTCAAACATCCCTCGCTATCTGCACGGTGATCTGCTTCGGGGAGATATGACTTTGAGACAGCAGCACAGGTTGGTCTGAAAGCTTCAAAGGAACCCTCGGAGTGTGTGGCACTGGTATTGTTCACAAAGATCAGGGAGAGGGGTCCTTGTATTCAGGGATTCACTACAGGATAAGAGAGAGGGTTTAAAACAGGAGAAGAAGACTGGCTGATTGTGTGCCCACATGTCAACTTTTATCCTTGATCAGAGGCTAGGGGTTTGAGAGGCCTTAAAGGCGGCGGGACTGTCATCCAGAAAGTGTTTCATATTCTGATGCCGGCAAAAAATAGTCTCAGATAAAAGTGTGCCAGAGGAAAAGTGACATTTATTACATTTTCCAGCTTCAGAGTATGTCAAAAATAAAATCAGGCTTGTTTTTGGTTGAATGATTTCAAAAGGAAGGCTCAGCTTAAAGATAGACAGAGAAGTGATGGACTGTGGAAAAAGATGCATTTGTATGTCTGGAGAGGTTTATGTCACGCTAAAAACGTCCTTTTGCAGACAGAGACTGAACACTAAGAAGAAAGAAATAACCTCAGTCTTTCCCTGCGCACTGTGCCACAGACTGTCCCCCCTGCCCTCACCCACCCACCCTGCTCACCCCAGCTCTCTGCAATGTGTGGCTGCTCATCCTCTGTCATCTTGGTAAGTAATCCCAGTGTGCTCCATGTAGGAGACAACTGCAAGCATTTTTGGGCATGCTCTTTTCGTTTTATGTGTATTTGCAACATACATATACAAATGATGAACCCCCACAGGGCCGAGGTAGGTGGTCTTATTAGACAAAATTGCTCCTTTGGTCAAGCTGATTGTTAACTTCTGTGCAGACAATGTTCAGAGATGCTTCAGCTCTTTATTCTCCTCAGTGATTATAACCTAATCAGGAACCTATAATCATTCCCAGCATTATGAGACAGTTACAGAGGTGTGCTTACGTTTTACTTTGTAGATATTGTGAAAATCACATTTGCATTCACCAGAAATCCCTGAAAGGAAAGAAGAAACCGTTATAGGGAGATGAATTGACCCAGCAATCTTTCATTTGTACTCTGTATGTGTCTATGTGTGTGTGCATGTGTTTTATCCAAGCCTGGGCTTTAACAACCCATCTTTGTGGTATAGAAATAGATTAAAATATTTAATTTTGAAGGTTAAAAGTTGATACCATGTTCAATATGATCCCAGATCAAGGTGCAGGTTAGCTTAGCTTATAAGAGCAGGAAACGCATAAACAGCTATGCCAACAGGTTTGCAGTATACTTATTATTATTTTTAAGCACATCTCTGTTACACTGCATTTTAAACCAAAGTTACGGTTTTAATTAAAACATTTAACACGTTTGTTTGCATTAGCGCATCTGAATCCCCCTTGTTGCATGAATGAGGGGAATTCCACATACCGTACTTCTCCAGGTTTATGCCCCTTAGCACCTATTGTGTAACACACACACACACACACACACACACACACACACACACACACACACACACACACACACACACACACACACACACACACACACACACACACACACACACACACACACACACACACACACACACACACACACACACACACACAGCCTTATTGTACAACTCCTTAATGTAGTCAACATTAGAGCCAACTATCATTCTAGGGTTATATCATTAATCATTCGCTTTCATACATCAGCAATAATCCTCGATTGCTTGATTATTATATCTTCATCATCAATATCTGGCACAGACACACTTTAATGCTCCACATTTGATTTGTATTCCTTTACTTTTATGCCAGAAAAGCCAATACCCTCTAATCTCGCCTGTCACTCTGCAGTAATTGTTTCTCTAGATTCATCGGCCTCTCCCTATTGGCTCGTCAGTGTCCCGGATTTGTACGGAGAACATCATGCTACGCCAAATACTTAAGACGGTGAAGACAGAGTATACTTTGTGTTTTCATCCATTTGTGTCTGTAACAATTACTGCAGGGAGTAAATGATTGCTTGGTCAAATCAGAATCCAAATTAATTTTGGATATGTTTTGGGGAAGTCCACTAAAGAGCCTTACTGCTGTCATTTGGACGAACAGCTCTGTTTTGTCCCCTAAAAACCAACACAAACCTCAAAACCCAAAGTGAGACCAGATGAGCCCTATAGGAAGGAGAGTGTGTGTGTTGTTAAAGAGGTTTTAAGGGGTTAAAAAAGAAGAGGTTATACACTCAGAATACATTCCCACAGGAATGAGGCTCACAGACAACCCAATGTGATTATCAGCTTTACGACAAAGTGAGGGTGTGGTGGAGGTGGGGTTTTAAAGAAAGAGGACAGATATCCAGCTTTACCATAACCGCGTTTCAACCTGAGGGCTATACCATACAAGGAAATCTCATAGGAAAGTTCTCAATTATCTTTTTCGGCCATAAATATGAAAATCAGTAATTTTGGTAAATTAGCTTTTTTCCAAGAGAAGATTGATACCAACATAATATTAGCACAGTTGGCTACAGTCTTAGCTACAACCAGTAAGCCTAACTTAGCATAAGGACTTGAAAGAGCTGTCTGAATGAAATAAAAGAAGATCTAGAGATGACTTTTGTTGAAATTGTACCCAAAGAAAAGTTCAAAAGGGATCACTCACCAATTTACAACCAAATAAATATACCAATAGCCCCACACAATATAGCTTGTTACTAATTGAGGTTAACAGGTGACAGTTGTTGTTACCTTTTATACAGAGCCAGTAAAGCTGCATCCCCCTGCATCAGCTGAGCTGTAGCTACATTGTTAGCATACAGACATGAGTAGTATTGACATTATTATCTCCCTCTCAGAATTAAAACAAATCAGCGTTTTAAGCAAATTATTTTTATTCAAGCCTTTCCTCTTCTTTATCTGGTTTATTAGAGCTTTGGAAAATGATTGTCCAAACAACTTTACACTAGAACATATTTGATCAAAACTTTTAAAGTTTCCACAGAAAACTTCAAGCCCTAAAGTTAAATATCAATTTTTGAATATAATTTCCCACCAGGCCTGTTCTTTTCCTGGTGGGTCACATATTTGATCCCGTCCCCTTCGGCCAAAACAACTGACAGTTCCTTTGCTGATGGTTTAACTTTTTGAGTTGCACATAATTTAGCATTCCTGTGAAATGCAGACTGGCCCCACAGGGTAGAAGCCCATCTCCTGTTTCTCTCTCTCTCTCTCTCTCTCTCTCTCTCTCTCTCTCTCTCTCTCTCTCTCTCTCTCTCTCTCTCTCTCTCTCTCTCACACACACAACGACTCTGGCCTACAGGATCTCATAGGACAGGTGATAGGCTAGCATTTTAACAGTGAGGCAATGAACAGAGCAGTTTTTCCCAGTTTTCTTTTTGAGGGTGAGAGCTCTCTTTTCTCACAGTCGATGTGACAGGTTGGAATTTGAAAAACATGGGAAACTCCAGAGCGTGGAGATACAAACTGCTGTGGTTTTACACCAGTAATTACAGTCAGTTAACACCCATTCGATGACTGTTTTTATTTACAGAAATTGTCCAGGTTCGACTGGTTTACATAAATGAACGCATAGCCCCCGGTCATCTAATGAGACATTTACCCAGATGGTCGTTCATGCGCATCTTAAGCCCTTCCAATTGTTGTGTGAAAATTAACAAGCACTTCCATTTTGGGGGTGGTTCTGGCCCAGTTACAGTAGCACAGTGTTCGATCCAACCGGCGGTGTCAGTGAACTGCAAAGATGGAAAGAAAGTTGTTTTTCACACACTCGGCGGAAATAGATGGTGACAGTGTCACATAAAAGGCAGTGCTGTGGTGTGGAGCTGACGTCATGGCAATCAACGTTTAAGACGACGAGGCTTTTCAATGAAGGAAAGCCACATGGAGCAAGCCACAAGCATTTCAGTAAGTAACAGTCTGGGATTGGGTACCACAAGTGGTACATGTGCACGCAGGCTGGAACAATAGGCCTCTACAGGCACATGGAAGCATGCATAACACCCCGAAGGAATAAAAGTCTCTGCACGCATATTGACAGACTTCTTATATGCAGTCAGACACAAGCTGCAGCTCAAAATGTTTCACCTTCCCAGCTCTGTCAGATTCGTAGCCACATGTTTCAGTGAATCCCCCGAAGTGAGCTTGGAGGCATGAAACTGTATACCGAAGTAATCACAGTTGTCTCTTTTTTAACCTCTTTCTCACTCGTCTAATGTCATGAAGACATAAACAAGCACACGCAAGTTCCCCTCACACCCCCACCTCCCTTTTCTCCTTTTGCGTCCACCCTTCCCAACAAACCCAAAACCACCAGATCCCGCTTTTCACCGCAGAGCTGCGGATTAGAAAAGAAGGCATTTCCCAAATGGTCTGCGGCTTGTGCGATGACATGATTGTCAATCAGTTTTCTTCTCTCTGTACTCTTTAGATCCTCACTCTCCTGATTCTACTGCTCCTATTAAACACCAGAAGAAGGTAAATAACAGTTTAAAAAAAACATGAGGCTCCTGTGCAGACTTGCTCACCGGAAAGGCCTTTTAGTTTTTATTGCAAAGATGAAAGACACATTGAAAATTGTTCTGTGCAGCTGGTCTTTAGCTGTCGACGAAGCCCTGCCTGCAGTTTTGTTTATTTGAAGAATATCTTGTATCTCTGTAGATGTATACTAGTAATGTAATTTAACCTCCTGGCTCTAGATGCTACTTGAATCGAACCCTCATGATGTCAGAATGAATCACAGCAGACTTTACCTCCGATATAAATTACTCCCATGTTGAACTGGAGGCATTATGTGGATCTAGCACTGTTTAATGCTTTCAAGGCCGTTGAAGCTGTTGTATAAGCTCCAAACATTCCCTCTTCTCAGATCTTTAGTACATTCATCCCTTCAGTGATGTCTCTATAAAGCTGCAGGGCAAGACTGCGAGTCAGGAAGTCCTCCTGGAGGCGAAAAAGATGGATGCACCTGTGTGAAGGTAGTGAGACGCGAGGGATCGAGGGTGGGAGGAGAAGAGGAAGATCATTGTGTGTGGACTGAGAGATCAGAGTGTTTTTTTTGTTCTGTCCTCTGTCTCATGTCCATCTATCATGCTTACTGACTTTACTTATGTCTGCAGATGAAAGTTTGGGAAGGCTCCAGGAGAAGGGTGGGGCCTCACAGTTGCTTTGTTCTTGGCTTTTGTATTCAGTGAGCCTCCCCACCTGAGGGCCCGTTCATTGAGCATCTAACATACAGCAGAGCGTTTGTTTGACATCTTTTATTTCTTCAAAGGAGATGTACTTCAGACACCACAATGTGATCATTAAACTGGATTGTTTCGGGATAATGACCACATCACTGCATAGAAAACCAGAACCAAACAGCAGGCATATTCTCTGATATACATACATCTTCAATCTGGAGTACATTATCTGTAAATATCTAATTCCAGAGACAGTAGAAAGGAAACTACAGCCATACCTCTGCACCGCTAAATGAGTATATCCCGGGCGGTGGTTTCAAAGATCTGTCATGAAGGCTTTAAGAAGATTCTCCCCGGTATCTTGCGGCTATCGCAAATGGTCGACAGCTTCTTCCTGATACTGGAAATTACCAAATGAGAGTGGAACATTCTGCTTTTGCTGAGGAGGATTTGTAATTTGCTGTAATGGCTGACACATGTATACGCCATCAGCCGGCCTCTGGAAATCTCTATCAGTGATCACACAGGGAAGCACCTGAAGGGACAGCAGATGTAAATGTAGTCTGGACACGCATTCATAAATGCACACACATGAATGCGAGTAAAATAAATAAAGATTTCGAGATACGCACACAAATACATCAACAGAGAGATATTATCCAACCGCAATCCTATACATACAGGCACAGTTCACAACTTAAATGTCGTATTTGTTTCCCCAACACTGCTGCTCCCTGTTTGTTTCTTTAATCTCACTGTTTATATTTCTGAGTCCAAACCTGTCAGGGTAACTCCAACTAGAGCAATTAGCGTGAGGGAAAAGCAAATAAAATGTCTTGATGAAAGCAGAGCCTGGATCCTGACCTCATTCTGACTGAATCTGCCGCTAGTCCGCAGACAGTCATTTCCAAAGCTGTGAATTCCTCAGAGCCAGGCTGGCCTCACGTTGGATGGATTTACAATGGCTGTTTGTGCTCCAAAACATATCATTATTCTATATTTGCCTGGCTCATGTCGGAATCCGCAGAGACCTTTGTTTTGGAACTTTCTTCTTTTAAACCGGTTTTACATCGTAGTTGCATATTACATTAACATTTTTGAATGTACTTTATTTAAACTATTCTCGGAATCAATTTTCTCATAACTGAAGAAAATCAAGTGACTAAGCGTATGGTATGCAGCAATATTTAGTCTTTATGTGCCAGACTATTTCACATTTTGGGACCAGTTACTTCCACTAACTTTCTGACACTTGCTAAAGATGGTCCATCACATAACCCTGTAAAAACTGACAGTTTAATTTATTGACTTTGCTTATTTAACAATGGGAAAACAAAGTGTTAAAAAGTGAGCTTTTAAGTTGCTAGTTTGTGGATTTTGTAATCTTTGGATGGATCCAGGTTTGCTGTTCACCCTTGTTTCCAGTTTTTGTGCTAAGCTAAGTTAGCCTTCATATTCACTATCCAGACAGGAGCGTGCTATCAATGTCTAACTTTTAAGTGTCTTTAACCAAGCAATTTCTATTTTCTCTGAGGACATAGGAAGAGAGGTGAATAAAGATAACAAATAAACTCCTCAATCAGCCAACACAGTAAGTTTGCCAAATTCATTTACTATCTCTGTCTGAAACCTACTGCCCAAGGGGCTGAGGGTGTGTCAGTGTGTGTGCACCTCTTTCTCAGACAGATTATAACTTCACCTTTACCTCTCCTCGCTCTCTTTCCATCCCCTCATCCATTCTAACAGCCGCTTGGTGTGTGAGTCAGGTTCAAAGTCTGAACTCCATCTCAGGTTCAACATCCATCTCTTTGCCAGAAGAAACTTTATACCTGTTGCAGCTTCACAGAGTCGGGGGAACATCCCGGTGCTGATCCTTCCTGTTCAACCCCTAAGGTGCCACACTCAGCCTCACATACTGTATTTATGGGACGGAGCAGTCGCAGGGCCCCCCTCATGCTTCGAGCCTATTGTTTTTTAGGTTTGTGTCGGCAGACTTGTCACCGTGTCGGTTATGTGTTTGGCTCAGTGTTGAGTCTCAGGGTGCAGGTGGAGTACAAGAGGTTTTGGATATACATCCTCAGGGCTTCTCTTATTCACAGAGATCTATCATATTGGTTCAAAGGGGTACGGATTTTCCTGAGTGGGGTCAGCTTACATTTGTAAAACAGTGATGTGCCTAGTTTATAATACAAAAAAAAGCTATTATTTTTTTATTTTGGAAAGTTCCCTGAAAATATATCACATAACTTTAGGCATATGTAAATTAAACAGATCACAAATAATAAAAAAGCAAGTGGATTCTGTTCGATGGTTTATGGTAACAATGCGTAATCTACATTGAGTTATAAATAAAACATATTTGATTATGTTTACTATGTGGAAATAAACACACCGGAGCCTCTGTATGAAGTTTATGTCCCCATGAGGCATGTTTATCTATAGCTTGAGAAGGGAGGGGTGGAGACGTGTAGAAAAGGGCGTAGGAGAGGCAGAGGAGAAACCTTGAATGAGAAATTAGTAGACCTCACAGCAGCCTGGAAGTCTCATCTGACTGCAAATAAACGAGCCATGTTTAATGAGAAAACTTCCTTTATTTACAAGGAATCATTTAGTCTTTTCTGACTAAAAGAGACAAAGATTATGAGGATATTTTTTCGACAAATCCATCAACTTTTCAATGTGATGCCTCACTTTTACGCAACAGGTTCTTAAAGATAAATGTCACTGTGTCAACTCCGATCAATGTAGGAAAAAGATGCGATGCTGTCCCCGTTTTGGACCTTTGGCACCGAGCAGGAGATCAACTCATGGGATGTAGTGGATGCAGAGTCAGGTTCAACTTTGGCAAGGTGCTCTCCAAAGTCTCGGTGTTTTTTACCATGGTCCTGATCTTCACCTACTTCTTCTACTGCCTCACCGGATTCTGTGATTCGGCTCCGAGGACTTTATACCGCCAACAAGTATCAGACTATGACGCTCTGGACGATCATCGCCGCGTTTTGGACGAGCTGCGACCATCTCCCCGTCTCCTCCCGGACGCGGAGTCTCAGCGGAACCGCTCAGGCTCCGCGGACGCAGAGCAGGTGGACACACCCGGACAGTTTCCGCAACACATGTCGGAGAGTGCAAACGAGGAGAGCGCACAGAGCAACGGCATCCCCGTGTCCAACACTTTCGGCACCAAAAGGTTTCCGCAGGCGATTATAATCGGCGTGAAGAAAGGAGGAACCCGCGCCCTGCTGGAGTTTCTCCGCATCCACCCGGACGTGAGAGCGGTCGGTGCGGAGCCTCACTTCTTCGACAGGTTTTATGATAAAGGACTGGAGTGGTACAGGTGAGCAACACACAAACAAACACTCACGCAAGTTTAGGTTGCCTTTTAGCTCAAGAGTGTTTGCAAAAAAAATGACACTTGCAGGAACTTTTAACACCTGTCATTTAAGATTAAACATTTAAAAGCTTTATTGCCAAATGCACAGTAGCTAGTGCATTTATGGCAATGAAAGAAAGTCCCAGGCAACATAAATAAGACATAGAAAAATAGTGCCAAAAGAAACAGAATATAAATAAAATAGTCGAAGAGAATGTTGAAAGTGACCAATAACTAAAATAGAGCATGTTACTAAGTAATTATGTCCTTTGAGCCCCAAAAGGATTGTGCCAAGTTTCTCTAGAATACAGCTCTGGACAGACAGTGCAGGATGATGTATTGCAGGGTTAAGGGTCAGATGAGCAGTAGTGTCACCTGTGCACAAGTGCTGATGTGTCCTGTCAATAGACTGGACAGCCATGCCTGTCTGATATATTCAGATCACCATAAGCCAATACTCTCCCTGCATGCTGCACTGTAAATCAAAAGGGGTCTCAGAGGAGCATTTCATCATCTTGACAGCCATATAAACATTATTTATACCCTTCAATATGACATCTTGTATTAACACTTCCACTGTATCCTGACTGGAAGTCATGCAGTGAGATGTTTTGCACATACTGTGTAAAGGATATAAAACCTGATATTTTGAATTATGTTGATCTTTGCTGCGAGTCACGATGATTTTGCCCATAATATTTCATCAGCTACTGTCGCAGCAACAGCAGCTAATTTGGGGGGACCAGGCCAACCAGATATATAATTTGGGTGTAGTTAAGGTCCTAAAGAAGGATTTAGGTCGGGTTGAAGCTGATTCTGATAATCTCCAGATTTTTACAAGCTCCCGAGAAATCCCACTTTTCCTCAAACTCGTGACAAGTCTCAGAAAACTATTTCCGACCTGTGAGAATAAAATTAAAGCATCTATGAGGAGAGAGCTATAGGTTTGACAGTCAGAAGAGTGCTGATAAATAAGCACTTTGATAGCACGATGGTTCTAGAAACGCTAAGGTGTAATTCAATCTTCTCTTGGCCTTTTTCCATCCCCCTTAGCTGTCTTTTAACTGCAAACATGAGGACACATGGAAACACTTTCACCACTGATCATTTTATCATGCTGCTAAGCTTCCTCTCTGTTTTCCTCAGTGCACAAACATGCATATCCACAGCTCCTCTGCTTTAATCCATCTCTCTCCTTTATTTCCACCTTCTCACCACTCTTCCTCTTTTTCCTTTTTTTTGCCAGCTTCACTCTCACTTACTTCCTTTAAGTGTAGAGGATGTCTTTATGTGGAAATACCTGTGGCAGACCTTGTGTTTCCAGGGCATGTTTTACGTGATTTTCTGTGTGTTTTAATTAGCGTGACTGGTGCTGTAAAGCTGTTACGCTTTAATGCTTTAGTTTTGTTAGTGCTGTAACACGGCAGCGACAACAAAATGGTCTGTGAAAGTTAGATTGGTCATAATCAGGGTTGCATCTTATAATTCAAGCCCAAGGTGACTCATTCAAATTTCTTTTAAAAGTAATTCAATTTGGTATCATATATGACAAAGAAAAGCAACTGATCCTTAGATGACAAGCTGGAACCAGCAA
Source organism: Notothenia rossii (assembly GCF_949606895.1). Lineage (NCBI taxonomy): Eukaryota > Metazoa > Chordata > Actinopteri > Perciformes > Nototheniidae > Notothenia > Notothenia rossii. The sequence continues at coordinate 15,142,645 of NC_136906.1, forward strand.
AAGTGTTTCATTCTGTGATTACAAAATGAACTGATTATCAAAATAGATGCTTTTGCAGTTTATTTTCTGCTTATGTAAACAGTTATTCAAATAATCGTACATATAGGCAAAAGTATTTGACAATTGAAAACCCAGATAGTCCAAGTAAAATCAGTTATGAATCTACTTTAAAAACATTAGCTGTTTTCTACCTTTTAATACACTAGATGCTGAAGGTAGAGTAGAGTTGGAGGGATTATCACAACAAAAGCGACAGCAGCAACATGATCCCAGTTGAAATCACTGAAAGATAATTCCCTTGCTGTCACTGAATCTCAGAAATTCTGGAAAACATGTTTTCTGTTAACCGCAGTGGCCTCCTGAGAAGCTGGACATTTTTGAGCTCGGTGGTGTTTGTGTGTATTTGCCAGTGACAGCAAGAGCTCATCCAAGTGGAAAAAACAAGCCCGCCTCACCTGACTGTCAGTGAACAGCGGGTGAACTCACTGTCACATCTGGAAGCTAAACGCACACGCACGCACGCACGCACACACACACGCACGCACACACACACACACACACGCGCGCGCGCGCACACACACACACTCACACACACACACACACACACACACACACACACACACACACACACACACACACACACACACACACACACACACACAGTACGATATCAGGCTGCTGTGTATGACAGGCTCTGAAAAGCAACCCTGAGCTTTGACATTTTATCTTGTTGAAGTTCTCCGCTTCATCTGCAGCTCTCGGGTCAACAGGATCATATTTCAGCTATGCATATAGATGTAAATATTTCACTGGATCATTACTTTAATCTTAGTATAGTACGAATGAACGTACATTGTCATATTACTATTGATTCTCCTTTTTAATATACAATGGTCAATATAATTATTTTTTTCAAATGCTTCCAAATCAGATTTTTTTTAATCATTTGGAAGACAAGTCATAATAAATAATAAAGACCAATGCAGAGAACACCTTACTTTAGGATCTGACAGCAAGTTGTATACAGGGATACTCCACCTGCTTCCACATATCTTGAATGGAGGAAATAACCAAAACTATAGGATATTTGCAGAAGGATGAGAGTCCTGCAGGGCAGTATACTGTTTTCAGATCTCCGTGCTGGAGACACTTCACAGTTGCAGCAATTTGGTTGTGTGCATGTTGTTCCAAGAGCTTTGTACTCTCCGAGACAAACCAAGACCTCGTTCATGTATGTTTTCCATTGCTTTTGTCTTGAGTGATCCAGTCAGTCCTTGATCTCTCCACTCAGCCTGTATGTCCCTCCCTGTCCCTCCTTTGCATGTGTTTGCATACGAGCCTGTTACGGGAATGGAAAAGCCACAAATAGTGCTTTCAGAATGATGCAAAGATTTAATGAATGTCTGTGTCGTTTTATAAAGGGGACTTCATCCGATGATGGGTTTCATATGGGACTTGAGAACCACCGCATAAAGCAGAAAACCTCAGTTTTCCATGGCACAATGGTTGTGATTGTCACATATTTGTCATCATGATCTGGGCAGGGATGAGTAACAGACATATACAGTCCATGGTAACAGACAGACTTTTTATTTTTGTATCTTCAGTTCCTTTATAACATTATAATGAGAACATTTATTGTCGTTTTTGTCTTGCAGCAGAACACGCTTTTTAAAAAAGAGATTAGCCCTATTCAGTCAAAGAGCTTTATTTTAAGAATAACTCTATGTATTTTACATTTTAAAAAAAGCATTTCTTTATTCTTGATTCAAGAAAAACACCAGTCCACAAGTTCCATCAATACTTTGAAAGCTTGTCAATTGCCTGACCTACAGTCTTGACACCAAAGGCCATGTCCGATCGGATTGCCATTAACATGTAGTATAAATCTTCTGAGGGCAGCAGCACAAGGGCAAGTAGAAACGACAGCACAGCTAAAATCACATCGACTCTTAAGGAGACATATGTTTTTAAGAATAAGGATATGATGTGATGACAACAGATGATTTTTAAATGGTATCAGGTCAGTCTTTAAGAAAATGCATGGATACATTTTTTAGATCAAAAAGCTAATAATGTTTAAAAAATAGAAGATCTTCCTCATGCTTTTACTTACTTACTATCTATACAATATAATATAATGAAAGTAATAATACAAATGGACATTTTTGCTTTAGTTGATATTTGCACAGAATAGAGAAACACTTTTGCAGTTAGATTACTTAAGTGTGTTGTCATGTAATTTGTCAGTGTACTATGCTTACGACTGGTACTGATTGACCTTTACATTTCTGTAGTTTAGTTCTGTTTATAGGCTGGTAGGAGAAACAGTGCTTTATTTCACCATAGATTCATGTGAAAACTGCATGCAAGCATGTTTAATTTCAGTATTTTCTAGGCCGGATTCAAACACTTGCCATGTCAGTTTTGATATTTGACATTTGAAATGTTGAAAGTGGACTCTAATGCGGAACGTTTTCCAGAGTGTGGGTGATTTTCCCAACACCTCATTCTGTGTCCAAACCCGGAGGCCATTAGTGACAGAGGCTGAACACGACTGATTGGTGTAACAGATCAGGAAGTGGTTTCTGTAGTGTTGAGTTGTATTGTGTTTTAATGGTGGTGGGTTTCGGCTGTGGTTGGGTTGAGATGGTGTTATGGGGTTTGAGAAGGCCCACGCTCACACCCCATATGGTGGGAATTATAATAATTTGAGGCGCATTGTGGTGCACTTTGGGGCGCCTTAAAAATCTTTCAGTCGTGCCGTTTTAGCTCAGGACTGCAGTTAGCTTTTGAAAAATGGGCCTACTTTGTGTCACTTGGCCAAAATGTAATTTTTCAGATACTTGGTAGTCATGCTCAGTTGCAATGCCATTTCCAGAGAAGAATAACACAAGTTGGAAAACAGATGGGAGTCAATCATAATGTCTGTTAAGCATCAGGCTATTATCATTACAAGGACTGGGTATTATTATCTTTTCTCGGGCATATTTGTGTCCCTTGCATCAAAAGTAGTATCAAACTTAATCCAATATTTTATTAAGATATGATAAATAAGACCTTTGTAAAAAAGAAATTCCTCAATGTGAGGTTTTAAATAAACTTATTGTTTTGGTATTGGCAGAGGTATTACATATTCTGAAAACCATGCCTGATCAACATTTTTACCCTGTTAAATATCACTGTGAGGCCTACTTTGCCAAATGCTGAATCCATTACTGATTACCACCAAAGCACACTGACTTCCTGTTAAGTCTTTTAATTATGACTGGATGCTAACATGCCATACAGTCATTAATTAGCCATTGACCAACAAAAGGTAATTTATTATATGGAAAGGCCCACACACACATGTGCATAATTTTACCCCCTACCCACCCACCATCTCTCACACACACATTTCCAAACTCATTGCAATGGTATCCTGCTGTTAACCACCAAAGATGAAAATGTAAAACACTGTAGTCTCTGTGGGAGTGTATAGAACTTCAGCTAACCTCCTGCCGAGAAAACCCTCCTCTACCTCCATTACTCCATCATTATTCATAGGAAAGACATCTTCTGATAACAATGTATTTAAAAGCTGTGGGTGGCAGCAGTCTTTCTGCCAGTCATGTGGTTTCCCAGAGGGGCCTAACCAACCACTTCCTCTCGTTGCCTATGGAGAGAGGTGATGGGTGTGTCTGCAAAAGCGCCGGAAATTCACCTCCAGGCTGACACATGCATCTCGTTTTTAGTTTTTTTGTGTTGACTTATCACTTATCACAGCTCTTGTTCACACTTGGTGACTAGCTGCTGTACAATATTGTTTTTAATGTTTTGTCTCACTGTCAAGCACATCCTTAGGCAATATTTGGGTTTAACACAAGTCAATTTGTCTTTCTTTCCAACTTTGCCGTCCATGAAACTCAGAGGCCTCGTCGCTTGCTCAGGTTTCTGTTTAGACAAAGAATATGTAGACAGCATGGCGGCAGTCTTCCTTATAATCCCAAGTACAATGACATGCTCTTGTGTGTTCAGGGTCTTGAGTTGTATCTTATCAACATGTGTCATATGGGTTTATGGTTTGTCATTGCAGTGCACCAAGGTTATAATTAAAGCAGAAGTTTGAGATGGGAAATACAATTATTACATTTCTTGCTGAGAATATCAGCACCATAGTCCTTTCGGTCTATTCATATCAAGCTAATGTCAGCAGGCCTATAGCTTAGCTTAGTTTAGCACACTAGAAACAGCTTGCTAGCTCTGTCAAAACATAAGAAAAGTTCACTTATTAACATGTTACATATTCTTTGTATAATCGACTTTTTGTTAACTTTAGGAATTTACTTTCTGAATGTTAGGTAGATCAGTATTTTGTTGAACATTTGTTGTTGTTTTGTGGTCAGAGGAGAATAACAGCAGATGTTTCAACCAGGCATGAAGGCGTAAATCTGGGGTTCCCACACATCCTGAAATGCTTAGCTGTCCCTGGCCCGGAGGCTCCTTCAGTCACCCTCTGAGCACAGCAGCACTGCTGGGAAATGTTTTCCTTCAGTTTGTTGTTTGTGTTCCTTCTCATATATTTACGGCCTTGACTTTCCACTGACTCATTAATTGGCTTTTTAGCTCTGAAGGTGTTTGGACGTAGAGACGTCTGCCAGAGCTAACGTCTTTAGCCTTTAGCAAGTCAGCATTAGCCTAAATTGTCCAGTGACTGAATATTACTACCATTGGAAATGTATATCATTTTTGTTTTGATGATAATTGGATCTTTTGGGGATCTTTTAATCATTTATTCTTTCTTGCCAGAATGCCTTTTATTAGTGCGCTAAATGGGATCAATTTGCAGTACTTCAGCGGGAGAACCCATAATCTCGGGGGCAGGAAGTCTCTTGGCCACATCCTTGTTTCCAGGGTTAGTATTTAATCTTCTGATCCAGACAGCCTCGAACATATCAGTAGTGTAATCGGCAGTGTAGCACTCCAGGGAGGAAAAGTGCTACATCCTTAAAGCAGCAGGGAGTTCCAGACTAATGTGGCTAGCTTTCCAATACTGGGCTAAATAGAAAACATATTTATGCTCTGAGTAACTGTCTTTGCACACCCGTAAACTGAAAGGCCTGTTCCCTTAAGTTAGATGAAATACCTTTATTCGTAAAACATATATAACATAACACTAGATTCACATGCAGGGCAATAAATTAATCATCCCTGATATGTTTACAGTTCCTCCTGACACCACATATAGGAGGAGACTTATGATAGAAAATGGCTATTATTGATCTTCTGATAATGAGACAGATTGTGATGAGGTGGATAGGGACTGAAGGAGAGACGGGGAAAGCCACAATTTATTTATTAAATATTCATGAGAATGGAAAGACAACTTATGGTCAATTACTGAAGTGACAAGTATGTGAAGGAGTGAAGGACAAATAGAGAGGAGTATGGATGAGAGAGGAGAGGACAGAGAGGGAGACGAGCACTCAGTTTCTCATCAGTAAACACTCACACCTTTGCAGCCATATGTGTGTATGGGTACACACACACACACACACACACACACACACACACACACACACACACACACACACACACACACACACACACACACACAGACACACACACACACACACACACACACACACACACACACACACACACACAGTGAACAATCTGTCATATAGAGACAGACTTATTGATTAGACACAGATAAACTGGGGACAGCCAGGCAGCGATAGGCCATTTGCAGCTCTTGTAGTTGGATAATAATCAATTAATGGCCTTTATTGGAGGAATCATTTAATGGGGGTAGATTGAAATGGCTTAACTTTAAGTAGGAGGAAACTCGAAACTTACACAGGAACAAGGAGTCTTTCTTTCCTCCTTGAAACTTGTCTTCATGGAAACTTCACGACAACAAATATACGAGAATTGCATATTTCTTCAAAGTTGCAGCATATTAGAAACACTATAATACAATATTACCTTTTGGTTCCCCTTAAATAGCCTTAATAATCCTATTTCACACTTTCTGACGGTATAATATTTATATTGTGTTTGACCTGGTTACGGCTCTTCACAAAATCTTAGTATCGTGAACATTGATGAAAATACTCAAATCTACTTTATATTTCTTCACCAGCCAACCAAATGGACGTGTTCTAGATGTCCTGTGCATCAGTCGATGGACTTTTTTTTAAATTGATTTCTCAGTCAGTTTTGTAAGTATGGCTCTATACTGGAACAATTAGCTTGGATCTTTCCAAAAGTAAAATGCACCTCTAATCTCATTGAATCTTTATAAAACTTAAGTTTAAAAACAACATGTGTTTTTTTATGAGACTATGAAAATAATTGGGCCAATAAATAGTCCGGTACATAATCCCCCTAAAACCTCAACATTCTGATTTTAGACTTTTGTTTTTGACAGACTGAACAAACTAGATACACACTGTAAATTGCTGGCAGTGGGTTTGAAAGGGGTATCAAGATTTTAATCTCCTGTCAAGAAAGTGAATAAGTGTGTTTTCGAATATGTCAAACTATTTAGTGGACTGAAAAAAGAAAGTCTGTAGATTTCAACAATGTTTTGACTGCACAGCAAGAGCTTGCAATGACTGATGCAGCAGCAGGCTGACCACAGACCAAGTACAGTGTTACCTGTACTTTACCTACGAGCTGCTGCTCCTAACCACGGTCAATCACTGCCTTGTGTGAAAGGTCCCATGTCATGGCCATTTCTACTGATCATAATTCCATTGTTGAGGTCTACTAGAATACATTTATATTGTGCAATTTTCCAAACTCACATTGGTTTCTCATACAGCATCTCTGTAAAGTATGTGTATTCACAGGTAATCACTCTCTGTCCTAAACGGCTTGTTGGAGCTCCTGCCCCCCTCCCTGTGAGCCCAGTGTGCTCTGATTGGTCGGGAAGTTGCGAGGCTCGCTGCTTCGATCTGCTGCAAGGAGTGGACAGGCTTCCGGGTCGGTCATACAGCGAGAACAAGCTAAACTCATCCTGAGCACACATGAACACGCACAGCCGAAGTAAAAACAATAAGTGTTGCTTGATATTGAGTAAGGTTTATAACACTGTGAGAATGGGTCTGCGGAGAGCATTTCTCCGCGATCCCAACTTAGCAGCCCGACGTTTACCCATTTAAACAGTCGTGGTAGATACCTTGTTTGTTTAAACATCATAAATACACAAACAACAATGAATACTTGCAGGTTGTGTACCCGAATCTCCCGCTGGTCCAAACAAAGTAGGAACAGCATCGTCCTTCAGTGCCCTACGCTGTACATATCCGGCATGAATCGCTGAAAGGTTTTGGGAAGCTTTGTTTCGTGAAAGGCTGGCAGAGGGTGTGGCCTCTGGGTATTCACACGTAACAGTACCCAGGAAGTAAATAATGGAAAATGAGAAATCTCCAACGAGGCGTTTTGGGGCAGCATAAACTGTGTTAGAGTTTTACTCGCTACAGGGTGTACTTTGAGGGTTTTTGACTCTGCAGACCGTTTACATGCATAAAAACCTTTATAACACACAAGGGGACGGGTAATAACTGGAAAAGTATGACATGGGCCCTTTAGGCAAGGCAAGGCAAGTTTATTTATATAGCACCTTTCAACACAAGGCAATTCAAGGTGCTTTACAAAAATGAAAGACATTCAGACAAAGGCATTTCAAAACAGTCATTAAAAAGAAAAGATTAAAAAGAAATTACTCTAAGATTTAAAGCTGAGGAAGGTCAGTTTCACCAGCCCCATTTCACTCACACATTAAGGTTTTGCCTATTAGTTCTATCAGCTCTAACATAAAGAAAATGAATATAATGTTGGCTAATGACGGACAAAACTCAAGTTAAGTCAGTGTTTCTACATATTTTAAAATTAGGCTGATTGGATTATTTTGATCAACATCTGGAAACAAACCATGAGTCTAATGGACCACTACTTTATGAATTCTACCATTTGCTTTTCTATAATAATCTAATCAGGGTTTGACCACAGACAATCTCACAAGAACAACTGCCAAAATAGAAATATATTTTTCTTTGACAACTTGATCTATATTCCCTAATGGCCTCTTCTTTGAAATGTGGACTTTGTGCAGACTTTCAATCTGAAATGAATAAAGAGTAAAAGCTCCATTACTTGTTTATTTTATTTGAAGCCACATTAAAGCTCTCTGTTTCCAGTAACATATAAGATGAGTTGATTTAATGAACTACAGACAATTAATTTGCTGTTTTAAACATGGCTAAACATCCATTTGTAATGCGAACTATCAGTTTCTGAAATCACAATTGTGCCTCACGCAGCCCTTTAACACACAATGTGGACTCAGGAACAAACGGTACATCTGACATATGGTTCCCACAATGCCTGTTTGCCAGATAATACTGAAAATGTATAGGACAGAAGATACACACAGAAAGTAAAGAAGAGAATAAACTATAGGAACATAGAACAAGTTAAGACATAAGAAAATATGCAAGTAGATTTGCCAATATTGGTTTGGATTAAAGATGAATATCTGTTGGATTACTATGCAAAATAGATCTCTGCAATAAAGTAACACATAACTCAACTTGTGCGTTTTCACTGCCGTATTCTTCACAACATCATTGCAGCCATATGTTCAACACATAGCTGAGCTCAGCAGTTTGCCATACTGGTTGCACTTCCTGAGTTTGGTCTGTTTGGGTCCTTGTAGGAACCCGTAGGGGAGGAAAGGGTTACGAGAAGAGGGGTACTTTGCTCTTGCAGGAAGAAAGGAGGGGAGTGAAAATCTGTAGGAAATTGCCATTAAGTGGTTCTTGAGGCTTTGTGGTTTGACTCATCAGTGAGTGGATGGTCCTGAGTGAGGCTCAGATGGGCTGGCCCTGCTGCATAAACACACTACAGTGCACAAACCTTTAATCACACAGAGCAGAGAAGCGTGCTTTAATGTTAAGCATATCTAATGTGTTTACCTTCGTCAGTTTGTACCACGCATTTGATTAAATGGGCATACTCTAATAGTGCGATTTCAAAAAACGCAGAGCCTTTGTAGTTAAGTGGTACGGCATCTTTTTACCTCAACATCCCAGATTTTCCAGCTTTGGAACCTATACAGCATTTCACGCTCCTTTCTCTCCCTTCCCCATTTGGGCAAGCAGAAAATGTTCAAAAAAGTATTTGTACAACTGACACTTTTTTGAATGAATTAATATTTTTTTATTAACAAATTGGTCAAATGTTTTTTTGTAATGGAATGGGGTTACTAATCATACTGATAGACTCAAACTGAATTATCAACAAACTCTGAAGTTCCTCTCGGTTCCACAGAGTGTTTCAGTGTCTTTTAGTTAATTGTCTTGACAACTTTACTCTTTTGGTTTACTCTTGCCAGAAGAATTGTTACCAGGTGTAGCAGGCGGCTATTTTTATCCAAAAGCTCTTACAAACCAACTGTATACTTCCTGCCTCGCGGCAAACGGCAGAAAAGGCAAAATTAACAATGAGCTGGTGAACATAGTGGAGCAGTTAGTGTAATATATTCCCACATAAATTGTTGGAAACCAAAAACAGAGCTTTAAGGAGAGTAACATTTGGATTCTCAAACAAATAGATGCTAATTTATTTGGCCATGGTAATATAGCAGTGTTGTGTTTATAGCTTATTCCGCTAACCCAAGTAGCATAAATAATTGTAATAAATGAATAATTCTTTAGAAAAGCACCACATATGTTGCAGCACAACCAACTGTTGGGGGAATATTTTCCAAGGTCCATAGCTTTGACCCAGTTTATCAGTTCAAACTGTCCTGACTGAGCACACGCACCTGTAACCTTGGCTGCTGTGCTCTCAGTGTTCTGTCTCCCTGCTCCTGCCTGTTGGCGTCAGCTGATAGAGGTGTTATGATTCTATCTTGTTATGCACAATGTTGATTATTCTCTCTGAACTAGCTAAATACATGGGTCTGGGGTAGAGTTCTTCAGAATTGACACGGCAACTCTCCCGTGAAGTCAGAGCCTCTGACTGTGTGACTTGTGATGTGAATTCTCCGGCCGTAATAAACCATCAGTGTTTGACATCAAAGCTTCTGCTCTTCCCGTGTCTCCTTCATGAGTCGGTCCCACTGCATTGATACACAGAAGTTTCTCCCAAACCAACCAAACTTTGTAATTGTGACAGCTATATTTTCAGTGTGAAACCGAATTTTGTGTCTGACAAGTATCTTCTTTTCATTTAGGAACCTGATGCCTCGGACGCTGGACGGCCAAATCACTATGGAGAAAACACCCAGCTACTTTGTCACAAAAGAGGCTCCTAGCCGTGTCTGCACTATGAACTGCCAAACCAAGCTCATTGTGGTGGTCAGAGATCCCGTGACGAGGGCTGTTTCTGACTACACCCAGACACTGTCCAAGAACCCAGGCCTTCCATCCTTCCAGAGCCTGGCTTTAAAAAACTCCACCACAGGTCTGATTGACACCACGTGGAGCGCTGTGCGCATCGGCCTCTACGCCAAACATCTGGAGAACTGGCTTCAGCACTTCCCCTTGTCTAGTTTTTTGTTTGTTAGCGGAGAGCGGCTGGTGTCTGATCCAGCTGGGGAGATGGGCCGTGTTCAGGACTTCCTGGGTCTGAAAAGGGTTGTTTCAGACAAACACTTCTACTTCAACCAGACAAAAGGTTTTCCCTGCTTGAAGAAGCCTGAGGGGAGCAGTAGACCTCGCTGCCTTGGTAAGTCTAAGGGCAGACCCCATCCCCAAATCCCCTCCGAGGTCCTGCAGAGGCTCAGAGACTTTTACAGGCCCTTCAACCACCGTTTCTACCAGATGAGTGGACAAGACTTTGGCTGGGAATGAACAAGGAGATTCCTATCAGAAAAAATGTCTGTTTAAATGACTAAGGTTTTCAGGGATGCGGTACAGGAATGCAAAGTCCACAAACTTAATTCTGCGTGGATTCAACGTGACAAGCAACCTATGAACTGTGACTGTTGTGTTGTAGAGTAGAAGCCGACGTGAACACAGAGCTGCCAATATGGAAGTTACACACATGGCTTTGTTTTTAAACTATTAAACTATAGACTAAACTAAAGAGCAAAGTGTGTACCAAGGGGGGAAAAGACATTCCCTTTGAAAATCATTTTTGATTTTGATCAAATAAGCTGATATTTATAGTTTCTGTTGATTTGAAAAACAACAGTTACAGTTTTTTTTATTGAATAAATGTATTTATTTTGCGACAAGGCCAGACATAAAACTGAATATGTTTTTATTGACAGGACATAGTAAAAAAAATGTCATACGCCATGATTAACCACTATGTCTTCTTAATTATAAGCAGTGTTACTTTGACTGCATTTATATTTTCATTACATTTGCTGTTTCCAAATGTCTTTTAAAATGTTACATGTCTTATGTTGATGTTGCAGGGTGTTTCTCTGTACATTACAGTTGATATCTCAATAATACCTCATCTGTAAATATCAAACGTGTTAAGAAACCACACATACATTCATTCCATTTGTAGACATATGTAGATAGTTTGTCCTCAAAGCCACACACATTTTAATTGCATTGGCAGTAACCACTCCGCTGTTGCTTAAAATAAAAATACTGTTTTGATCTGTGATTATCTTTGAACCAATTAAAACTCCATATATAAAGTACACAAAGCACAGTGGTGTCTATTAAACTTTTTTTCTGACTCTGATCTTTTGTTTCATATAGTAACTTTTTTTTTGACATGACATCAAATGTTTCCTCATTTTTATATTATGCAGTACTGTAATGGAAAACTGAGGCTGTTAGTTTAAAGGCTTGTAGAAGACCGATTTATATTTGCCCTTTCAACAGTAATCCAGTAAACCGTCATAATAAAAACTAAAACTAAAAGACCTAAGAGCAGAAGTGTGAGAAATGGATAAAACAGGTATTAGCATGTCCGCCAACTAGCCACCTACAATAATCTACTTTCCACAAAAGTAGAACTTCACTCGGGGAGCGCAAAACCTTGCTAGCCCAGCAAAGTGAAAAATTAAGAAGACACTTTAAAAAATGTAAACTGTAAGATTATCAATCAGAGAGGGTTGTGTTTGAACAAAATAACACTGTATTGTGAGCCAACGTTAGCTGAATTTGCTAGCAACATCTAACGCTAGGAACAGAAAGCTTGACAGGCATATAAACGGTAACTATAGGGCGCAGGCATAATGAATGCTTAGTTTTTCTACGGTTACCCTGTTATTGCTGCCACAACCAAATGTATATCTCTCTCTCTCTTTCTGTAGTTCTGTTCCCCACACTTCATTTGTACGCTATTCTCAAACTTTAGTTCCTTCAATGGAGAACTGCCTCTCTTCCTCTCTCTCACTGCTTTCCCTTTGCCACTTCCACACAGTTAGACCAAATGTACAGTCTGAGGCCAGTATGCTACTGGGCCCTTTAATTATGAAAGATGTCCTCTCTTCTTCCTCTCTGAAATCTTCTCTTTCATCGTACACTATCCTGTTAGGAAGAAGAACATTTGCTCTGGTGGAACAACCAAAAAAGGAGCTTAAGATCTGAGCAATTACTGGTCAAATGTTTCTATGCTGATGTTTTTTTTTTTAACAATGCATGAAAATACGTCTGACATTGGCTTGCATTCAGTAATAGGCCAAAGCAAAAAAGATTAAATCAAAGCCATTGACATTGAGCTTGGATTTTGGAAATGCGGCTTCTTGCATTAGCATGCTCTTGCGTGTCTTCGTGCAACACGCAGGCACGCACGCACGCACGCACACTCACTCTCTATTCATCTTGCCTCCTCCCGTTGCCTATCCAAGTCATTATTTCTGTCACATTCACTCACTGTTTTATATGTCTGGCATCAGTTTTTAGAGAGCCTTGCTAAAAATTTAAATGTGCTTGCCTCACTTCATCTGTGCCAACCTGTATTACTGCATTCACAGTGATAGCTGCCTATTCACCGTGCCAGCCCAGCAGCCGGCATTAAAGATAACCAATTTCCCATTCTGCCATCTGCAAAATACATTAGTAGCAATGTAAGCAGGACAAGCCCAGTCGTTTAGTCTCATTAAATCAGCAGAACATTCGGCATAATCTAGGGTTGTCACTAAACACTGGTAATGATGTGATAAATTCGATTGAGGTAAAGGAAAGAGAAAGGAAAATAGTGGAATGACAGTGATAAAAGCGAGATGGGAAGATGAGCGTTGGAATTCATCCAAATGAGCTACTACACATGTAATAAATCATAACTTCATCAAACTCTCTATTTGCTGTATTAGTATGAGCTCATGAACAGCCAGCCTGTTGTGGATCCCACAGGAATTTGTAGACACCACCAGCACTTGGTCATGTTTTATTACTCAATCATCATTATAGGTGTATGGCAATTCACAAAATTGTAAATGTAACTGAGTTGAGTAAAGGGTTGTCACAGGCTTGCTACAAGACATCCTCACTGGGCTTAATAACCACAGCAATGCATTGTTTATCATATTTTCAGCAAAAAACATATATAATTGTTTTAACATTCTGGACTGGTCATAAACCAAAAGTAGTTAGGTTGCAATTACAAGAGAATGCAACAAGAAAAAAAGTCACATTTTAAAGTTAAGGTTTCGTTTTGAACACAAACAAACAACTTCCGAGGTTCAGACAACAAAACTACCTGGTTTGGTTTAGGAAAAGAGTAATGTTTACATTTAAATAACCACATTTGTTAAGTAGAAGTAACATTTTACATTGTGTACACAAAGACAACAACACATTGTTAGTTTCACAGGGGACTACTGTAACAGCGAAACACCCAAACATGTTTCACTGCTTGGTAAAAGTAGTCCTGTGTTTTGAGTCCCATCCCTCCAGATGGGTAATTACATCTGGAGGTCTGATAATTCAAATTTAACAGGATGATAACACTCTGATTTGGTGGTTACATATACATTAGGCCAAAGCCTAGATTTAACTGAAGTAAAACAGTGATTTCAGACTCAAGTCCACCGCTACACAAACCCTAAATGAGAGAAATTCAATATATACTTCTGAATGTTTGTTTGAACTATAGGTTTTCTGTATTACAAATACTCCAAACATCTAAACTGAAATTACAGCTCTTCACTTCTCATGGGCAAAGCAATTTGTTTAGCTTTGGCTGGCATGCAGCTTCCAAGGATTTGAGCCCATAATTTAATGCATGCCATCAATTCCTAGCAGTGCAGATATGTTTGCATAAGTAAAATTGCCCAATGTGGATTGAGTTTCAAGCCACTGTGACTATTAGAGATTAGACGTGATGAGGGATGTATATTTGGTGCGGTGACTCAAATTTGGGAATAATGGGCATATGGCAGACTAATCAGAAACACCCTTGAGGGATGGATGAACCACTCTGAAGACTGAGTTGAAGGAAAAGGGGGGCCTGATTTCTATACAACAGATAAATGTAGGATTAGAGTTTAAAAAGTGGTTTCCCTTTGAGGAGACAGAATGAAGACGGTTCATACTGAGGACTCCACACATTTCCCCCCCGTACCGCAGTCTCCTTCGATTCAGGGAAGAAATGCTCGGGGATTTTCTCTCTTCTCTGCGGTTTAGGCCTCACAGCATCTTGTTAAATTGTGACTCCAACTTTAATTGATGAGAGACTAATTTGGGTTAGAGAGATTTTCTAATGCTTATGGTAGCTCATATCAAATTGGGGAACTTTCTAGGGATATGGCGTAAAGGAACTTTTACAATTGGATTTTATAACGTTGTTTTTCTGGAAACGTTACAGTGCATACTTCTTTTTCTATTTTAGACAACAAAATACCAGCCCGAGTCTGCTTTTGGACAGACCTTGATTTTAAAATAGGAACAATCAAAGTTTATAGAGATGCTTGCACTGTTGCCAAATGGATGGAAACCTTTTACACTTAAAAACATAACTGCAGAAATCAAATACAAATAAAATAGCTCTTTTAGAAACATCCTTAACTTTTGGGGAAATGTACACGCATCTGTCTGGTAGAAGCAGGCTTAAATATAATGCTGCATATATGTTCCATGGTACACTATACCACTTTACCTTCCACCTGCATCTTCAAACAAAATGTTAAAACACTGCATGCAGTCAATCACTCTGAATGAAACAGGCTCGCACCTGGCCTTCATGCATGGATTCTTTTCATTTGCCAAAGCACCCATTCATTATTTTACTAAAAAGATTTGCAGCCCTGAAGTTGGCATATAAAACCAAATCACATTTTTGCTCTTGATTTGCTTCATGGTGTTAATAATCCCCAACCAGCCACTTGTTACCTCAGGACTTTAGCTCATTGCACTGTAATTGTTCACATGCAGAAGAAATAGTCAAACTCTGTCAATGATTTGGGAAACGTAGGGTAAAGGCAAGGTGTATCCACTGCCAGCAATGTGATGTCATCCAACTATGCAAACGTGAAGACAGAACAGACACACACAGTAGCACTTAATTTTAAGTCAAATTAATTGCCTGGCTATGTAAGTGCGTGTCTTTTGGATGTGATATGTCATAGTCATCCTGTCTGACTCAATCCTTCCAACGGTTGTGCGTGATGGTGGTTTTATTCTAAGAATGGCCACACTGCCTCACTGTCTGATGACAGTGCAGCACGCAAAGCAAAGGCATCAAGAATGGTCCTTTTCTAAACACACACACATTGCCAAATTGTAAATCATTTTAGCATGTTGGACCTTCTTTCCATAAATTACATGTCAAGAGCTGGTGCTTTTATCCACCAAAAAATGCTCAGGGCAAAGTGTTCTATTTTTCTTATGCCTTTCAGTCATGTAAGAATGGTATGGTGGTGGTATGTGATTTTTTTCAATCATAAAACATACTGTAAGTTAGCTATTTCTTCTTTCAAATTAAATAACCACCTTTTCATATAAAGACTAGCTTTACTGTATTAGAAAAACATGAATTTATTTTCTTATGCTTCATAATTATGCTCCCCTTCTTGATTCATATGAACCGTGGATGTTCATGCCTGTAATCATGTTCAGGTTGTTTTCCATGTGAATCGAAGAGAGTTGCCCCGGTAACCTCAAGCATGATATATTGCTCTCAACTTACTGATGAACTGATGGTTTCTAACTGATGTTTAAACATGTCTTTAGTAATATTTCATGTGGTATATTACATAAGGTGTAAACATGCCACACTATCAAACACTCATCTATCCTTCCTTATCCTCGAAATACCCTTTTTGGTCTATATGTGCACGTGTAATCAGTATGTTAGCAGGCTCACAGCTTTATTTCTGCAAGTATTCATAAACCTGAGCATTAGACAAATACATTTTTTGACTTTAAGGTATTGGATCACGAGAGTTACATGATGCATTTTATTTTAACCTAATTTAATGGCAACCATACAAAACATTTCAAAAGCCACAAATGTCATCCTCATTTTAACTGTAAAAAGTCTGGAAATCAGCAAAGTTATTAAGATTGATCATCTAGCCAATTGCTTTAGATAATAGAAAGTCTACTTTGTTATTTGTTGTTATGAGATATTACCCTCAAGTTTCTCTGTTGCAGTTAGCAGCTGGCTTGATTTGATTTAACAGTTGACATCATTATGTATGAGTTAGATCGGAAGACTGTGGTCTCCACATAATCCCCTCTCCCTTGAAAGCGTCAAATATACCTCCCCAGACTCCCGCTCAATGACAACACACAGCTTCATGTGATGAACGCTTAACCAGAGCTGAGCGTGAGCTTTGAAGCCATTGTTCCAACCTGTGAGTGTGTAATACCTTCAGTCACATGGGGACAATGAACAGTATGATTCATAATCTCATAAAAGACGACACCTGTGTGCACATGCCACACTGCACATGGCTCTAACCCTGTTCTAAAAAACAGGCCACGACTACATTTCCCAGATCCCACATCTAATTGCATCTGTCATAACTGCTCTGGTGATGGACACATATAACCCTGGAGTCCCCTGAAGGCCGGGCTTGGGTCCTGTGAGTCTCAGAGATAGCGTGCCCTTAAGGTGTTGGAAGATGATGTACACTGACTCGGGTTTCAGCAGACTGGCCTGGGACAGGTTGATGGAGGCTCTGATTGATCCTGAAAACAGAGAAGCCTGTGGGAGAATTGTAATTGAACCTGGAACAGATGTTGAACAGGCCAGGAAGAATGTGGCTGTAATGAAGGTACAGCCTAAAAGTCCAAATTAAGCGAGATGAATCAGTTAACCATGCAGTTATATTAAATGGCATTGGCAATGGTAGTCTTTTTGGCATGTTAGATTGTTATCGGCTGCTAGGTAACATTTACTCTGCAGAGGCAACAGGGTTCACTGTGCAGTTAAAACATTTATCAAACTGTAATCCATAAACTTTCTGAGGAAAACATATCTCAGCTAATCCAACACGAAGCACAATGTGTTTTAAATTTAAAAATTAACCACAAACAGCCAGTGCCAAACCCTCAACCCTCCCAAACTCCCGCACCAACATGACTATTTTTCTCAACTTGAACTCAACTGGGATAAACACTACTTCACATTTAAGATTCTGAAGGGAGCACTACATGAATTCAACCTGAGCAACTTTAGGAAATGTCCTTATTATAAAGGACACACTAACCAAATCATAGTAAAGCATAAGCAAAAATACTATTGTTATTAATGTATTTATAATAAAGGTCACGCCCGTTATACTGTATCATTTCCATGCACATTATGGAAGGAAACATCCAACATTTTGAGTTATTAACTATACTCAAGCAGTATTTTAAGGTACTTACCATGTACTACACATTTTCAGTGGAAAATATTGTACTGTTATACTCCAATACATTTAGTAGCAGCTCTAGTTAGGAGTACAATTGCAGAATCTGATTATTAATACAGTACATCATTTATTAATGTTGACATATTATTGTAGACTAAGCTACCCAGCAATTTATAAAGTAGTTCAAAAATAACCATTACTAGCTGTGACATTTAAATGATGTACACTTTAATGCAACAATAATGAGAATACTATGATATGTATTAGGCTGAATTTGCTCTGTCTGCTGTGTTTTAATTTAGATAATTAAGTCTGAAATAGTGACAATTGGTGTTGAATTATTTCCATTTCCCTGGTTTAGGGAGATAATGCAGATCACAGGTAGATTTGTGAGATCATTCAATGTAAATAAACGGTTTACTGTACAAGGCAGCATCAGACATAGTTTGGTGGCACAACACTGCCATCTGCTGACCCACAAATGAAAATAAAGAAATAGTTTACAATCAGGTTGAATCACTCTCTTTTTAAGAGTCAGGGTATTTATTTAGTTTGTTTGTTTCCACTACTTTTCTTGTCTGTCCACTCTGAAGCTCATGGTGACAACGTCCTGGATCCCAGCCTGCAGCTGATCATGCTCCTGCACGGCGGACACTCCTTTAGGGGTCCCGGTCAGGATGAGATCCCCCTCCTCCAGGGTGATGAACTCGCTGATGTAGCTGATGAGATAAGGGATGGAGAAAATCATCTGGGAGGTGCAGCCGTTCTGCCGGAGCTGGTCGTTCACCTTCAGCCACAGGGTCACGTTCCCCGGGTCAGGGATGCGCTCTTTGGGGATGAACTCACTGACGGGACAGGAGGTGTTGAAAGCTTTGGCCCGAGTCCACGGCAGACCCTTGGATTTACACACATCCTGGACGTCCCGGGCTGTCATGTCCAAGCACAGAGCATAGCCTGCAACATGCTCCATGGCAGCGGATTCAGGGATGGCCGTTCCCCCTTTCCCGATCACCACCCCTAACTCCACTTCATGGTGCAGGTTGTTGGAGTACCGGGGTACCAGGATGGAGGAGCCCTCTCTGACATATGCAGAAGGTGGCTTCAGAAACAGGATAGGCTCTGTAGGAATCGCATTTTTCAGCTCTTTGGCATGGTCTGCATAGTTTCTGCCAACACAAATTATCTTTCTCCCCCATTCCCAGAATCGAGATATATTTCGTGCCGTCATTGTGGAGAAACGTGTAGGTTTTCAGCCGCTTTGAGGCTGTCAGAACCAGTGAACCGTCAACTAAACTTTGATCGACCCTGAAACGAGATTTTCTAAACTACGGCAAGACTGAAAGGACATACAGTAAACTCAAAAAAATATTACAGCTGTTAAAACAATGCACTTTAAGGGTATCAGTGCTCAATTATACAATAAGTAGGCTATCATTTATATCTACCCGTTTGTATATTTAAAGAATTATAAGTTAACAACACATATCTAAATAACACATATTTTAGTTTTTATATTGATTATTCAGGATCCACGCCCCCGTACATGATTGGTGCAGCCTGTGAGGTTAAAGTTGAAGAGGAAACGGACACGGAAATAAACCAAACTTTTCTGGTTTACACAACAATTGAGATTAGCCTTTATCTTCTGTTATTATGTTATTGAAGTCACTCGTAGGGAGTGCCTGCACTCTGCTTGGAGCAGCAACAGCGTTCAAATTAGGTAAGTCTCCACTACCTTACAGTCCGTAAACATCTCATTTCGCACGTTAGCTTGCGTATTTATATGAATGTTAACTTGTTACGGATGGATAAGTAGTTTTTTGTTATGGTTGAAAAAAGAGAGCTGTCAATTGAACTGAGTTACCCTGTCGGAGCAAACATCTGCACCTTATTACATAACATTATCCTTAACAGTCATGATAGGCTGTAGCTAGGTGGAAATCATGTAATGCATTGAAGCTAACGTCGTTAACTTTGTTTTGTTGTTTTGTTAGCTTACAGAATGAATACTTGGCTATATTAGCATTCGTTTCCGGTACGTCTGGCTGCATAAAATAAACATAATTTAGTTGAAGGGACTCTGTTATAAAATCATAGAATTGTATGGCTATAAGACTGATTATTTAACACTAAGAGAGAGAGAGCATCCTCATGTCAGTCTGTCTAATGTTTACTTAACATATCTTCTCATGAAGCACCGTTGGAAGCAAAGGCCCAGGCAGCTGCCCTTCTTCACAGCGCAGTGAGGAAATCCTCTCTGGTGGAACAAGCAAGCATGAAGATTGAACTTCTCCCAGCTCTCAGTGACAACTACATGTACCTCCTGATAGATGAGGAATCCAAAGAAGCTGCTGTGGTTGACCCTGTGGAGCCAATAAAGGTACGTGCCTTATATTATATTGATGTTACCAACATATTTGTTGTGATGTAAATCAGAATTAAATCCCAAATGATCACATTCGGGATGTAAGAAACAACACTGTAAGAAAACACACTATCTGCTTGATAGAGATTTTAAACAATTATCAAGATTATTGTTGAATCATTTAGATTTGAATTGATTGAATCATTTGATCACGTATGCAGTTTAATGTTTTCAACAGGTTATGGAAGCTGTGAGAAAACATGGTGTAAAACTCACAACTATTCTGACCACTCATCACCACTGGTGAGATGCAAATGTATCGTTTTTTTTTTTAAACATAGTCTTAGACAGGCTACCATTACACATGCATAAAACAACCCTTCTGCTGAATCAAAGAGTGGTAAACAATACACTGATTATTTTCTCTCCTCAGGGATCATGCTAGTGGAAATGAAAAGATGGTTAGGTTAATGCCAGGGCTGAGGGTCTACGGAGGAGATAACCGAGTGGATGCAATTACAAAGAAAGTCTCTCATTCTAAAAATTTGAAAGTAAGACAATCAAACTGTCTATTCTACACTCTATAAATTATCACTTGCCTGATGTTTGCTCACTGGTGTCCTTCTTTCCCAGGTTGGATCACTCAATATCAAATGCCTGTTCACACCATGTCACACAACTGGTCACATCTGCTACTATGTTACGAAAGAAGACAGCACAGAGCCCCCAGCTGTTTTCACGGGTATGTCAAATCCAGGAGATCAGATAAAAGGCACAAATAAATACCAGGTGATACTGGAGACAATGAAGTCTCTGAGAAAGCTTTTAAATCTGTAAAGTTGACCAATAAGTATTGATACAACAGCTTTAACAGGACAGCACTGCATCACGTGACCTTTTTAATGTCCCTTTTTTCCCATGCAGGAGACACGCTGTTTATGGCCGGTTGTGGTAAATTCTTTGAGGGTACAGCAGAGCAGATGTACAAAGCCTTGATAGACATTCTGGGACAACTGCCTCCAGAAACTGTAAATATCTCCACTAATATCAGTATAAAGGGTACTTTGAAAGTCTAAACTTCATATAAAATAATGTATACTCAAACTGTATGACTAACCTCGATGTGTTTGTGTTTTAAGCGTGTTTATTGTGGTCACGAGTACACCGTCAGCAATCTGAAGTTTGCGCGTCATGTGGAGCCAGACAATGAAGTAATTCAGGAGAAGCTAGCATGGGCAAAGGTATTTAACTGATGTGTCACATCATGGCAATTATTGCCTCAATCAAATGATCAGCCTATGAAAAAAGTGATAATTAAAAGAACTTTTGCATCTGTGTTTTGTAGGAGAAATGCAGCAACGGGGAACCTACCGTCCCTTCTACTTTGGCGGAAGAATTCACATTTAACCCCTTTATGAGAGTCAAGTATGTGCAACTTGATTAAATACTAGTTATTAGTGATTTACTGACAACACATGTCTGTATAGTTTGTTTTGAGCTAATTACAGTTATTTGTTTAATTCAGAGAGAAGTCCGTGCAAGACCATGTCAAGGAGACGAGCCCGATTGAAACCATGAGAAGTCTCCGGAAAGAAAAAGATGGCTTCCGGGTGCCCAAGGAGTGATTTCCAGTGTACTCATGCTGAATGGTTCTTTACTGCTTAAAACACTGCAAGCTGTCAATAGTGAAGTACAGAATAAATATATACAATTCATCTTCAAACACTATAATCATATCTAGGACATTCTCTCTTAGGCAATGCACACATCTTTTTTCATCATTAAATTCAGCCCTCATGATATGGCTAGGAACTTGTTTTAATTATATTTGGTTTGTACAGATGAAATTGGTGCGGTAGTTTTAAGGAACATTTAGCTTTTAATTGAGTGCTTGAAATGAGAAAGTTTGATCATGTGTAAATCTGAGTATAAGGGTCTATTTAATGTTATAACTACAATTGTAGTTTGTTTGTACAAAAGTGTTTCAAATTAAATGATAATAATTAATTTAAACTTAAATAAGACCGGGAGATGCTTGAGGAACAAATGTTGGAATGTGTAAAGTTTCTGTAAATTCATAAAAACTGACTTGATTGTTATTAATGCTTTATTAAGGAAGATTTACTTGGGACTTTTCTTTCCATTTTGGCTTGAAAGCTATTCTGGTTGTTCACTATGTAATTTTGGCAGAATTTAATTTAAAGCATTGTGAGCAAAGCATTGTCTACGTGGTATCACTGTTGCTTTCACATGAAGTGTTCAGTAAAGTACAATCTTACTACGAATATTGAATGAAAATAGCAAACATGTTTATTTGAAGTTAGTAGAAATAAAAGTCCTGCTTTCAAAAAGTACTCAATTGAAAATATTGTATTTTCATAAATATAATTGTTTGGAGTATTGCAAGAACATTTACATGTAGTTGTAATTTACAACCAAACATGGATATTTTAGGCCTTGAATTACTCAATTAATTTGTGTATAATTAAGACTGCATGTCACCATTTTTGTTTAGAACAGGAGTCTATAATGTTGCACCCATACATTCTACTAGAGTAAAAATATCATAGTGTATTTTACTAATGCAAATCTTTAATTTCTTCGCAATGTGATCAAATCTTCACTTTGTGCTTAAAGTTGCCCTAATCAAGATTATTCAATAATGTCTTTATCTAAATTCTGTTGGATATATTCCATTAAAATATATAAAACAAGCCTACAATTAAATAAAGTCTTTATTTCTCATTACACATAATCATAAGGTTAAATAAGCAAGGAATGATTATATTTAGCTCTGTCATTTCACCTGCCACAAAAATGTATTATTTACTTTTTATACATTTGAAAGGACAAAAGACAATCGGTCGTACGATGTGAACTTAATTTGGCTCCGGCATCGTGTGTATTATTTATACCCCCTGTCTTTCGATTTGCAAAACAAACAACTTTTAGAGGAGCGGAACAGCGAAAGGTTATTTGCATACATTAATCCAGCTTGTATTCAACATTGCCCATAACCCTTCTGTTCTCTCTAAAGAATTACAAAAATAGTCACACATGGGGACGGTGCTGTGGTGTTTGATGAACAACTCTGCTTATCATGGATTACACCAAAGCTTTCTTCACCACTTCATAGTAAGTCCATTAATCATCTTCTCCACCGCGTGGTAGTGTGTGTGCAGCAGCTCTTTGGCTCTCTCCTCCCCCACACTGTGCAGCCAGGACTGGTACAGCTCGGCCACACGGGTGTCCTCTTCTGGCGATAGCGTGCGCTCTTCCTTGTAGAGATCCTCAACCTTCTGGAGGAGCTCCTTTGGGTTCTGACCAGGTAAGGGCTTCACCTGTCCTCCGCCATTTATACAGCCTGAATAATAACAAGAGGTAATGGGAAGCATGCTGAGTTTATCACTGAAATGTTCTTGCAGACATCATACATCTACAAGAATCAAGTTTGTAAATCAGTGCTTATTATTTTCTTGTTTTGGGCAATTGAATGGAGCAAAGGTGCATAAGCACACATCAAGGAAAAGTTTTCATCCTCAAAGTCGACTTTACCTGACGGACATGCCATTACTTCCACAAAGTGGTAAGGCGACTTCCCCCTCTTTAGCTTCTGCACCAGGTTCTGGATGTTGCGGAAGCCGTATGTGAAAGCAAAGCTCAACTGGACAACTCCATCTTTCTCTAAAGTCACTTCCTGGAAGTCTTTATTCCTGTGGCAGAGGGGTTGAGGTGGAAGAACCAGATTAGACTGAACATTCTATAGACGAGGTGCAAGACAAGTAGGCCGATACAATTCATCTTTAAACAGATGATTTGCCCTTTTTTGCCTGTACATAAAAAGCATCTTAAACATGTATTTGTACTGGACCAAGGATTGACTGTTCCACAAAATGACCACAAGGCTGTTTCGGTTCTGATGGGACAGACTCACCTTAGGGTCTTGTAAGTGAGCTCCTTAACCTCCTCTCCAAACAGCTGCTTGGCAGCGTAGGTGAAGACATGATGGAGGTAACCCCCTGACCCACTCCCAGAATGGCTCAGGAACTCATCCTCACTCACACTGCTGAACCTGGGTCACAAATAATATGTAGTGTGAGTTAATGTATTCTTATGGAAATCTGCTATGGCTAATAGAAGAGAAACATCACAGAACTTACATTGTATCTAGAGGAGCAGGTTCCACATCTTTCAGAGACACATTTTTCTCCTCAAGCATTTTCTGAACCTCCCCTATAGGAAACATCAGAGAAGTATAATATGAGAAAATGCTCCACATTCAAAGAGGCAAACAGCATCATAAGAGTAATTACTGTACCAGATGTGATGACACAGTCCACTTCTCGAGTCTCAGCTTCATTTAGGAAGAAGTCTGACCTCGAGGCCTCTAGTTTCTTGTCAAAGCAGGGCATTACTGCCACATGGTAGATCTGCTGTGGACTCAGCCCCTAACAACACACAGATCAATGTCAATTAAATGTTTTATAAATTATAATTATAATCCAAATTCAAGACGTGCAGTACCTGTTGTTCAGCAAAATGGCCTTTAACCAGAGAACCCATCATCTGCTGAGGGGAGCGAGTGGTACTAATGTAAGGAAGGATCATCTCCCCATGGGTCTTCTCTGCATAGCAAATCCAACCTTAGCAACACACACATACAGATATTCATACATGAGCAATGGGAGATGTCTCCAAGCGAACATTGAAATCATATAAATGAAAGTTGTATTATCTGACCAAAGTGAAATTGATCAAGCAGATAACGTTGTTTGGTCCACAACGAATATAAAGACGAGTGAATTGTGTTTTATATACTTTCACATTTTATTAATCAATGGATTTTCACATTGTTAGAATAAAAATGGCTATACAGAAAGGGTACACAATCAGCACCATTTCCCAGCCGCGTTGGTATAATATGATAAAGAAAAGTCGATTTACTTCACCAGCAGCCAAGAAAGAAAAACAAATGTTTGTACAATGCAGACAAATGAGGATGTCACGCTACAAAAGGTCTTAGAACGCCTCAGAACGCTCCAACATGATACATAGAGGGTTTGTTTTGGAATACCTGGACAGGCCGATGTCAGCATGGGCAGAGTCTTGCTGTCCTGCTCCTTCCTCTTGAAACGCTTCACAAACTCTCTCTGGCTCTCTAGCAGGCTGAAGGTCCGACTAAAGCTTGTGTCAAACACATGATGAACCCCTGCAATAATGATGACAATCTTTAGTGACTTTGTCTACCTAAATCAGCCTTTCATTTACATTTCCACTTTTTCTTTGAGTTGTGTAGGACTTGAGAAGAATATAATTGTATCCACTTTTTCACCAATGATTTTCAATGACTTTTCCATGACTTCTCCATGACCTTTACCTCATTTTCCATGACCAAAAACATTACTCTCAGCGGTACCACTGAAAATGGTTTATTTTAACATGGAAAGAGGAAAATAAGGTCTGCATATGAAACATGTTGTGCCTATCTAAAACAAATCAAATAGGCTTACTAGCTTCTATAGACTAAAGCAACTAAAATCTCTCGCCAGCAAAATACCTCGATAGTTAAATGCCATTTTACGTTTCATTACTATACGATACAGTATTTATTATCATTATAGTATTACTATTTCGGCAATTAGATGAAATACAAATTATATTTGATGGAACTTTAGTTACATTTCCATGACTTTTCCAGGGCCTGGAATTAGCATTTTGAATTTCCATGACTTTTCCAGGTTTTTAATGACCGTAAGAACCCTGTGTATCACTCACCAATGCCTTTAAAGAAAGAAGTAAGCCTCCTGCCTGCCTCAGTACTGCTGAGGTCAAAGTGTGCAGCGATGGAGGCTCTGGACTGCGGTGAAACGGACACCACCACAACCTTGTGTTCTTCAGCGTTGGCCTGTGGAGGATGTTATATATACGGTGAAACCAGCAATTATCACATTCCAATGGCAAAGTAACCGAACAAATACTACACAAGCATTCGAACACATCCGTCCATCTCTACCTTGTTGTTGTGAAGCACTTTGAGGAGCTCCTCATGGCTTTGCTGTGTGATGAGGACGCTCTCAGCTGAGGTGATGCAGCCGCTGCAGGCCAAACAGTCTTCTAGTGTGATCTTTGCTTTCTCCAGCTTCTGTTTCCCTCCATCCTGCAAACATGAGGTTAATGAATTCAAGGTAAATGCTCATGCAACACCTATATTTTACGTAAAGGTAATGTTTGGGCTAGATACTAACCTTGTTGACCTGGACATAACTGCCATCATCTTCTATCTGAATTTTGGCCACCGATTTACCAAGTTTTTTTTCTATTTTCACAGGTTTGACGCATTCCTGAAAAACAGAAACCACACTTGTAAACACAACTACAAAATACTTATCTTTGATTATTTGTTATGAACTTTATGAAGACAGCAATTTATAACACTATCCAAATGCCCCTATCTGAACTGAGGGAGAGCAACAAAAGGAAAAATAATGAATAATTAAAACTTAACCGAGAAAAAAACAAGTTATTACCTGTTAACTAACTAGCTCCAACCTCTGTCTTCGTAGTTACATAAATGCTAACATTAGCAGCAAGCTAACTACCTACCACATTTGTATATTTTAACGCTGGCTGGTTGTGTTACCATTAACTGTTAAACGAATAAGCCAACAGCGCTTTATGGTGAGTTTTTGTCAAGCTTTTATTAAGTTTTTATTATAAAGGTTAAAAGTGGATGTCATATCAGCAGCACTGATATGACATCTAACAGATACTGATGCTCGCTATTTTGAGAATGTTTTCGCTATCTGCTGCATTTATATAGGACGTAAATCATTAGTGTCAACGATGCTATTTTAAGATACTTATTATGAATATGTTAGAATGTTATATTAGCTCAACTACCTGAGAGGGAGTGATAAAATCATCAAGATCTGTCAACTGCAGCACGCCGCTGAACTGAGAAGCCATTTTTACTGCCGTAAATCGTTTTTTGTTTACTGTTGTGTCGTGAATAGTTATCCTTGATTCAACTCCAACATGGACAAACCTCCCAATAAACCACCTGTTGCAGTGCTTTCCTTTCATCTTTAACAGTTTGGACTTATTGGTCTTGTACAGCCTCCTTATTTCTCTGAGCAAGTTAACCTGCAAGAAAATTACAGAAAGCTATCAACATTAAATTTATTTTCTAACTGTGAACATATACAAATGAATGCATGGTATGGCCTTCACCACCTATCTTTGTGTGATGGTTAACCATGTTTTACCATTATTAAATACATATTTACATTTAGAGGTTCTTAAAGGAGAAAAATGCAATATTATCCATAAATCCCCCTCAAATTAATGTTTCTGACTGAACCTTTGACCACATCCTGTTGAAACTGTAAAGGCCTTTAAGTCAATATTAAATGCCTTAGGTATTCTGAACAAATAACAAAGTAAAACACTGTAAAAATATCCATCACCAAAGTAGGTAAAGAGCATAACATGGAGCCTCACATCAGTTTTCTGTGATATAGACTCTTAATCTATAGAAATTGAAAAGTTATCTATTTAAATTACTATGAGAAAGTATAGACGGTTAGACCAAAATACAATTTTGTCAGGATATTTACGCATGAATCCTTGACCTGCACACTGGCTTTTGGGCCCTTGATAAAATGATTATGTAATATGTAGTGACGTATCTGTATATGTACGCAATGTTTCTGCATACTCTACAGATGAAGAGCAGTTGTGCTTGAAACATCACCTTGGTGTAATTAATATTGGACTATAGAGCATGTGAAAGCAAATTTACATTCTGTATTCCATGGCCCCACATCTGTCCCACGCTTGAATAGATTAATTGACAGCTCTGATCATTTAGTAGTATTTTTTCTTTTGGATATGTTTTCAATGTTTTAATAAGCATTTTGATATTACCGTGCCATCGTAGCCATGGCATAAAGATACAGATGCAGATAATCTTTGACAGATATATTAGTATTATCAGATCAAATAGATAATGTTCAATAATAAATATTTAACATATAAAGGGATCCAAAGAAGCCATCTTTGTCATTTGTCGAAATGTATTTCAGACCGTTTAATGCACCATAAGAAAAAAATGTGATCAAAGTATGTTTTTCTTTTATGTATAGGTTAAAAATATAATGATGAATGAAACAGTAATACTTTAAATGAAATAGATGCATAGGTTAATATATATATATATATATATATATATATATATATATATATATATATATATATATATATATATATATATATGAAAGTAATTAATGGGATGAACGTAAAACTAAATAAAAATAAAATGAACACACCAGAAGTCAACATTAATTTCTTGTCTTAAAACAAAGATCCATTTATTTCTTTAAAACATTCAAACAAAACTGGGTTTTCTTTAGCAGATACACTTTAAAGAATGTAACACAGCATACACAATAAGATGTATTAGAATATACTCTTACATTGTGTTGAACCTTAAACACACACACACACACACACACACACACACACACACACACACACACACCACAATTCAAGCATATTGTTATGCTAGAAATCTTCATTCAAAAATTGTTTCTTGTTTTCTTCCCTCTATCTATGATAAGAGGCACGCACGCGCCCTTGTGTTGTTATGACTACGCGGTCGTAAATCCGCCATGTTTTCGCTCCTTTATAGCTGCGTTGCGACAGAGACGGAGACATGAATGTAGAAAATAATCATACGGCAGAAACAGAGACGGAGCAAACGACGGACGGCAACGAGACGATCACCATCCAGACAACACTGGGAGATGAAGGTTTACTCTCTTACTTTCGGAATCAAGACTGAAATATTTATAGATATTGTGTCTGGGCCTAGCTCACTTCCTCCATCATGAAATGTTGCTAGCAGCTAACTGCCATTAGCAACCACATAAGCTAGTTGTTTTACCGCTGCAGCTTTACTCAGTTTAGAAGTCCATTCAGTGAGCAGTTTACATCAGCTAGGTGGCACAGATACTTAACAAAGTTGTCTTATGCTATATTGTGCATTTCTCTTTGCCTGTCAGATGAAGATGTGCACAAATGTGGGCGCTGTCAGACCGAGTTCTCCACGCTGGAGGCTTTCATCCAGCACAAGCTGCAACAAAACTGCAAACGCATGGAGGCCAACCAAGAGGTATGGACTGTGGTGTGTGTGGTTTAATATCCAGTTTACACTTTAAACTGCAGTATCGAATACATATATTTTTTTTTTCCAGGTTACTGCAGCAAATGGAAGTTCTTCTTCAGAGGTGAAAACAGCTAAAGGTGCATCCTCAGATGAGCGAGTGAAGATCACTAACGGTGGGTCAACATTAAGGCTGAATCTAAATTGTATCATCATATATTTGCCAATTATTGTGAAAAACATCAACATTTCCTCCTGAGGGCAAGGTTACTTATAATAATTGTTTGTTTGAACCAACCATCAGTGCAACACTAAAATACATACTGTTCACATCAAGTTTACCTAAGTATAAATTACATATTTTGTATTTCTTCATTCATCATTTTGGTTCAACCTGTAAATTAGATTCTCCAGGAGGGCTACATTGTAATTTGTATCTTTATTTCACACAGATGAAAGCAGTGGTACTTTTGGCAGAGGTCGCAGGAAGAAAATAGTTTCACCCAAAGTCAATGACCAATCCGATGGGACGGAAGGATCCTTATCGGACAATGCTGAGAGTGACAAGTCTGTTGTTTACAAAGTTAACCAGGAGGGACGCTACATTTGCCAACTTTGTGACAAGACATTTAAAACTGTAAGTCCTAAAATGTATTTGTGTTTAACTGGGGACCTGAGATCAGATTTCCTTGTCAGAAATATCTTTCATGAATAATACCAGGCTGTGTATTTATTACACTTCATGTTGCCATTGCTTTTCTTTATGATATGTTATATTTTTACCCCACAGACCAACATCTTGAGAACTCATATGAAAACTCACAGTGACCAGAAGAACTTCTCATGTGACCTATGTGGAACCTCCTTTCGCACCAAAGGCTCCCTGATTCGTCACAATCGTCGTCACACTGGTACAGACAGTTAACAAAGACTGTTTTGTTTATGATTCCATGTCTTCTAAAACAGCTTATATGATAACTTTCTTCCTGTTTCCTCACAGATGAGCGGCCGTATCGCTGTACCCTTTGTGGCCAGTCTTTCAGAGAGTCCGGTGCCCTCACAAGACATCTAAAGGCCCTCACACCCTGCACAGAAAAGATCCGCTTTGTTCAATATAAGGAGATCTTAGTCAGCAAAGATGGTATACAAAAAGGTCAGATTTTGCTGTTATTTTGTGACAAGTATGTTTGTGTTAAACAAAGTAGCTTGACAGTCCTTTACAATCTATTCTATCAAAGCAAATTCATGGAGTCCTTTTATATCAAAGTCGACAATGTAAAAGATTGAGAAATAGATTAAGAAAATCCAATGACAGGTCTTTGTGCATTTCACAGGAGTCGATGATGCAGTGGCAGGCCAGCAGCATGAAGTGGTGGTTTTGGAGCATCAGCCAGAGGAGGAAGAGGTGGAGGAAGAGGGGATGGTAGAGGCTCAGACTGCTGTGCTCAGTGTGGTAGAGGCTGGTTCCCACGAGGTCCTCCATCAGGTCCACTTCACAATGGAGGTGAATGGAACAACGCAGGAGCAACAGGTTAGTAGAGAAACACATTTAGTCCTGCTGTTACCAATCAAATATACACAGAACACATACATTTTCCATAATACCTTTTGGTACATTATTTGCAAAAATAAAGAACATTTCGATTTAGTAAACGAAAAGCAGTCACTACATTGTGCACATTTGGGACAGTAAGAAAGGTACTACTTATTACTGCAAGGGCAGCTGGTGGTAAGGACCTCAGACAACTTCAATTTAAAACAGGCTATAGGGACAAGTGCCGTCAGCTTAAGGCTTGATTGAAGGTCATTCCAAGACCAAGGACCATAATAAAAAAGACTCCTTTTCCCAGCCTCAGTCCGCAGAGCAGGTACCTGAAACCGTATCCAGGCACTGGATCTGAGGTTGTAAAAGTCACAAACTGGAGCAAATCTGGCACATATGTACAGTGGAAGCTTTCCTAAAATGGCTTTATACATTAATAAAAACCAATGCTGCATCCTATGCATACTAAGTGAGGACC
Source organism: Notothenia rossii (assembly GCF_949606895.1). Classification (NCBI taxonomy): domain Eukaryota; kingdom Metazoa; phylum Chordata; class Actinopteri; order Perciformes; family Nototheniidae; genus Notothenia; species Notothenia rossii. Next base: position 15,173,961 of record NC_136906.1, read on the forward strand.
ATCCAGTTAGGCTATACAGTTTGCAATGATGAGTCCTATAGGGTGCATTTAATATATAACGCAGTGCAGCATGGTAGAGTGGGTCAAGTTTGGCCAAAACAGTGGGACAGGCAAATCTGAAACTGTCCTCCGACCTTTCATTTTTTCTCTTGCTTGTGGTTAGGTTGTAGTAGATCAGTCTCAAGCTGAAGCGCTGGCCGCGGCTGCTGCAGCAGCTGGAGGCAACCTCATCTGCCAGGCCATCATCAACTCTGGCATCGCCATGGAGACAGACGAAGCCGTGGAGGAAGCCGTGGAGGAAGCCGTGGAGGAAGCCGTGGAGGAAGCCGTGGTCGAGGAGACCTCAGAGGCAACGGAGGAGATGGATAAAGAGAATTCTGACTGTCCTGATGAGGATGAGAATTTCACTGAGATCCATATTAAAGAAGAGTTTGAAATGGAAACAGAGGTAAGCATGAGAGTAATAATGGTATTGACCGGTTAACTACTTACATTCTTTGAGCAGTCATGTTTTTGCAATGCTTTGTAAAAAGGGTTCGATTTCTTTCTTCTTTTTGAAATATTTTTGAATATAGCTGGAAATAACTGAACATATTGCCAACTGACTTTAGGGACGAATGATTCATAATTAATCTTCATTTTAATTTTTTTTTTTATTAAGGTTAAGAAACAGAAAAACTGAACTGAATATCTTGTTGTCTGCTTTTGATTCTTTTGCAGGAAGCAGGAGATGGTCAAACATCTTCAAAAACGCACAAGTGTCCACACTGTAGTCGCTCTTTCAAGGGACTGAATTATTTCCGCTTTCATGTCAAGGGCCATTTGGGTTAGTCCAAAACTCTAATTCATAACTCACAGCAGCATCACCTCCTAAAATCCTTTTGATTAACCTTAATCAATATGTGAAATCAGACGAAAGCACAACTTTATCTTGTTACAAACAACAATATAAGATTCTTCTCTGTGTTTCTTTTCTCTTTGTGCAGGTTACAAGCCTTTTAAGTGCACGCTTTGCCACAAAGAGTTCCTAACTGGTTACCTGCTAAAGAAACACATGGAAGTCCATGTCAGTGAGAGGAGGTACAAGTGTGGGGAATGTGGCAAGCTATACAAAACCATTGGGCATGTACGTGAGCACATGAGGGCCCACTCTGATGAAAGACCCTACCGCTGTTCCAGGTGCAACAAGGGGTACAAGACCAAGGTGAATCTTTTTGTAGATTATTCTTTGTTTTGTATTAAATGCTCAACTTGTATTCATATTACAACATATTTCATCACTAAGTTATTATTCACAGACGTATCTTCCCGTCTTGCTCAGAATGCCTTACAGGTGCATCAGCGGACCCACGGTGATGAGAAACCTTATGTGTGTCAGTTCTGCTTACGAGGCTTCAGGGAGAAGGGTTCGTTAGTGCGACACATCCGCCATCACACCGGAGAGAAGCCTTTCAAGTGCCCAAAGTGCAGCCGAGGCTTTGCTGAGCACGGGACTCTGAATCGGCATATGCGTGCGAAAGGTCTCTGTAGTTGACAGATCACAATACTTGAAGGAAAAGCGTAATTTGCCGACACAGACAAACATAATAACAACGGCTCTTGTTTCCCACCAGGAGGCTGCCAGAAGGACGGTTGCAGTGAGCAGCAGGAAGAGGAAACGGAGGAGCAGGCGTCGGTGAACAGCCTCGCTACGGCAGCCATCATCTCAGAGGACCCTCATGCCGTCCTGGTGGAGTTCTCCTCAGTGGTGGCCGACACACAGGAGTACATCATCAATGTGAGACAGGGAGTAAGGGTTAACAGAAAGTGGTGTTTCTCCCCTTACTCAGAGTTTGATGTTTGTTAAAGCGTGAAAGTTATTTTTTTCGAGATAAAACTTGTCACTGTGTGATGTCACAGCAAGTGTTTTTTATATCAATCAAGAGCAGATTATGTGCCGTTACATCACTGATTCAAGTGTTTTGAATCACTTCTTTAGGAAATGCCTCAAGACCCACCTGTTCCTCACCGCATTTTACTGATTGTCCTTTACTTTATTTATTTATTTATTTATTTATTTTTAAACCTTTTATGCTCTTAACCTTTTATTTTTAATTTTTTTAAAGCACCTTGAGATGACATTTGTCTTTAAAGAGTGCTGTACAAATCAAATGTATTATTATTATTATTATTATTATTATTATTATTACTTCAATTTGAAGTGCATTGAATAGTTTGCTGATGAGAACTAGTTACTTTCTACCTTCCTTTGCAAAGTGCGGATACTTCCAGCTTTGAACACACGTTTCAGGCCTGTTAAAGAGGGTCTCTTGATTGTTTGTAGTTTTTTTTTATTTCCTCCTGACTATCATTTTTTTTTTTACATAAGAGCTGGACCTAACCTTTGCAGATGTTTCCTTTTCTTACAAATTCCACAGTAGAAATAACAATGCTTATGAAGGGAAGATATCTATTTTTAGATTACATTACATGTTACCTGTTAGATGCTTTTATCCAAAGCGACTAACATACTCAATACTGTGGACAATCCCCACTCTTGACTGTTAAGATAAATGTTCCCACATACAGTACGCCGGTTTGATCCATGGCTGCAGGAAACAATGGGTTGAAAGTTATTAATAATAATAATAATAATAATGCATTACATTTTTTATTAGAGCGCTTTTAAAGGTGCTCAAAGCAATTTACAATTACACATATTAGACTTATTAGATTTGATTGTGAAAGAGGCTCGACCAAGTATTAACTCCAAAGCTGCACACTGTTATCAATTAACCGACTGAATACGAGACCTCTCATGTCTGAATGAAAAGTAAAGGACTTGACTAGTGGTGGACTATGTAGTTGACAGCAAGTTACACTAAACTTAAATAGCATGCGTAAACAATATCTCCAAAAAGTAGAGCGGATTGTGCTCTTTATATCCCAAGGTTCTTATGACTAGAATCAGAACACATATTGAATCAAATGCATGTAATTAATACTTCCTAACATTCTGCTCATATTTGTGACTAACTTTATTTCCCTCATTTCTTTTAGACTCAAACAGACGAGGACGTGCAAGAAGAAGAGCTTACACTCCTTCAAGACAGCCAAAATGAGGTCAGTATACACAAATACACACACTAGCGCACAAAATGACATCTGTAGAGTTTGCGCAGAGCGTGAGAATCAAATGATCTGATAAGGACCGTTAATTGGGTTTTCATTATCTTACGCCTCATCTCCTACCTCTTTTCTACCAAACCTGTCAGATGGGAAACACCATCATGAAAGTGGTGCAGCGGATTGTCAGCCAATCGCAGGCCGCCGGCAACACGGGCAGCCACCAGATCATCGTGCGCAACGTGGCGATGAACGAGGAGGGCGCCTCCATCTCTGACTGCGGGGACACCATCACCATCGCTACACCAGAGAGCCTGACGGAGCAGGTGGCCATGACGCTGGCCTCAGCCATCAGTGACGGCACGCTACTGGCCACGACGGGTACCGTGGAGACGCCAGATGGGACAGTAACTATGCTGACAACTGAAGAGACGGTGGAGGAGGGAATACACATGGTGCAGCAGCAAGAGGAATACGTCATCACAACCCCAGAGGTGGAGATACAGACTGTCATTGTATGATCCACGGGGTCACTGACTATGCACTGATACATTTGGCTGGACTTCCCCTGTAGCCGAGAGCTGTGTAGAGTTTATGTAAGCTCATGTGTGAGATTTGATAACTTAACAAAGGCCAAAGTGTTTCTAAAGTTTATAGCTACATAATTAGAACAAAAGATTTCTGTGTGAAACCTAAAGAATGAGTGGGCATGAGGACTATCATGTTTTGTTTGTTTTCATTTATTTAATTGCACTGCATTCAGTATGCCTCCTATTTTGTTTAGGTGCATATCTCTTGTTAGGTGGTACAAACGGAACATTCTTTGCCTTTAATCTTTGTTCCTGTAGCCTGGTCTCCTTTATTTGCTGCAGTCAAAAATTGAAATGTCTTTGTATTTTATTACCTAAATCGGCATCATTCCGCAGTGTTTCTGCTCTCAGATGTTCTTTTCACCTTCAAATTGAAATGTGATGCCTTTTTGAAGACGGACTGATCAACAACTGTGGCGTGTGCCTGCCTGTTAAGGCCATCTAAGGAGACCATTAACCTCCCACAGTGCAGTGTTAAAGCATAATGCATCTTCAAGCATGAAAGATACACCAGAAACTACATTTTTTCAGTTTACTCGAGCAGAGTTTGCATCAAATAAATGCTATTTTCTTATACAGTTGGCTCTCATTTATCTTTGTTGCGATCATGATTTTTGTCTGACCCTTCAGTGTGAAATCTATCAAAAATGATATAGAGAGAAGCAACCAAATACTTGGTTACTGTAAATGGAGATGTCTTGCTATTACCAATCTACCTTACCCTGTCCTGTCTGCAAGTTTAATCATGTTGTATTATTGTCGTTAGCATTTTATCATCCTGTGCAGCGGTCTTATTTCATTTCTTCTCTTTGTTTAAAGAAGTGTGTAGCTGTAGAGAGAATGTCATCTTCCATCTCATCGTGGGAATACCACCTGCTTTAAAAGCACGCACACCTGCCAGGTAAAACACAGCAACCTCTGGGACACATGCACTCTCCAGGCTTGTTCTTTCTGATGTTGTTCTGTAAACTTTATAAATAATTGCCCTGCTACACTTATTTCACCAAGCTGATTGTCTAAGCTGAAATATTGCATGCAGCTTTTAGCATATATCTGCAGGCTGTAACTGGTGCTGGAGCAGCAAGGTTAAAACAGCCGCTTTAATCAGAGAAGTGTCCCCGGCTGGTGCAACACACACTGGTTTCTGGGTCACTCCTCAGCCCTCAGAGAGGGCCCTATCCACATGAGCAACCGAAGAAGGCAGAGAGAGAGGGTGGGACAGAGAGAGAGGGAAAGGTATTTATAGAAAAATGGGGCTTCACAGTACCTTTTCTTGCAAAGAACCATTTCAGGACCAAGTGAGCGTGTCCCACTTTCCTGATCATCTCTCAGCCATTGGGTTTAGATAGAAGCTGAGGCTGGACTGCCTCACCCAGGTGGAGAGCCTTTCTTTCAGATGCTCTCCCCCTTCCTGCGGCCCCCCTCTCCACAGCTGCTTACCGCTGGTTTTTTGATTGAGAACAGTGGGAGGCGTCGCCCCATGATAACCTACAGATGTGACCTTTTAGGCACACTTGATTTGCCTTGCTCTGTAGAGGCTTTTGGAGGCAGTGAGCTCAGGTGAGGAGCAGCACAAAGGTGTCCAAAGACACCCTTTGGCTGCATCACCCTCCGGGCCGGGGGCAAAGGAAGGCTGGCTGGAACGTGCCCTGCCGCCAGCCGGGCGAGGATGAGGCGCTTCCTGAGCAGAAAGGGTCGCTTCTCCCTGCGCCAGAGCAAGTCTGGAACCCGGAGTGCCTCCAAAGATTTCTGTAAGTCTCTTTCTCTGAATTGTACTTTGTACTTCCTGAATTGCTTCATCTGATGGAGTTAAGATAAAGAGGAGAGTTTATGCTGACATTGTGTAACTAGGTCGCAGGCTGAGAGAAAAGGACTGACAGAAGTCTTGACAATCCTCTGAGTGCTGCATGTGTTCTGATGGGGAGGATTTTGATCCACAGCTCCATGTCAGTGATTTCCCAATCTATTTTAGATCAATACTCAGCTGCTGTTTGATGTTTCTTCCCTGCAAGCTGACACCTCATTCTGTGACTCTTTGGTTGCCTTCAGATTTGACATGTTTTATTCACTCAGCCACATCGCTCCCTGAATATTTTGCCCTTTGCCAAACTGAGAACTGCCTTGTCTTTTTTCGCAGTGAAGCAGATCAGATATTTCTACATTTCTTCGTAAATCTAAGTCTCATTTTCTCACTTCTCGTGCACTTTTTAGTTTGTCTTCTTCCTTCCCATCTCTAATTGAGTCTATTTCTTTCTGACTTTCTTCACCTTTGTCTGAGTTTTTTTAATTTTTGACAAACATTTGATGAAGTTAGAAATGATACAATTCTGCCTTATTTAAGCTGCTATTAGCTTCTTAATGCAAATGGGAAAAGTGCAATGCAAGAGAGCAAGTACAAAAAAAATACAAGATAATAACACAGGAGTTTTTACAAGCACAAGGGTTGTGAATTATCATGTTTTGAACCTGAATATTAAGCGATTATGTTGTGTTTGGTGAGAAAACAGAACATGGACACAGTTCCCTAAAATGTTCTATAAATATCTTGGACATATCTAGATGAGTTGAGATGAAGTGAGCCTGTTGGGACTCTTCCTACCGCAGTAGAATGAGGCCAGTGACCAGGGGAAGGCCAGCAGTTCATGTGGGTTAAATAATAAAAGTCAGAAATAACTTTCTTCTCTCTCTTCTTTCATTCATCGAATAGAAAAACATCTTAAAATCTGGATTGTGCATTCTGTGTCTTTACTATACAGTATATGTGTGGCTTTATTACTTTATATGCGTGGCTTCATTACATGAATTACCGATTTACCTGCTGCTACATCTCGTCAGTTTGCATTACTGGGATGCCCTATTTAACTGTACTGTTTGACCTCCATTTAACAGCTCGCAACCTGCTCGTCTGTATGAGCAGCTTGCTCCAGATTAACAATGTTCTTTCATGCTAGTGTGACATACATATCCTTTAAGCAGTAACACATTTCACCTTCCAATTAAAAACCCATTGAAGTCTCAACAGACACAATTCTTGCTGGCCTTTGACTGTCACTTGTTAATGAACTCGCAGCATTTTGCAATTTTCCTTTTCTGTCCATCTTCCAGACCTTGGCCTCCCAGCAACCAATCAGAACTGGCCCGAGGCGTTTGGCTTCCGACTGGGTGGCACTGGGCCCAGCTACATCCTGTCCGTGGTGGAGGGCAGTAGTGCCTACCTGGCTGGCTTGCAGCCCGGGGACCAGGTGGTGGACATCGAGGGCCAGGATGTGACCAACCTCAGCACACCGGCGCTTGTCGCTCTGGCTCAGACCCTCAAGACGGTGCCACCTAGCATCGGAGTAGTGTCACGCATCGAACAGGTTTGCTCAAAATTAAGGGAGAGTCAGTAAAAACACACTTAAAGGTCTCCTATTATAATATTTCTAGGCATATATTATAGGTCTCAGATATATAAAAAACATGTCTATGAAGTGTTTTGCTCAAAATACCAAACCATCATCCATTCTAGCCATGCCTCATACCCCTCTATTTCAGCCTTGTTAGAGTAGTGCTGATTCTGGGTCCGTAGCTTTAAAAAAATAAATACAAAAAAGAGAGCTCATGCAGGAGAATCCTACCCAGATACTCAGCTAAACGCTGCCGTGATTAAACGCCATATTATGTTCCAAACCACATCAAGGATTATTTCTGAAATGGTATGGAGCTCAAATGCTTTTTCTCTCGCGGGTTAACCACAAGGTGAGTACCTTTTTATATCCTGCTTTTTTACACATACTCTCTCCAGTAGAGAGTGTTAGCGATGCTTACTAATGTAAACACGGACCATATTACTTCCAATAGACGTCGCGCATTGTTTCTGATTCAGCGATGTTTCTGATAGGGCCGTGGGCGTAAAGCCAGCCCGCATTTCCGATATTACGTCATGACCGCAGCAAATCTTGAACAGCTCCGTTGTACCCCCGTTTTTAGAGATGTGGGTAAGGAGGAAACTAGAGAGGGTTGTATTTTCGGACACTTTGTGAGTCACCTGACACACAGGGGACACATATGTATGTATAAAATACATCAAAAAGTGCATTTTGCATTATAGAGTACCTTTAAGTACTTTCCCCTTCCTCAGATTGACGTCACTCCTGGTCCAGATGGCCGTTTTGGCTTCACCATCATCGGAGACTGCCCTCTGATGGTGGAGGACTGCATGCCCAACGGTCCTGCCGGTCGCAATGGCCTCAAGGCCGGGGACTATGTCATGGAGGTCAACGGCATCCCAGTGAAGCATCATGAAACGGCAGCGGCCATGATCAAAGCCGCTCAGGGGCGGCCTCTGCGTCTGGGCGTGCTCAGTATGGCCCGGCGGCCCAAGAGGCTGAGCAGCAGCATGAGGGTGTTGTCGCAGAGCGGGGACAGCATCAGGGAGAGCCGCGCCCACAAGGCCATGGAGTTCAATAAGAAAGTGGGTATGAAATAAATGTTTGAAATTGTATGTGATTGGTGCATTTTCATTTTCTGTATGAGTTAATGTACGGGCGTTTGTTTACCCCTCAGGTGGAGGAAGTGCTAGGAGAGGAGCTGGATGTGAAGGAGCAGCTGTTTGAGGTTCTGAAGCGGTACGCTGCAGAGAGGGACGTGGAGAGTCTGGCTGAGGCGCTGCCCGACATCTTGATCGCAGAGGAGCACCAGCAGCTGATTGACAACGTCAGGTAGCTAATCAGAGCTTTTTTAGGTTGAAAACGCAAGATGCTGCACTGACTGCACTGCTTTGTTTTAGTTAAAGAGGCCTGAATCAGACGGAGAATTTGTTATTTTGTTTTGCCAGGCAACCACAGAATGAATGCTAATGTCAGCTCGCCACAAACGCTGATTTGTACGCTTTCCTTATATTTATAAAAGGCTTTACAGTTTAAATGAATGAAAACAGTTTAACCAAACTCCCAAGTAAAGAACTCATTTACCACCAGGCTGCTGTTTAAATGTTCAGGTCACAGTTAATCCCGCCTCTGAATCAATCCAATTGGATATTAGGAAAACACAATAGCATTCGACAAAAAGCTTCACCCACATTAAAAACAATTACATAAAAGTCATCTTTCTAAAACTCCCCCTGCCTGTCAAACATGTCTGAATGGAAGCTGTGTGTCTTGTTTTAACTCTGTGTGACTAACCAGTCCCAGTCCTTTTTGTGCTGTGATCAAACATGTCTTGTGAGATATAAGATAATTCTTAAACTGTTTATACCCCCTCTTCCCACACATTAATACAGACTTCAATGCACATTTAAATCAGATTGCAACACATTTCTGCTTTACTGGTGGCTTGAGATCTTGCTTTGATATCTGTCACTACAGTGATGCAACCAGGACACTGCATCAATATTTTAGCCTGCAGTGCCGTTTCCAAAGCTGCTTTTGTTGTCTACACTCTCAAAGGGTTTACGCGCTTTTTAATGTGAACATCCAAAACTCTTTTTAGATGTATTTTTTGTATTTGGGTTGCACATTGGTGAACAGCTAATGCTAAAAACCTGCCTGCAACACGTTCAAACTTACAAAAATATGGGAGCAAAGTTAACTAACCACCCAGCAAGACATTCCAACAAATCCAAACTGTCAATAAAAAACGAGTAACGTTTTAGAAATGCCGGAAAAACATCAACAAAAGTCAATCGTCTATACATTATTGAATCCCTTTTAGTGTGGTAGGGAAATTAATACTCATCATGCAGATAATACCCTGGCTGTGTAGTACTTTTCAAATATTCCAAACCTATTATGTCTTATACACAGTTACAGCCATAGGATTCACTGCACAGCCTTTACACAACAATCAGGGCGGAGACGTGCAGCAAAACCTCCTTCATTTCCTCATGGAATCAATAGTTTAGAAACTCCCCCTCTCAGCATTTTACTGGGAAACTTGGGAGAGGTGTACATCAAGTCACATGTGAGTAGCTGACCTGAAGTAAAGCCCTGACTGATGTCCTTCAGCGCTCGGATATCACTGTTTCTCCCCTCTCCGTTACAGTACACACGAGTATAGTTAGAAATTCACCACAGAATATTGCATTTCTTCGTCCTCAGCATTGATCGGAAAATCAAAACCCAAAACTCAATATCTCTGCATCCTCCTGGGCTTTCTATTTTTTCCCAGCCACCTCTCGTTTACCTTTTTTCGCTCATCTTCTCTCACTTTGACTTCCTCTCCAAGTCTCTTTCTTTCCTATTTCTTCCTGTCGCCTGTGATGCACCCTTTGATTTTTTTCCCGTTTATCACATCACTGGATGTTCCTTATTCCCTCCTCTGCATACAGCTCTTAGCTGGTACAGCCTCCAGTTTGCGGCGGCTGGTTGAGATATGCACACATACTGCTCACACAGCACTGATTCTGACACACATGCCTTCAGTCCTTGCTTTGAAGTTCTTTCCGGGGAGAAATTATGAACTGCTGCCTCAGGTGAGTACTGAAAAACAATTTGGCATTATACATTTGCAGATGTTTTCATCAAGTTTATTCATCATTTATGATGAATAAACTGTACGGAGTTTAAAGCATTCTGTGGTGACAATCGATTAGCATTCAGTTTTCTCATTGATTAATTTTCGTAAATCTCATTTTCCTCCGACACAGCTGTCTGTCTCACAGCTTTAGCAGCATATTTCCTTCCTAAGAAATCTGCCTGCAAAGAATGCTTTGGAACATTTGTTTTGCACCGGATTCCCATTAATTATGCATTAACTGTATCCATAGAGGACCGCTAGCTGTTTCCTCTTACCTTCAGCCAATACAAAAAGTAGAGTAACTCTCTTAATAGTAGCCTGAATCTCGCTTTAGATAAATCTACTTCAGATAGCTGTAGTTACCCATCATTTCATCCCTATGTGCTTGTTCTAGTGCACTGTAACCTTGACAGGCTTTGATATGCAAAGTTTTTCCTCTCGCTTTCTCTGCCTGCTGTGTCATTGCGTTGTTGACATTATCAGCGCTGATGAGCAGTCATCTTGTGCAACAACATCTTCTTTATGGCAATTAGTCCGTGCAAATGTCAATCTGGAAAGAGCTACACAATATTCATATTGCAGGTTGGGAAAAGCTCTTGATGTTTACATCATAATCTGGTGAACATGTTTCTGTGATTGGAGCCCGAGGGAGTTTGGCTTCCAGGTTGTTCGTTAGCCTCGGGGCGGTGATGGTGTTTATGGCTGGTGCTGGCAATTAGATATCTCATCCAAGGAGAGAAATGTAATGTGGAGTTTATTTTCTGTTCTTGGGGAAATGTGTTGCTGATTATATTTTGATTAGGCATGTTTCAAGGCAGCTTTTTAAAACCTTGTTAGTGGTAACCTTTAATATCTCAATATCTGTCAGATGGTTTGGGACAGAATTACAACATTCTGGGTTTTAAATGACTCCTACTACATGTAATGATTCCTTTACTCATACCCAGTGCTTCCTTTAGGGGGACATTTGTGACTTTTAAAGAAATGTCTCCAAAACTTTAAATTGCCATCCCATTTTGTACACATATTCACATCCCCATCAACTTGGATGAGCACTTCCCTTTTCCTAAATGCCATCATCAGGTTGAAATATTTAATTAATTTGTCCAATGCTTTGGCTTATGACTAAATATCAGCAAAACTAATGATAGTGTAAGTTGTTTTTTTAGTGCTGATCGGCAAATATTAGTATGCTGACACCCATAACAAGTGCGAGGTGGTCTGAAAGTATTGATGTCTGCTTTCGCCATTTTTTAATAAGGGTGGAACAATTTTGAAAATATATATACACGTGATGTTGACTGATGTTGCAACTGTGATATTATATCCTAATGCCTTGTAAAACTTGACCAGCTGGGCCACTGTGTTCAGTCTTCCTCTGCCCCCTCGCCGATTTGCCTCACTCTCCCACAGGATGTGTTCTATTTTTAAACAGCCTATTTCTTTTAATAAATTCTCTTTTAGGTTTCTGACACATTTGCCAGTTTTGATTTTTGAACGACTCTGAAACCAAAGGTTAGCGAGGGCTTGAACACTCTGAAATTATGCAGAAGCTTCTGTATCTGGAGTGTCATTAGAGAAAATGTTTGAACATCTAGTTGCTCTTTTGTTCACGCGATTCTGCAGTGTTATGGTAATTGAATGTAATTAAAGTTAACTGAAGGCCTTTGTCTGAAACTGTATATAGACTTCAAAGATATGAATTAATTAGACGTGTGCACTCAACCCAGGATGCAGTGCTGTTTTTTTTTCTTTTGTTTTCATTATTATTTGAAAACCAGACTGTTTCTGTCTTTCACAAATGTTTTATGAATCAATCAGGCAAGTTTTTGTTGGATAGATGTTGTCATAGTTGTTGCACAGACATGGCTGTCAAGGTTTTTGTGCCATCCCTTATGCACATTATCGGTTCTTACCCCCCCCCCCCCCACACACACACACACACTCACACACTCACACACTCACACACAATCATTGTGATGACCTGCCAATGCAATTCCACTGGGGTTCTCCTTCTTGTCTCAACTTCTCTCCTCTCTCCCTTCTCACTTACTTCTCTGTTCCTCCCATTCTTTCCTCCACTGAGGGAAGAGAAGATGTATCACACACTCACTCTTACTGAAAAATGATGGACGACTCAGTGATGAGACTTATCTTTGATTGAGGAGAGTACACTACCCTGCGGTTACCTGGACTCCTTGATTCTTTAGAGGGCGAAAGATGGGGGAAAATGGGGAGTGCCGCCCCAAACATGAGCATGGAGAACAGCTGATGGTGCTACCTGAGGATGTTTTGGAGGTGTGGAGGGACCACTCTTCCAATGTGCTCCCTCCCTCTCTTTCATTCTCTCTCCTTCTTTCTCTGGCTGCTTTCCGAGCCTGCAGCAAGCACTTTTGAGATCCAGGACGCCTTTCTTTTTCTCATCTCTTCTGTCCCCTCTTGTCTCGGAGAGTTTGTTTATTCAAACGAGACGGGGACTCACCCACATGGAGACGAAGCATTTGCATTGCTTCACTGAGAGCAGGCACTTCCTCAAAGCCCCCAAGAACCATGGGAAGGGATAGGAGCCTTTCCAGACACTTTCGGTATGGGACTTTTTCTTTGATCTCAGCAGTGTTCGCTGTGCTTTCAGTTGTTCGTGCTGACTTGTATCTGAAGTGTTCTTGTGCAACTGTTTTCTGTGTGTGTGTTATCTTGTCTCATTGAAGATAATTTTACACTTTCTGTCAGCATATAACATTATGAAACTCTTTTCTGTCCCAAATCTCATTCCAGCATATGAAACTGCGAGATTCTAGCACAACTAATTTTTAAGTTTGACATCTCCAAATAATTGCTGATACTTTTCTTTTTTTTTTGCTGTCTGTGGTTTCGCGATTAAACTTTGTGTCTGACGCTATGCTTTGTGTTTGCAAATTCATAACTGGCCTAGCTGTCAAATGAGCTGATCCAAAGTGGGTCTCATTATAATTGTTATTGCAATGAGTTTTCCAGCTGAATGCAATTGTCATTCATCCCTCTGTGTGCTGTGTCCTTGATCCACCCCTCCTTTATGCCTAATTATAGACGCTTCTCGCCCTCCCTTCAATTGAGGGCATCCTAAAGCCTAAATCAAACTTCATTAAACAAAGCTATGAAGTTTCTGCTCACTTGTTTTGGCATGTTTACAAGATTCAATAGGTTACATATTCTTGCTGAGATCGTAATATGACGGAGAGACTATGTTTATAGGCAATTAAAGTCACAGAGATTATTGCTGCCAGGTCCTGTGACTATCACAAATACACAATAAACGGCCCCATTCAGTTTAATTTTGTTTGTTGAGACACACAGGTGATGTCTCATGGCTTCCTTCCTTGTTTTTCCCTCAAGCCACTACACGCCTTAAACAGACAGTTCTAACTCGTTTCTTTCCTTAAATTACTCACAGTTTGAAGTGTTGCTTGGCCTCCGATGGTTTAGAAGATGTTGCGATGTGTTTGCTCAAAATAAAATAACAAACTTTTGCACATGCAACAAAGAAAAATAGGCCTTGCAGATGTTGTCATTCAAAAGAAATAGGCAAAACTCAAATAAACAAACAACTTAGGTATTCTTTCTTTCGTGATAATGCTTAGAACTTGACAACTTAAATGGTACTTGTACGGTTTGTATGTATGTGTACGGTACGAGTACGTTACGTTACGGTTCAAAACTGTTCCTCGACGGCGTCTCTCAACAGGTTGCCCATCAGTGTGGCGTTAGCACAGGCGCCGTGGGAATTGTAGTCCTTTATAGTGTGTTGACCACAGACGTCACAATTAGGTGGCCTTTCTTATCAAATCAAAATACTGGCTCTAACATGATGTATGGGTGCAGTTTGTGAAAGTTGTGTGGCCTACATCGCCTGAGAGCACATGCTAGCCTGCTTCATTCCCAAAAGTTACATGACCCTGACCTAGAAAGAGCTCTAGTTCTCCACTTTCTCTTTCCCTGCCTTTGACTCATATGTTACTACTTGTGTTTTCATGTATATCTCTGCAGCTTTTTCTTTCATGCTTTATTTTTCAGAATTAATTAATTTAGTTTTGTCTCAATCTTAACTTCTTCTTGTTGTAGTTCTACTCTTGATCACGCATCGGACCTAAGAGATAGCACTTGAGAGCAGTCTGGTGTTGCAGACGAGCACATTTCAGCCCTCTGGGAAGGGTTTCTTTTGCATGAACCTAGCATTTACACAGGGCTATTTTTTACATGGATGTCTTCGATGTAAGCAAAGGAAATGTTTAGCACGTAATTGATTATCCCTTCAATATGATACTTTACGTTTATTTGTTTGATGTGGCATTTAAAACACTTATGTATGTCAACAAAGAGCTTGCCGGGATTGGACCAGGATTGTACACAACAGGTATGATTGTAGATAGTTTGTAGATGTAGATTGTAGTTGATGAAACAATGTCTCATACCACAAGAGACTCCCAGCCACTTTCTGAATGATTGACAGTTTTATATTTTGTATGGTGATCAAGAATCCAAAGGATGCACAGATCTTTTCAGGCTGTTGTTGCTCTGGTCAGATATCTCAAGTTAATTGTTGATTTAAGGGTAAAGCTAAGGTAAGCAGGAGCATCCATATTATGTGTTTTTTTTTTAAAGCAGCTACAAATATTTACTTTTTTTTTTGGTGTGTAATATGGCCGCCTGTTGTTGTGGCATTTGTGGCTGTAACTGCAGTTAACTCAGGATTCACCTTGTGTGACTAGTCTGAGGTATGACTGATTTATTGTAGGGGGAAGCTGTGCTGTTGCTGCGGTGCTGTTCACTTGATACTGGTTGAGACAATTTCACTTGCAACATACACCCATAAATAAGGCGCTATTATTGGACACTAGACTCACTAATGGGTTACAAAGCAGGACAACCTAAAACCAGTGCAATAAACCAAACGGTTTTCATTAATAGTTTCTCTGAATAGTCTTAAATCTAACTTGCATTACTGAAATGGTAATGTATTGCATTTCTTATCTTTCAAGCACAGACTGTTAGTTGTGAGGAGTGGTTTAATTGTGGTTTCCAGATTTAAAGCTGTTGACCTTATAAGTAAAAGATACAAAGTTACAGAGTGTTTTATTAAATCTGTACACTGACTGGCTTTGGATATAGTCCCAGGTTTGATTGGATCAATGCAAAGGTGTCTGCCTTTAGTTGTAATCAAGTCATTATCTGTGTGTTTGAGAGGAAGCTCTGTGAACTTTAGTCTGTCCGATTTTGTTTAGGTAAGAAACTTCCAGAGGGGAAATATGTGCAAGCTTGCATAAGCTTTGGATAATGGGAAAGCGCGGGTTATGAGTCACTCATAATTAAAATCTAAAACCTTTCTGTACGTTTTTATGAATCTACCAAAATCATCGAATCCTTGACTCCTAACAATGCTCCAAACGTACCTGCCGAAGCACTGTGACGACTTACCGATGGGACTAATTCTCAAAAGTAGCTGTTGAGTTGTGCCGTGTATCTGGATGCCTTTTAGAAGTGGGGCACTCTGAAAAACCAAAGCACTCGTTTCTCCTCTGCACAGTAGAAGACCCCAGGAGATTCGTGATGAAGACAGAGAGATAGAGAGGATGGAGTTGAGATGGAGGCAGCATCATTTTGTATCTGGATTGGGGGGGGGGGGGGGGGGGGGGGAGTATGCAAAATAGAAAAGGTACAAATGAGGTGTGTGTACATAAAAGGAGAAGGAAGATGTTGTGTATGCAGAACAATTAGATAAAAGAAGAAAGAAAAGTGAGAGTGTCCTATATAAAGAAAAATGGCAGCCTATAACACTTTATTCACAACACAGTTATTGGCAATGATTCTTCCATTTCTGGGTCATTTCTGTTGTTTGCTACCGAACCGTTCTTGTTCCTGCAGATAACTGGCTTGATATAAACGTCATGCAGCAGAAAACACAACTGTAAGAGAGTTTGATGGAGTAAGACAGTTTAAGCATAACAAAACATCAGTGGGTAAATGTCATGTTTAGAAAACAGACAGAAAGACTGCCTTTTTTCCAGTTGTGTGCTGATGTTGAACAATCCTAGAACAATACAACTGTCACAAAAGACAGCTTCAATTCAAGCCTTTAGTGCCAACTAACTTTCTTTTCATCTTTGTGTTTGTGGCATTTTAAGCAGACTGGAAGACAAGGGAGCACCACGCTCACAAAACCAATAAACACACTAACTCTCACTAGCTGATCTTAGAATATCCAAGGGTGGGTTATTTCTATAAGAGCAAAGGGGGGTTAATAACACTGGTAGGAGGAGAGCAGCTCTTTCTCCCAGATGTATCTCTGGCTCTGAGCTTCCTCCTTTTTTTCCGCATATTAGCAGGAAGCTGTCTCTGACACTCTAACCTGCAGCTGATGTGACGGGACAACACAGACAAAGCTCGTCTTTTATCCCTTTGAGTCTCTCACACACATGCCTACACTCACAAACAAATGTTGGACCAATCCTTTCTGCCTACCTCGGCCCTCCCAGGAGACGATATGGACTAAACTATTTTTGGCCCAATTAAATGGAAGCTGCAGCTGGAACAATATGTAGTCAGAACAAGAATTGTTTTCCTGATACATTGGACGATGGATGTTTTTGAGAGATCAGGATGAAGAATTTTGGATTTGAAATGCTGTTCACGTGTGATTTTATGGGTGTCAATCAGAGTTTGTGTCTGATTCCACAATGTTTGCCAGGATCTTCATTCCCAAGAAGCACCGGGAGCGGTTTGACGAGGTGGTCAACCAGAGCCTGATGAGCCGGATCAAAGGGCGGAGCTTCAGCGACCCCAGCCGCCAGCACCTTCGCCGCAGCCGGAGCGAAGATCACGGCGAACGCCTTCTGGTCTCCACCCGTGCCAGTTCAGTGCCACGCACCCACGCAGAGGAAGGCGTGGTCCCCCCCGCCCGCGGCATGCGCAAGACAACCTCCCTCATAGCTGGGCACTCCAGTGGCAACACCACCAACTGCAGGTCTGTATTTAAAGTTATGATGCAGATTTAGCTTCTTCACTCATATTGACTTCTTTAGTTCCTGGGTGCTTTGGCCTTGTATCAGCAAGAGTCACATCATCATCATCATCATCATCATCATCATCATCATCATCATCATCATCATCATCATCATCATCATCATCATCATCATCATCACCATCATCATCATCATCATCATCATCATCATCATCATCATCATCATCATCATCATCATCATCATCATCATCCCATTTTCACCTGCTACACTGAGCCAATCCATTTTCAGCTTTCAAAGAAAACCAGTTTCCTAAAATAACATCTGCTCTCTCCTTACGTCTGATCAGAATTATATCCACTCTACATGAGAACAGCTGTGACGGGTCTTTCTGTGTGAGCATGGAATTTATGTGAATTAAGAGGAGTAGGTGTAAAGATAAAAATACACGGTTCAGTGGTTGGAAGATGAACGCATGTTTATACATACACATATTTTCTTGCTCTTTTCACCTGCTGTGACGTTGTTTCCTGTCATGTCTTTTGATAAAATTGTAAAACTAATCCTCATCAGATTTGGTTGGTTCAGGCTGATGTGGTTTAGAGCCCCTGGGATACAGTGTCCATATTTAGGTTTGTTAATTCATAGGAATTTAAAGCTGCTGAATATGAGAATCTGCAGGGGGTCCACAGTTGGACTCTCGATTAAACTCATTATTTTTCTAATTGCAGTTAACTTTTTGAACAAATCTCAGCTAACGTATCTTTGAGTTATAGTTAATAATGAACCACTTAAGCACATTGTGTGTCCATTATGTCATATATAATACGTGCACCAGGGTTTCTTTGGTAACCCATTTAATTATAAATGTTAGTTTTATCATATATTACCACGCACATTTAGCAATCACTTGATCTAGAGCTGAGTATTAGTGCTTACCTGCTTTTCTTTCATGTATAGAGCCTCTTTTTATCCTTCAGTCCTGCCACTAATCAAAGCTCAAATGTGTCAATTTAGGACGGTGAGAGTGTGTAAGGGTAACGCGAGCTTTGGCTTCACTCTAAGAGGCCATGCTCCTGTGTGGATCGACTCTGTCATCCCAGGTAAGTAAAAAAAAAAGTGTTTATTTTAATTTGATTATGAATAGTAAATGTTACATGTAATATTTCTATTGTACTATTCTTGAAATGAGGAAATGATCAAGTCAGATGTCTCTTGTACTCGTTCTCTGTTCTGCAGGAAGCCCAGCAGACAAGGCAGGACTAAAACCAGGAGACCGCATCCTGTTCCTCAATGGACTGGACATGAGGTTGAATTCTAAATCTAATTAACACAAAACTGATTATATTTAGATGAATGTGGTTATCTGGTTTCTCTGTTGAAAGAGTTTTGTTGTTTGTAGAGCTCACACAGTTATTGACAGGAATAGAAATCTAATGTGATGGATTTAATAGAAAAACAAGTTCCTAAAAATAGCTCCCCAGAAATTGTGATACTGTGTTTTAACCTTGGTATATTCTCTGCAGAATACAGAAAGCATTGTTTATGTCAGTAAAATGTCTATTTTATTTAAATAGTAGGATTTCTTTCTAGTAAAATGAAAGAATTGGCTCATGCAGTTAAAGGATATAACAGGTGTCTCCATGTGTACCATGTGTCTGCCTGTAGGACCTCGTCCCATGAGAAGGTGGTGTCCATGCTCCAGGGCAGCGGTGCCATGCCCACGCTGGTAGTGGAGGATGGTCCGCCGTCTTTCAGCGTGTCAGAGCAGGACCTGGCGGGGGCCAGCGTTCCCACAGAGGGGGCCCGCTCCCCTGTCCTCAGCTCCCTGCAGTGGGTGGCAGAGATTCTTCCGCCCAGTATCCGGGTTCAGGGACGCACCTTCGGACAGCAGCTCGAGCACCTGCTGACCATCCAGGAGAAGTACACCATCTGCAAGGCTCTGGAGAACTTCTTCCAGCACAGGTGAGCAAGGGTGGGGAATAAGATCAAAAGAAAAGCATGAGGAATGGGGTGAGATCAGACGTGGACATCTCTATAACTACTGTTCGGGCTGTTATGTGCTTTTATATTCAACCATAATTGGAATTTCATTTACAGTGAAAAGTGCATTGTGGAGGTATACATTTGTTCAAATAAGGTTCTTATTGTTACAATTAAGCCCTAGGTGCAGGTTGGCTCTTATAGTATTTAAGTTTGAGGATGTGCAAGACACAGATTAAGGAAATCTCTTTTTTAAAGGACTAAATATGATGAATATACATACAGTCTGTGTGTTTATAGCCATTTCCCTGTTGCCTTGTAAAGTCTGTACTACAGGCTGTGTTAATAGTGTTTTAGTTCATTAGCCAAATCAGTGGAGTCGCCTGTTAATTTAGTTTCTAGTTTCTTGCACAAGTGGAGGACTTCACCCACAACTTTGAACAGTGAGGCAATCTCTGACCTATCATTACTTTGTTTCCATGACAACAGGAATGTGGACACTCTGATCGTGGACGTGTTCCCGGTGCTGGACACTCCTGCCAAACAGGTGATCTGGCAGTTTGTCTACCAGCTGCTGACGTATGAGGAGCAGGAGCACTGCCAGAGCAAGATCTCACGCTTTCTTGGATACAAAGCGCCAGGTGTGTGGCACATCTGTTTTTTCAAATGTATGAATGAATATAAAGAGTTTTTGTGTGTGCGAGGTTGGCGCTTCATGGGGATCATTGGCTCAGTAAAGTGCAATAAACTCAGGTGCCGCAGCCCTTCATACACCTTTGCCTCTTCCTCTGCATTGCCAATATATGTGTGTGTGTTCTAGTTCCACCACCACCACCACCTCCTCCCCCTCCTCCGGACCCCGAGGTTGCCCCCGAGCCCCATCGGCGTAGCAGCTCCATGAGGGTGACAGGGACCACGTACAGGAGCAGTGTGAGGGGACGTAGCTCTGATGACCTGGTCATTGGCACACACTTGGGCATGGGTACAGATCTTTATTGTCTTCATTATCATACATACTAAAGCAGCAATAACACTCCATGACACCCTTCTTCCAGTGTTAGAAGAAGTAAAAAAGCATTTAAAACCACATATCATAATCTGCGAAGTAATTAAATAAATGTTTATAACTCAAATGTACAATAATTACTTCTGAACTGTTCTGTAGTAGAAGTATAAAGATTCAACACATGGAATTACTCAAATACTCAAGTACCTCAATATTGTACTTAAATACACAACTTAGTTTAGTGTTCTAACCTTCACCATTGCTTATATATTCAGCATTCACATTGTTCTTATTGTGATGATTTACAAAGTCTTGTTAAATCCTAGTTGCATTTCTTTTGTAGAATCCTTTGGCCTTTGTTTCAAACTTCCAATTTCCCTTTGAGTGGACAGCGTGGTTCATGCTAGTTCAACCGTTTGTATACTGATTTGATATAAATCGGAATAATTGTTTGACATGCTCCCATGTAGCCACAATTCTTTGGGAGGTTGCCTCTTTGTTATTGGTCCAAAGCCCAATTTAAATGGAGCTGCCCATCAGCCCAAATTGTTCTTGTCCACATCCTGAGAATCTGCCCAAATCTGGAAACCATCAGTCAAACTGATTGGTGTATTGTAATAGGCTTCCGTGCAGAGGCAGTGCTGGATGCAGGAATGAGGTTGGCTCCAGGAGAGAGACAGTCAGGAGATGGTACCTCCCTTCCTGAGACTCCCAACAACCTCACCAATGTATGTAGCAAAGTCCTCATGGGAAATAATAACTATAAACGTTGGACTCACTAGTGCAAGAGGACTTACTCTGGTTTCTTTGTACATTTCCACCATGGAAGCTGTCGGCAGTGTACGCTGAACTGGAGAACATGTATTCTGGCAAGAGGTCCAAGTCTCTGAAGAATCGTCCTCTTCCTGCCCCCGACAGTTTGCTGGAACTGGAGCCTCCCTCACGCACAGCCTCCCCTACAACACATGCTAACACAGGTAGCTAATACGTACCTACACACTAAACTCATAGCAGCTGGAATTATATTGAACTGATTTCCTTTGAAGAATGACTAGCTTGCAATTGTATTGTGTGTCTGCCTGTGTGCCTGCATGTGTGTTTCTATTGTAGAAGAGGTAGGATAACAAGTGTTAAAAAAAAAGTATTGAAGTCAATTTCCTTTACTCTTACATTGGCAATCTTTTCTGTAATATGATTGGTTTGAGTGTATTTTGTCTGATTAGGAAGTAGCCAGCTTAGACTTCATTTGATCTTCCTTCAATGGATACGGATGCATAGTGAATCTATGAGGGGAAGATAGGAATATCCTAAGTCTGCACCAGGCAGAGCAGCCCCTCAGGTTGCAGGCATGTTAGGTTGAAGGACTAACATACACCATCTCAATAATACTGCCAAGAAATACTGAACCTCATACAGTTAGGAGGATATGGTGATGGTGGCAGTGGAACAAGAAAATACACACCTTAATCAAAAATGTGTTTTCAGCAATGGTTAGCTCCACTGGGAGACATGTTTGAACGGCCTTTTGTTCATAACCTTTTTTCAAATGCAGGAATTTCAAAAGTTTGTTACATTAACTTTAATTAATACTGTTTTAGATTGAATGCCTTATGTTTTCTATCTGAAAGACTGTGCACCTGACATTATGTTTTAGAAATGTACCCTTCATTTATAACTGTAGACTGTGTGTTTCCCCCCTTATCCCAGGTAGCCGTAAAGCCCCGCCTACATCCTGGCCGGAACCTCTTCCCAGTCCCCCTCAATCCCAGTTCTATTCATCAGGGCTTACGAGCCAGACCAGTGGGGAGTCTAACCCCTACATCAGCCTTGACAGTCCCCCTGCATCCCCTCCAGAGCCCCCTGACTTCCCATCCAGTCCCCCTGCCCACCGCAACAACAAGCGGCGTTACACCTTCTCCAAACCACCGCGCTCAGAAGACACAGATCGCTTTCTGGACGCTCTGAGCGAGCAGTTGGGACAGAGGGTGGCCATCATCGATGACTTCCTGACTCCGGAGAACGACTATGAGGAGGTAGAATTACATGAAGTCTAAAAGCTTGATTATAAAATCTATTTTAAGTGTATTATATAACTATCAGATGACTATTGATGTTTATTCAGTAAATATGTGTTTATAGTCAGATAACATCAGTCAACAATAATGATAATCTGAATAATTAACTGTTTGTGTGATTATTTTCTTTCAACTCTACTAAAATAAACGTAAGACAGTTGATACGCTTCAGTGAGTTAAAGGTTAAAATTAATCTATAAGTATATTGTTTGTTGTAGAACAATATATATATATTTTTACAAAAATCCTGAAGGCCGCCATGTTCATGTATAAGCTGAAATATTGTAGAGGGTTAATTCTGCTGGGTACACTTATTCCCTACAGGCAGTTGGCCTTGTATCAAAATGTGAAATAGGACAGACCCCTCGACACACATGGACTTACAGAATGGGTACAGAACATAGTCCCCTAAAATAACAGGGACAAAGTGAAACACATAAGAGAAACTATTGCAATAAATGGCCTCACATACATCACATCTCTTACCTTAGTGGTTGTCCTGCAGAGTTACATGTCAGTATTGTTTTCCATCACTTGGACCTCAAAGAATCTTTCAAAATGCCTAACTGTGATCTAATATTGACAAAGGAGCAGCCCAACCATCAACATTCAAGCCACGTCACTAAAACATGTCGTCATGCCCGAATACATTGAAAGGTTAAACACACAACAAGTAAATGGAAGTAAGTTTAAAGAAATGTTTTTCCACATAGCATCGTGCTTTTGATGTGAGGAGCCTTTGTAGGGTGAAATACTCAATCTGTCATTAAAGTTAGCTTTAGTGACAATCCTGCTAGTGCATGTCAAAATTGTTTAGCACATATATCGCCAGTAGATCCTATAGAACCTGGCCAGTAGACAGCCATATTTGTTATAAGTGTAAAAACTCCTGTTGTAATCAATTTTACATATATTGCTTGACAAGTTTGCCAAAAATATTTTTACCACGTTCCACTTTGACATTAAGGGTCTAATGAAGTGTAATTGGTGTTAATGCCAGGATATTGTGCAGATGGGCTTCCCAGATGATGATGAGGATGATGATGATGATGATGAGGATATTGAAGAGGACTTGGGGGTGGACGAAGATGAAAATGAAAATGGAGGATTCGTGGCCCCAGAGCTCAGCAGTCCGAGTGATGTTCAAAGCAGCAGTGGAGAAGAGAACGCTTCCTCCCTCACCTACTCTTCCTGCTCTGACCACATCCCTCCACCTCCAATGTCCCCTCCACCACCTCCGCCTGTTCAGTTCAATGACCCGCCTCCTCCACCCCCCCCTCCAACACCTGCACAGACTCAGCAGCAACCACAGCAACAGCTCAGCTACACCCCTGAACAATCCCCAAGAGCATATGTGCCCATCCGCCGGAAGTCTGGCCCTCCTCCACCACCTCCACCTCGCAATCACCTTCCACCTAAACGACACTCCTTACATAAAGTCATGCCCAAAAGAGATGACCTTCAAGTCCAGGCTACTATACAAGAGCTAAAAGCCTTCCAAGAGCAAAAGGTTTTTCAGCAAAGAAAAGTATACGAGGAGCAACAAGCCTACAAGGAGAGGCAGGAGTATGAGGAGCAGAAAGCTTTTGAAGAACAGCGACTTTTACAAGAGCAGCAAGCTTTCCACGAACAACAGGCCTATCAGGAGAAAATGTTCAAGGAGAGACAGGTGTATGAGGAGCAAAAACTTTTTGAAGAGCAACAACTGTTCCAGGAGCAACAAGCCTACCAAGAAAGACAAGCGTATGAACAGCGCCAAATCTACCAGGAACAAAAAGCGTACGAACAGCGTCAAGCCTACAAGGAGCAAAAAGCTTTGGAGGAGCTTCAAGCCTTCCAGGAGCAAAAAGCTTACGAAGAGCGTAAAGCTTATGAAGAGCGAAAAGCCTACGAGGAGCAGCAAGCATATCAAGAGCAACAAATCTACCAGAGCCATCACTCCATGCCTAACCAGCCAACACAGCAGAAAGCCCACTCACCGCTTCCTCTCCAACAGCTCCACCAGTCCTTACCCCCACTCCCCTCTCCAGACTCCACCCATCCCCACGCTAACCATCCTCTGTATATGATGCGCCAAGCACAGCAGCAACAGGCCCACCAAAGTCATCTCCACCGACGTCTGTCACGATCAGCCCCGCCTCCACGCCAGCCGTCGCCCCTACCGACCGGCCATCCTAACCAACATGGTCAATACTCTGAGGGTATCTACCAAAGCCATCAGGGCATGGGACCCCAGGCCCACCATTCATCCACAGAGATGCTCAACCAGATGCAACAAGCCCCATCTCATCATTCCTCTGCAGAGATGCTCCATCAGTTGCAACACGCCCAAGCCCACCACTCATCCACTGAGATGCTCCAGCAGTTACAACAGGTCTTCTCGTCTTCAGAAATGCTCCACCAAGCGCACAAGACCAAGGCCCATCACTCCTCCACAGAGCTTCTACACCAAGGTCACCAGATGCAGCAAATGCAGCCCCACCACTCCTCGACTGAACTTCTCCACCAGGCGCAACAGATGCATCGGGGTCAACCCCACCACTCATCTACTGAGATGCTCCAGCAGTTACAACAAGCCTTCTCGTCATCAGAAATGCTCCACCAAATGCACAAAGCCCAGGCCCATCACTCCTCCACAGAGCTGCTCCATCAAGCCCACCAAATGCACCAAACAAAGCCCCACCATTCCTCCACGGAGCTTCTGCATGAAGACTGTCAAGAACCTGCCTCCCTCCCTTTTCAGCTGAACCGGGACAGCCACTCCCACCAGAGTCGGAGGAGTATTAAAGGTCATCATCAGACCCCGGTGTCGCCACAAGGGAGACCCCAAGACCAGCAGCTCCACCAAACCCATCACCCCCAGCCCACCAAACCGTCTCCCCAAAGACCCCACTCTATACAGCAGACCCACCACCGCTCCAGCTCCCCTCAGATCCACCACATCCACCACATGACCCCACAGCCGCCCCCGAAGGACTACCAACACCAGATTCACGTCATCCACCCTCCCCAGCAGCCCCACAGGCCTCAGCCCCTTCTCTCCACCTTTCAGCCACTCCAGCCACACCAGACCACCCTCTCCACCTTCCAGCCTCTGCCCCAACACCACCAGTCCCAGCACCAGGTCCAGCCCAACCCCCAAGCCCCCCGCCCGCAGTCCCAGCCTTCACATCACATGCTGCAGTCGCAACACCAGCCCCAAACCCAGTCCCATCAAAAGCAATCCCACAGCCAGAGCCAGCCCAGTTCCCTCCCACACTCACTATCCGACCCGTCAGAGCACCGCGACCCCCCTCCCCCTCCTCCCCCGCCTCCACCCTGCACCCCTCCACCCTTGCCAAGGCCTTCACTCTCCAGAATGGACTCCAACCACATGAGTGTGAAGAGGCTGCGCTGGGAGCAAGTGGAAAACTCAGAGGGGACGATCTGGGGACAGGTGAGCTTCGATGTTTAGATTTCCACATTTCTGTCACAAAATTGTAATTCAAATAGTGACATTTTTGCATGATTTTATTAGTTGGGAGCAAATTCTGACTATGAAAAACTGCATGACATGGTGAAGTATCTGGACCTGGAGCTGCACTTTGGGACACAGAAGAGCTCCTGTGAGTATGTCACAGATCTGCAATGCTCTAAATAGAAAGCATGGCTGAAAATCATAAAATGAAATGCAAAAACCTGAATGACAAATTATTATTTCTCAGCAAATCATTATTCAGGTTCTTGGAGAGTGATTATTTAGGCATTAGGTCTACAGTATTTCACACACAAATAATGTCTGCATGTTCTAAAAATATAACAACATACTAAGCCCCAGCTTTTTTTAATTACTTTTCCTCGCATTTCTCCTTGCTTTAAACCTGCTGCAAACAATGTAAAATGTAAAAATAATCTTTATTTCCATTCATCTCTCTTCTATCTACTATGTAAATCCATAACATCTAGGCATTTCACTTACACTGATCTGATTTTAGTGCCTGTTCCAGAGCCATGCCTCCTACCGCAAACCTTCAAGAAGAAAGATGTGATTGAAATTCTGTCCCATAAGAAGGCCTACAATGCCTGTAAGTAGACGCTGATATATATTGTACGTTTTGTTTACCCTTTGGCCCCCGATGAATGCTAAAATAGAAATGTATAATCCCTTTTCATCTTCTTTATAACATTTAGCGATCCTGATAGCCCACCTGAAGCTGTCTCCTGGTGAGCTGCGTAAGGTGCTGATGAACATGGTCACTGACCGGCTGGAGCCAGCACACATCCAACAGCTGCTGCTGTATGCCCCCGATGCAGAGGAGGTCAAAAAGTATGAAGAGTACAGAGAGGATCCCAGCAAACTCAGTGAGCCGGACCAGTTTGTGTTGCAGGTACAGTCCTCCCAGAGTGTGGACGAGTGGGTTGGTTGTGTGGTTTATATGGGTCTGTGTGTTGTATGTGTGTGCGTTATCACTCGCTTCTTTGCTTGTGTGTGTGTTCTCAATCAGATGTTATCAGTACCAGAGTACAAGACCCGCATGGAGTGCCTCCTCTTCAAATGTTCACTGCAGGAAAAGACAGAGGAGATGAGGGGAGCGTACGACTGTCTTTACAAAGCTTCCATGGAGCTGAAGACCAGCAAGAAGCTGGCTAAGATACTAGAGGTAGCCTACTGTTCAGTTCATTCCAAATAAAAATTGAGTGATTTTGAGAAAACCCACAGCAACACAAACCTCCCCACTGCATTTATAATCATATAGTTAAAAAACATTATGCTGTGATTACATCTATATAAGTCTGTATTCAGTTTGGTTGTTAAACATTCTGTGTTTTGTTAGTTTGTGCTGGCGATGGGGAACTACTTGAATAACAGCCAGCCTAAAACCAACAAAACTACAGGCTTCAAGATTAACTTCCTTACAGAGGTACATCTTACACCAATACATGTTTAAATCATGTGACCAATTTATTTTCAAAGCAGTCTGTCCCAACGTATTATTTTTATGTAGATTATAATTGAATGATTTCCTCTCCAGTTGAGCACAACCAAAACAGTGGATGGGAAGTCGACATTTCTACATATTCTGGTCAAGTCGTTATGTCACCACTTCCCTGATGTGTTGGATTTTTCCAAAGATTTAACTATGGTTCCTCTTGCAGCAAAAGGTAGACACGTTTTCCTCTACATCTACATCACAGCTTAAAAATTGGGAACTGGGAAATGGTTTTTTTTATATTGAGTTTTTTTATTGATTTGAAGCACACCTTCTTCTCCTTTTTCTATCTCTAGTAAACCAGAGGATTATCACGTCAGACCTGAATGACCTTCATACAACCATACAGGAAATTCGCTCAGCGTGTCAAAAGATGCCTGCGACGGCTGAGGACCGATTTTCTGTCGTCATGAGTGTATCCTTCACAAAATGAACAAAGAAAGTGCTGAGATGTGTATTCTGCTAATACAAGAAAAATAAAAGTAGAGCCATTGAAGATAAAATACAACTTTAGTGATCCTTGACTCCAGTATTTATAGAACTTCCTGGAAAACAGTCATCCAGCTCTGCAGTCTCTGGAGTCCCTGCAGCAGAGAGCTATGGAGGAATTCAGCAAAACTGCCTCTTACTTCGGAGAAGACGGCCAATCCACAAACACTGAGGCCTTCTTTGGTATCTTTGCGGATTTCCTTATCAAATTTCAGGTAAGCAAGAAACATTTGATTATTAAAGATAACCCTACTGGCCAAACTTTACAGCGTTAAAGTTAAAACGATATATATCACACAGTATGTAAGCATGTAATCCCTGTAGCTCCTTTCAGTCTCCCACCAAACAATTTAACATAATGGTTTGCTAAAAAGAAAAATCTTCACCCAGCTCCTTCTGCACAGTTGCAGAAAAACACACCTCATTACTTAGGTTTTTTGTTTTGAGCACTGCTTGCATTTCATCAAATATGTATAGAGAAAGTCTGCCAGGCTATGGTACTAACTAACTAACAAATGTTCTAAAATAACACATTTAAAAGTTATATATTGAAAGATTAATCATAAGCTACAATGTAAGCTAAACAATACAAATGTTGCATTCTTGACTTGTTCTGTATGTAGACTCAATGGACAAATTAACCAAAATATTCACCTTTAAATGTTATTATTGTTATCCATTTTATACAGTAAGTGATTTTATTGTGAATCAAGAGCAACTTTATATGTTCATAAAATAATGGAAACAACAGGGCTCAAATCCTTATAATTCTGATTTAAAAAATATAAAATATAAAAAACCCAAAGATGAAAAGAAAAACGTTAAAAAGATACATGCAACACACAAACTTAGAAAAAGTATCTTAAAAACCCTGTTGTTTCTTTACCACAGAGAGCTCTCATTGATCAACAAGCTGTAGAAAACCAGAAGAGCCCCAGAAGTCAACGACTGGCCTCTCCACTGGCCTGGTAACACACACACAAAGACACACGCAGTACGGCGAGGACAACATAATTCATCGTTCATACGGTGCATATAAGTACAGACACAGATCCTAATATACTGTATATACACACCCATAAAACTAATGAGGGAGAAACTTTAAAATGAGGCAAAAATAAATGTATTTTGCATCAAAGATGGACGATCAAGCCTTATACCAGTGGTATAGTATATATTGAATATCTTTTCAAAACGAAACTGAGTTTTTGTTACGTCTAACACTTTAATGACTAAGACTGCTACAAAGGAAACCATGTTGTTTGGTTGTCAGTTACTCAGTAACATCCTGTAGTTGAAGTTTTCTTTCTTTTGGCATCAACCTAAGTGTGCTACTACAATTCTACAGTGACATATTGATGCTATATGCTCTTATAAGACATAGATTTACAAACATTGATTAACCTGAAATAGATGTTTAATTGAAATGCATTCACGTTCTCTTTGTGGTTAGGAAGAAAACCACAGAAGCAGTTTTCCTGTTAGTTTACGTGTTGTATATGTTTGTAAGCCGCCCACCGCACTGAATGTAACATTAGTTCTCTACTGACTAAGTGTACAGTATATTATTTCTTCGTTGATCTCATTTGTCCTGATGACTGATTGTTTCATTAGCTGCTTTGTATCTTTGCCTCACTGTCAGACAATTTTCTGAATTCTTTCCATGTCAGTTATAGCCATGTACAGTGGGGCAAAAAAGTATTTAGTCAACCACCAATTGTGCAAGTTCTCCCACTTAAAAAGATGAGAGGCCTGTAATTTTCATCCTAGGTATACCTCAACTATGAGAGACAAAATGAGAAAAAACAATCCGGAAAATCACATTGTCTGATTTTTAAAGAATTTATTTGCAAATTATGGTGGAAAATAAGTATTTGGTCAATAACAAAAGTTAATCTCAATACTTTGTTATATACCCTTTGTTGGCAATGACAGAGGTCAAACGGTTTCTGTAAGTCTTCACAAGGTTTTCACACATTGTTGCTGGTATTTTGACCCATTCCTCCATGCAGATCTCCTCTAGAGCAGTGGTGTTTTGGGGCTGTCGCTGGGCAACACAGACTTTCAACTCCCTCCAAAGATTTTCTATGGGGTTGAGATCTGGAGACTGGCTAGGCCACTCCAGGACCTTGAAATGCTTCTTACGAAGCCACTGCGGTGTGTTTGGGATCATTGTCATGCTGAAAGACCCAGCCACGTTTCATCTTCAATGCCCTTGCTGATGGAAGGAGGTTGTCACTCAAAATCTCATGATACATGGCCCCATTCATTCTTTCCTTTACACGGATCATTCGTCCTGGTCCCTTTGCAGAAAAACAGCCCCAAAGCATGATGATTCCCCCCCCATGTTTCACAGTAGGTATGGTGTTCTTTGGATGCAACTCAGCATTCTTTCTCCCCCAAACACGTCTAGTTGAGTTTTTACCAAAAAGTTATATTTTGGTTTAATCTGACCATATGACATTCTCCCAATCCTCTTCTGTATCATCTAAATGCTCTCTAGCAAACTTCAGACGGGCCTGGACATGTACTGGCTTAAGCAGGGAGACACGTCTGGCACTGCAGGATTTGAGTCCCTGGCGGCGTAGTGTGTTACTGATGGTAGCCTTTGTTACTTTGTCCCAGCTCTCTGCAGGTCATTGACTAGGTCCCCCCGTGTGGTTCTGGGATTTTTGCTCACCGTTCTTGTGATCATTTTGACCCCACGGGGTGAGATCTTGCGTGGAGCCCCAGATCGAGGGAGATTATCAGTAGTCTTGTATGTCTTCCATTTTCTAATAATTGCTCCCACAGTTGATTTCTTCACACCAAGCTGCTTACCTATTGCAGATTCAGTCTTCCCAGCCTGGTGCAGGTCTAACATTTTGTTTCTGGTGTCCTTTGACAGCTCTTTGGTCTTGGCCATAGTGGAGTTTGGAGTGTGACTGTTTGAGGTTGTGGACAGGTGTCTTTTATACTGATAACGAGTTCAAACGGGTGCCATTAATACAGTTAACAAGTGGAGGACAGAGGAGGCTCTTAAAGAAGAAGTTACAGGTCTGTGAGAGCCAGAAATCTTGTTTGTTTGTCGGTGACCAAATACTTATTTTACCGAGGAATTTACCAATTAATTCCTTAAAAATCCTACAATGTGATTTCCTGGATTCTTTCCCCCCATTCTGTCTCTCATAGGTGAAGTGTACCTAGGATGAAAATTACAGGCCTCTCATCTTTTTAAGTGGGAGAACTTGCACAATTGGTGGCTGACTAAATACTTTTTTGCCACACTGTATGTGTGTTGTTCAAACTTCTGATGTTATTTATATGTATACAGCTCAGTGTTTCCCCTAGGATGGAGTCATAGCAGCGGTGCTAAGGCATTCGGGCCCAGCGAAATGTGAGCGCGGAGCGCATGGAATCTTATAGTGTGTGCGCGTGCGAAGTGCGCCCCGCCAATATGTTTCTGCCAGCACAAGAAAGACTCTTGAGGCCTAGTACATACAGTGGCAATGTCTCAAGATTTAGCAAAATACACCTTTATTGAACATACAGTTACACAAATACTACAAATCCACATAAAAAACAATAAAAAAAATCAAAAAGGGTCGCCACTTATTATTATTTGAATTTTTAAAGAAATGAAGACATTTTTATTTTTTTATTTTTTATATAGGGGAAACACTGCAGCTCTGGAAAAAATTAAGAGACCTCTGCAAAAGTATCATTCTCTCTGGTTTTACTATTTATAGGTATGTGTTTGGGTAACATTTTTTATTTTATTCTATAAACTACTGACAACATTTCTCTGTGTTGGAATTCAACAAACACTGGAATTGAATGGCTGCCATACATGTAGAGATTGACATTTAAGAACACTTTGGAGTGGTCTCTTAATTTTTTTCAGAGCTGTATATGAGATATTGAGAAGTTGGCACTTAATGTTTGTTTTTTAAAGGCAATATGATATTTTCCAATGATCAATTAGAATCAGTCGTTAATATAGGCAGTAGAAAAATGGGCAGCGGGCAGTGTGCAATATGTGAATGTTAAGCCATGCTTCACTGTTGGATATTATACAAAAAAACAATTATACTATATGAAAATATCACTGAAATATATTGTGTTTGTACTGTACAGAATAAGAGTAAATGCTATATTATATGAAGCACTTTGTTATGTTAATGTATTACATTATTATAATGTACCAAATATCTCTTATATTGTGTCATATGGACTAATCATAAAATGATACCACTAAGAGGACATTAATGACATTAAGGTTAGTCTATCAGAACAACAGTTAATAATACAGCTTGTCAGAGCTCTGTGAAAAATAAATCTTAGCCTTCAAGCGATATTCTTTAGAGGTACGGCAGGAATAATGTGTGCAGCTAGTGAAAGCCTTATTTTCTAATAATGGTCTAGGTTTTTTTTCATGTAAGTTACATAATGCCATCTTCTAAAGCATTGCTCTCAATTTAAGGCCTATACATTGTTAAGTCTGTATTTTGTATTGTACCCTATCGATGATATATAAAGAGTGTAATGAAATCTACTTTGTGTACTCTGTGTTTTTATGACCTTTGTTTAAAACACTATGGAAATAAGGTAATTTTTACAGCAGAATAATACTAAAAGTACTATTGATAGGGACAAGTGGAATCACATCAATGGCTTCACATACACTAGTGTTTTTACATATCCTGCAAATGTTACGCAGTAAACACATCATCATTATCTTTATAACAGCTGCTGACTCATCTGCTATTGCTCGCAGTGTATCTGTCCTGCTGCGGAAACAACTCAGCTAAACATTTCTTTTTGTGAAATAAGCTTGTACACAAACACACTCACAGTTAGTATGCTCTTACCTTGTTTTAATATAATGTCTTCTTTGTAAATTGCATGAATTTAAAATGTTTAAAACAGTAATCCTTTAGCGTTCCCATTATCATCAGCGGAAGCAGCCTTTATTACTCTGTTACTAGCAATAATCATTTACATTTTAACTAAACCCTGTCGTATACAAAGTTAAAGTGGAGTTTGATCTTTTGGCAACCACAAGGATACTTGACAAGCATGACATTCCCGGTATCATGTCATTTGTGACATGCTGTTTTTGTTTGGACCAGTCAACTTAGCCCAAGGACACCCAGTGTGAGAACGTACTTAAGGTGAGTTTATTTACCAATTAATAACACAATACACAGCCTGAAGGTAGTAAGGGACTGAGTTGCAGGTTTGATTGATATCTGAATTTCTGTAAAATGTTACTACATTCATCAAATAAGATGGAAATGAGCGGCGTATTATTTAATATGTTTTGTATGTATTCAGTTGTATATGTAAGTCCCACAAGGTGCTTCACAGATCAAAGTGCAACACCACCAAGTGCAAACCGTGTAGTTTACAAGTCTAGAGTTAACCTTAAGCTTTGTTTCACTCGTCAGCACATGACAACAGTAGAGCAGGTTAAGAATCCATGTCTACAGTAATTGACATTCATATATTTGTCTTATAAGAAAACTCTGGCATTGTTGTTTAGATATGAACGATAACTCTCAGCTGGTCAGTGTTGGAAACATGGGATGAGATTTCCCTCATGTGATTGTTACTCCAATTAATAATGACTATTAAGAAATCACTTTAGGAATTTAATTGATGAGGGATAAAATCCACAGTCCTGATTCTGTTTAAAAATACATTCCAAAAGTTATTGTGACACTCACATGTCCTCACATTATGTTGAATAAAGTCATGTTTTGTACCTCAAACTTAGTCACATTAATTAATTAATTAATTAGTCACATTAATCCTACTTAACTTTGTTATTATACAGCTTTACTTATATCATGACTTTGGAAGCTATGTAACACTAACTAGTCTTACCACTGACTGCTGTAGGTGCTACAAAGCAGGAGACATCATTTGTTTATTTCTTTGACTTTAGATGCACTTTGACCTCAGAGAAGGCCGCCAAGCGACCAGCATGCCCCCGCCTCCCTCTCCTGCCCCAGGGCGCAGGACTTCCCTCGATACAGTGGATATCGTGGTGCTGGTCATCTACTTTCTGCTGATTCTGGCTGTTGGATTCTGGGTAATTACTGGTCTCTGTTTTAATTTGTTTACCGACCATTTTCACATAGTTATTCTGACTCAACAGTGACACATAAAATATTCAACATTGAGTGGATAAACAAGCCTTTCTCGAAGCAGACATTTGAATTTGTCATAGTAGGAGAAAGTGTTGCTGTTAACACGACGACTTGATGCAGCACTTGATATCCTATCATTCTTTTTATATGTAGTAAATATCCTATAAAATAGTTCAGGGATCATGATGTCTATTAAGAAGCTATGAATCAACATTTCTTCTGCAATTGTATCTTTAAGAGGTTTCTTGTTTTCTTCAAACCAGTCGATGTTGAGGACAAAGCGCAGCACGGTGAAAGGATACTTCCTGGCTGGGAAGAACATGACCTGGTGGCCTGTGAGTCAAACACACACTTCTATCTATCCCCTGTGCATGTTAGCCCTTTAAAAGTTTGATGGAGGCAAAAATGTTCTGCACTTCAAAGTAGGATACTGACTCTGGTATCTATATTTAGGTGGGTGCCTCGCTGTTTGCCAGTAACATTGGCAGTGGACATTTCATCGGCCTGGCAGGGTCAGGGGCTGCAGCAGGAATTGGGGCTATTGCATATGAGTGGAATGTAAGAGGTCAATGTATGCTTTTAAGAGTTCAATACAAGACAAATTGTGACATGAAATATAAAACGTAGTTGCTGGTTTTAAGTGTAAAGAGTTTCTGTTTGGTGTGGACAGGGTATGCTGATGGTGCTGCTGCTGGGATGGCTCTTTCTCCCCATTTATATCGCCTCTGGGGTAAGGGCGTCTAAACCTAAACGATTACACACATGTATGATACATTTAAAATATTCCTTTATAGATAATCATCTTTTCACTTTTTTATCTCCAGGTGGTGACCATGCCAGAATATTTGCAGAAGCGTTTTGGCGGTAGAAGAACACAGATATTTTTAACTGTCCTGTGTTTATTTATTTACATCTTTACAAAGATATCGGTAAAAAACAAATTCACAACAATATGTTACTGTTCCTATGCTGTAACAAATACCTTTATATTTGTGTGTGCATTTGAAAGCGGTAGAACTTTGTATATTGTTTGTCTCTGTTTTCTATTTCCTGTCAGGTGGACATGTATGCCGGTGCTCTCTTCATTCAGCTCGCCTTACAATGGAACATCTACATCGCTGTGGTGCTGCTGCTTTCAATTACTGCTCTCTACACTGTTGCAGGTGACCTTTCTCCCTCTGCGCCTCTTTGCTTAGACATTCGACATAAACGTGCATTTACTGTTTGTTCTGTGTGTCGCTGGCTGTTGTTTCCCCAGGTGGTCTAGCTGCAGTTATCTACACAGATGCTGCTCAAACTGTTATAATGCTGGCTGGAGGGCTCACCCTCATGGTCTTCAGTAAGTCAGATCTGACTGCATCAAACCTTCCCATCACCAGCAGTTTGTTTCCAGTTTATTTGACCCTGTTTTTCCTCTGTTAAGGCTTTGCGGAGGTTGGAGGCTGGGATGCTCTGATGAGCAAATACCCCAACGCCATCCCCTCGGTACGCGTGCCAAACTCAACCTGTGGCATCCCTCGAGATGACGCCTTCCACATATTCAGAGACCCGGTGAACTCTGACCTGCCTTGGCCCGGGATCATCATCGGCATGTCCATCCCCTCCATGTGGTACTGGTGTTCTGACCAGGTACTGTAATAAATATAAACGTTTTAGTGTAGCACTTTTTTCTTAATAATTGAGAGCTGATTAAAGAATGGGGAATTAGTCGTGCAGTGAAAAAGCCTTTAATTTAAACTATCATAATGCTGGCACACCTGACCACTAAGGGAAGGAGTGGTAGACATGATAGAGCCCAGAGTTGTCAAAATTGCTTTAAAAACATTCAATTTATTTGAGTGTCTCAATGTCTTTTAACTATGAAAGACGAAAATGTTATTCAGCCCCTTTACATCTTGTTTATGCTGTGTACAAAATTCCTCTGAAGTTTAGCGTGAAAGCGCCTTCATCTGAAAACCTTCATCTGAAAACCCCCATCTTGATGATTTGGAATATTTTGCTCTTTAGAGAGGTTAAACATCCCTTTGAAATATCAGAGTGATAATCTCCCAACCAGCCGAAATCTGAGACATCAGAAGACACGTGACATTTTAATGAGCATTTCCTGCCTTTAAGTACAGCACATAAAACCTTTACCCTTGATACCTGCCAGGCGCAATAATATCTGCAAGCTATGAGATTCTTATCTGTCTGATAAAATAGACCTCCATTAAAATCTACATACATACTGCGGTATCTCTTCATTATCAACCATCTATCCCTGTGAGGTAACTTAGGGTAACTTTGATTTATTCGCAGGTTATTGTGCAGCGGTCCTTGGCTGCTAAGACCCTCACCCATGCGAAAGGTGGCTCATTAATGGCGGCTTACTTAAAGATTCTGCCTTTCTTTGTTATCATGCTGCCGGGCATGATCAGCAGGATACTTTACACAGGTACAGTGTGACATGTATGTTTTTGATTCATCAAGCCAGCAACTGGAATAATGTACTTGGAATATGCTTAATGAACAACCTTAAATTACGAATGTTAAATAGTGATTAATGTTATAAATTGTATTAATATCTCTTCAAAACTAGATGATGTGGCGTGTGCAGACCCTGAGTTGTGTAAAGAGATTTGTGATAACCCAGTGGGATGCTCAGACACCGCCTATGCCAGACTGGTGATGGAGCTGCTGCCTACTGGTGAAACTGCTTTCCTCCGTACACCACCTATACTGTCTTTGACTCGCTTTAAACTATAGTCTCTTTTGCCAGTCACTCTGTTTTTCTCTCCCAGGCCTGCGAGGTCTCATGATGGCAGTAATGATCGCTGCCCTCATGTCCTCTCTGACCTCCGTCTTCAACAGCGCCAGCACCATTTTCACCATGGATCTCTGGAAGACTTTCCGAACCCGTGCATCTGAGTGGGAACTTATGATTGTGGGAAGGTATGTGACCACCTGGGGATAAGCAGGCATAACCCCAAACATTACCTGGTTGCAGCTTGTATGCTTTACAATTCAGTACATAGCCTGCAGTTACAGCATTTTTTATCTAGAAAGTTAAACATTTTCAGCTTTTCCACCAACGTTTAAGGCAGAGGTTAAAAGTTTATACATCATGAATAATATGTCATCCCACTAAAACCACATATGTAATTATAATTCATTTGGGATTAAATCACCAAACTGCATATTAGATCATTATATTCTTCTGTCATGCTTAGCCAAAAACATAATCCGTGTTTCCGACTAGATTTCTACTGTAATGACTCAGATTTTCCTTTCCAGTACACACACACACACACACACACACACACACACACACACACACACACACACACACACACACACACACACACACACACACACACACACACACACACACACACACACACACACACACACACACACACACACACACACACACACACACACACACACACACACACACACACACACACACACACACACACACACACACACAGTTCTCCATTACTTTACAAGCTGTATTGTGATCAACTGCCATAGCATGTCTTTGAACTTCTGTATTTGGCGTTGAAAACAGATGGTGTGTGTGTGTGTGTGTGTGTGTGTGTGTGTGTGTGTGTGTGTGTGTGTGTGTGTGTGTGTGTGTGTTACAGGTTGTTCGTGCTCGTGCTGGTGGTGGTGTCTGTGCTGTGGATTCCTGTCATCCAGGCCAGTCAGGGGGGGCAGCTTTTTATCTACATCCAGTCCATCAGCACCTACCTGCAGCCTCCAGTGTCCATCATCTTCCTCACAGGCTGCTTCTGGAAGAGGACCAATGAGAAGGTGAGGTGCTGCAGCCTCGGGTTGTGTCTGTTCGCAGCTGTGACTGATTATTAGACGGATTGAATATACATATATACAAATAATAGTATATTAAGAATCCCTTGTAAAACCCACCATGTCACGGTTGAACTAGACAATTAAAAGGATTACCAAAACACATTGAGATGGCACAATAACACAATCGGCTTAGCTCTGAAAGCGGCATACTCAAAGCTTATGTTTTAATGCAGGCATGGTCATATTCATTATACCTAATTGTCTTGATGTGTTACAAAACACCAGCACACCAGTAATTATGTATTTAATGTAGCATTATTAAATGCTAACTGTCGCATTGCATTAAGCAAAACCTCATTTGGACAGCCATGTCCTCTCTGTAGGACATATAAAACACAACATAACTGTCGGGGAACAAGACAAATACTGCAGAAGAGATCCTGCATGTTAGAGCATACATAGACTGTATTCTAATATATAATCGTGGTGTTATTGGATTATGAAAGATTCACTAAAACAACTGTGGCTAATTACTGTGTTGTATTCATAGTCTAAATATTAAGGTTATCTTGCTAGAAATTGACACTTCTCTTCCTCTCTCCCTTCATACATCAGGGTGCATTCTGGGGCCTGGTTATTGGCCTGGTGGTGGGCTGCATCCGCATGTTGTTGGACTTCATTTACCCTGCGCCCCAGTGCTTCGAGGAGGACGACAGGCCTGCGGTGTTGAAATACGTCCACTACCTGTACTTCTCCATGTTGCTGTCCTTCATCACGCTGTTTGTGGTGGTTGTAATCAGCCTGGCTACAGAGGAGCCTAAACCAGAGCAGGTGGAAAAAACGGAATCACATCTACATTTCAGTTATAAGGCTGTTTCATGTGTTTTTCTGTCTTTAATATATTTGTATAGTTCTGTTTGGATGTAGAAATAGTCTTGTATTCATTGTAAGCAAGCCAATGTCTTTAGAGTTTACATTTTACATTAAATGTT
The DNA here is from genome assembly GCF_949606895.1 of Notothenia rossii. Taxonomy (NCBI): domain Eukaryota; kingdom Metazoa; phylum Chordata; class Actinopteri; order Perciformes; family Nototheniidae; genus Notothenia; species Notothenia rossii. The sequence continues at coordinate 15,212,584 of NC_136906.1, forward strand.
TTTGTTTGCAACTAAAAATAATGACTAACATAAATTGCATTTCTCTCCATATGAACATGCTCTACACTGCAGTGCCACTAGGGGTCAATAACACCATAGGGAAACGTACGATACTAGTTTTCAGGGCACCGATTTAAAACTTCGACCAAATGGATGATCATTTGGGTCCTTTGGAAAAGTATGTCTGCCTATTTTAGCTTTAAATCACACAGACTTAATAGTAAAAACAGCTTAGGGTGCTGGATAAACATGTACTACTAAGAGAGTAATTTGTTTCTCTTACATTTTTGTAACTTTTCCATGTTTCTTTTTAAATAACAGATTACTCGCCTGACCTGGTTTACAAGGTTTGACCCAGTGGAGCCCAAAGAGCCCAAAGAGCAGGTGTTCACAGTGGAGGACAGCACTATGACTTCAGAGGTGAACAGCAGTCCGACAAATGGCATGGGAGTCACAGGAAATGAGCCGGAGAACAGCAATGGAAAAGCATGTCATCACAGGAATGGTGGGTTTCCCATTTGTCTATTAATTTAGCTGTAGATCACATCTTCTCCACTATTCAGTGTTTTCTCTCTCCCTCCTGAACTTTCCAGACTCTTCATCCTCCGTGTCCAGCGTCCAGAGAACGTCTAAGATTATGTCTGCCTTCTTCTGGCTGTGTGGGTTGGAGAGGAGGAAGCGAGGCGATGATGCTCCTGCGATGCCTCCTCCACTTGAAGAGGCTATCTGTTCTCTGGAGGAAAAGCCACTGCTACGAAGCATTGTTAACGTCAACCTGCTCATTTGCCTCTCTGTAACTTTCTTCATCATCGGCTACTGGGCTTGACAGACAGGTTGTGACACTCAATGGACACCTAGTGTTTTGGGTTGGTTAAAAGTTGTGTATAGATTATTTTTTTTCAAAGAATGAGAAGAAATTCCACTTTTTTGTTGTCCTTAAACTGACTGTAAACATAAATATGTCCATACAGTGATGCTTTTTCCCTTCTTTAAAAGACAAAGGTGCTTGCTTTACTTCCCACACATTTGTGGCATGATTTTACTACATTGACGTTAGAGACTAGGTTTTATTGTGCCGACATAATGTCATATATCTTAAGATAAACGCTTTATTTTCATTGACTATGTGAATGAATGAATTACAGCCAAAGAAAATCAAACTATTATGGCTGATGCAAGCAAAGTCTTTTTCACGCTTTTAATCCACCTTTGTTTTAAGGAACAATTACAGTTGGACAAAATGAAAAATAACTGATGAGCCCGCAACACTTTAAAATGTTGAACACCTTTAATTATAAAGAGTAATGATGCATTGTAGGATGCATTATGTGCAGAAAAGCCATCATTAAAATGCTTAGAAGAAGTAAAAGAGCTGAAAATCATCCTATCAAGGTAAGATTGTCAGCCATGGTGAAAATTATACACAAAGAAATAATCGGCTGTATTTGGTCTTAGCTTTGAGCGTAAATTGGAGTGATCAGTTACAAGCTATGTATTGAAAACATGCATCACATCAATCTGTTAAAAAAATCCCTTTTAATGATAAAAAATATACTCATTGAGCTTTAAACCCATTTTAAAAACTTGGTCAATCCGGTCATTTGGAATAGAGTTATATTCAAATAGAAAACAAAAAGTAAAATCCTACCCCACTGGATTATTACAATTACAAAAATGACAGCATATTTGCTGTGGAGAGGATACCATTGAAAGACAATTTGTTTTTATATTGCACAAAACATTTGGTCATTAACGACCATAAACAGAGGCTGGGCAGCTCTACATTTTCATTATATTTCCATTGGTCCATATTTATTTCTTTGGTTCTTTACACTGGTATGTTTAATGGAGACCTGAGGTGTGTGAAAATGATTAAAAAGCCTCTGGAGCTTGACAAATTGGAAACTGATAAATAGATCATTGGCAATGACTGGCTCACACTACAATCTCTCCCCACAACTACGCTAACTAAAATAAAATATTCTTGACTACTGTATGTTGTGCTAGAGCGAGGTTCTCAATGTTTTATCTGAAAACATTCATAGCATTCAACTTTAAGTTGTAAAAAAAGAGTGAAGAGAAAGCTTAGCACCCTTTCAGTTTAGCTGCTACAGTATGCGTTTATATTTATAAGTATAAATTGAGGCTTGACGCTATTGCTCAGCAGTCCAATCTTAAAATACCCTTCAGTTTAAACGAAAGGAGCGCTTGATATGCAATGTACTAGCTGAACAGGCGTTTTGTGGTTCTGGTTTGAGCAAAAGAGAAGAAAAGGCAGCTGTTTTTACATGAGTGGAGCATGACGAGCTGGGGTAACCAATGAGTTCAGTTACCTTTCTGATATTTTATTCTAAACATTAACATCTTTTACACGGACCAGCTGAGTGAGAGAGAATTTGGATGACAGCGATCCCTCTTTATCTTCACAGAGCTGTGTACTCTGTCTGGAACTGAGGGTCTGGTTGCGGCACTGGGGTGGGGGCGGGCTCTTGACCAGCAGAGCTCTCCCCTGGTTGGTCCGCAATCACCTCAGGGATGAAGGCTCGTCCAATCCCCTTTAGGGAAAGGTTTCCGTCTATACAGGACATTTAAGGGGACAAATAAATCAGGTTAGAAATGTTTTGAACTTGAGCTAAAGCTATGAACCAAACGTGTAATGGCAACACACGGTTAAACACTGGGGCGCGCACACAACACCTTCTCACACAAAGTAAGACACCAAGGACCGATCTTTCTATCAAGTCAATATTGCAATTACAGTGCCAGTCAAGTCATGTTTTTAGAGGTAGGGACAGTATCCTTGGTGTGTTAATCATTAAATGCGACATTTTTCACATAGATCTGTTTAAGAAAATACAGATACAGCAGCAACACCAACAAGTATTACTTTAAAGTCTGTGTGTTAGTATTTTTAAGAGGGAGTTAGTTCAAACAGAAAACTGTTAGCAGGGGATGGCGTGGAAATGTAAAAGTGTGTTAATAATGCTGGACAGCAGGGTGAGTGAGACAAATGCATACTAATATACATGAAAATATGTATACAGTATTTGCACAGCAACACACACATGCAGTGGACACAGACAAAGGCTAGCACGTCAGCCAATCAGATCCTTACCATTACCTGCCTTGCAAAGCTCATCTGACCAGCAGCTCAGACATCTGTAATATTTACACATTTCCTGTCATGCATCAGATCACCACAGTTATATTTAGGTGTGAAGCTCTATGACAGTGAAACCAAAAGCCAGAGAGCTAATTACAGCAACGGCCTGAGAGGAAGCTGAAATCACTCATTACTGAAGAAAGTGCCAGCAGATCATCAGAAGGTGATTTCAGCCGTTGCAATGCTAATACAGAAGAAGAAATCATAATTACGAATGTTAAACATCGCTAAATATGTTTACCTGTTGATGAAATATGCATCTAAAATGTGTGTAATAGAAAAAACTGCAAAAGGTGCTCACTCCCCAACAGTACATTTGGTAGATTAAAATGGAGGAATGTAAACAAGTATTTACTCAAGTACTGTACTGAAGTATAATTTTGAGGTACTTTAGTCAATTCACATTTCTGTTAATTAAGGGATTCAGGAAACAATATTGTACCTTTTACTTCAATTAATTTAACAACGAGTGACTTAAAACATATTATTTAAAATTCCAAACAAGATTAATAATAATGACAAACGCCTTACAGTTTATCAACAGTATATAAAGCAATAGGTAAGCTGCACCTCAAAGTTACAGTAACAACATTAAAAGGGTCTTGAACAATAAAGGAATATGATACTAATAGAATCCTGTCACATAATGGGTTTATTTACTTTTGATAACTAAAATTGCATTTGCTGCTAACAGGTGCTTTCTTTCACTTACTGTAAGTGGCATTTTGAATACAAAACGTTCCCTTGTTAAAAATAATGGTTTGTCTTACTGCTTTTAGTATAGTAAACAAACGTCTCTGATCACCTCGGCACTACACAATTAGCCAGATCGAAAAATCCATGTGCCATTTGAAATTGGAAAAAACGTCATCATACGCTACACATGTTGGGCACACACACAGACATGCTTCTTCTACCAACATTCTAGTTACAGTACAACTACCCTTTCTTGATTTCTTTATAAAAAAAAATCGATGTCTTAAATTTTTTTTTTATGTATTGCTGGCACACAGTTTATTTTATAATCTTGTATAAAAATTATATTAAAACACAATTTGTAAGGCACAGATTGCTTACCTGTTATGACCTTGGAGGCAGAGCCAAAGATGCCATCCGCGTCATTCGCTGCAGGTTGTGGGGGCGGCGGCATGTTGGGTCGGGGGCGTGGCTTGGGTGCCGGCCTGGAGGGGCGAGGGAGGGACCCAGAGTGGTGGAAGGAATGCTGGTTGGAGTGCGGCCCTTCATGATGTGGACTGTCAGGGGGGGTGGGAGTTCTGGGGGGAGAGGGCTCCGACTCCCCCTGTGCCTGGTGGGCTGGAGGAGGCTGTGGGGGCGGGTGGCTCGGGGCGTGGATAGGGCTTTCTTTGACGGTGTGGCGTCTGGGGGCGATGGGTGGATGATGAGTGGAGCTGGATGTCTGTGTGTTGCTGAGCTGGGAGAGGAAGGGGCTGAATTGTTTTGGTGGGGCGGGGGCCTGCTTCTTGGTGCCTTCAGATGAAAACATAATTATTATATGATATTAATTACATTGATGATAATAAATAATCAGAATTGGAGTGTATCATCTCACCTCTTCGAACCATGTGCGGACTAGGCCCCCTGGATCCACCCTGGGAATGAGGGGTGCCTACTGAGAGATGGACCGAACCATTCCACTGGGGAGGGGGGGTGGACATGAGCTCACGGGCTGGGCTGTGGGAATACAATAAACCCAAATGTTAGTCATTCAACACATATTCTGTAATTTAACAGATTTTAACAAGCAAGTGCTGCAAGCACTCATGCATGCTACACAGAAAACATATTTCACTCAAAAGCTAATTTCATTGGGTAAGGGTTATCAGACGGGGAACAATAGACAAACATCATAAACACGATTTTCTTTGTGAGTGTTACATGCAGAAATCAGACATTGCCTCAAAATACTCAGTCAGACAAGCAGGCAGGCAAAAAGGGAATCTTTAAAACAGACTGGTCGATCATAACAACAAGCAGAATGGAGGATCAAATGTGCCTGTAATCAAAGCAACACATGATTGTTGTTGCAATACATTCTTAAATTGTTAACAATGAAGCCAAATTTAAAAGAAAAGGTTGACATGGTTTTTCTCATTTTTAATTTGAGTAAAAACTCAAAGACCAATCCAACACATGAAAAACATAAAAGGACGGGGGGTTCTCCGGATTGGCTGATTGGCTGCGAGCAGACGATGGAGTAATGTTGCTACGCTCGCTTCTCCTTACCTGCTTTCCTCTGCGCTGAGCTGGGCTACAACCTGAGGCTGCACTGTAGCTACCTGGAGCCCACCACCAACACCACCACCACTACTAGCACCACTTAGGCGGGGCTGCTCAGCCTCTGCAGCCGAGGACAGGTGCTGGGGCGGGGGCTCAGGCTGGGCAGGACCCCCGGCTTCCAGAGGAGGCAGTGGGGGGTAGAAGGTGGGTGAGGTTAGCTGTGGCTGCTTTCTAAATACAGTGCCGGCTCTACGTGGAGTGGGCTCCGGCTGTTTGTTAACAGTGCTAGGGAGGGGGGAGAGGGGGAGAGGGGAGAGAGTTCAGGAGGGCAAACCACACGCCATCAGACAGAATGAAGGAGCAAAGGAGTGAGACAGAAAAACAGCGAAACCAGAGACAGACAGAGAGAGATGGTGCGGAAGACAGAAAGAGACGCCACTTCCTGAGTTCAATGAAACCAGTGCAGGAAGAACCCAATAAGGACATGAAACCGCATGACACTGACTTTTTAAATAGAACTTTTAACTGCGACATCTCTGCAGGGACAGAGGAGACAGATGCCGCACCGTACGAACAAAATGCAACAGAGGAAGCCCACACAAACATAAAACCAGCAACCTACAAGTGAGGCCTAAGCTTTAATTGGGAAACAAAGGAGATTACACAAAAGTACATAAGAGTAACACACAAGAAGTTAAGCTCTCGACAAAAAGTAATCCCAATAATACTGAAAAATATTCAAAATGGTTTGTGTGAAATAATTTTTCCATCATTTTCAGTACCAATCTTGAGGAAAACATAGCTGATAAGCCTTTGCTGAAATGACCTTAACATAACAAAAATTTGCAAAAAATCACAAAAACATTATTTGCTTCTTTTACTCATCATCAGTAGCTGGATTCATGGGAGCTACATTGGACTGTGGCACAGCTTTGAAGTCTAGACTGGGCAGATCTTCAGTGGGTGTTTCTGTGACTGTGATGGACTCGTTGGCCACTACATAGAGGGCTGACACAACAGGGCCCCGAGACTCCTGCCTGCTCGGTGTCTTGGGACGGGACGGGAGGGTGAGGGGCAGGCTGAGGCTGAGGTGGGGGCGAAGCAGGTACCTGTCTTTTCGGGGGGTGTGACTCTCCCCTTCCTGCCCCTGCAGGCTGCCGGGACGTTTCCTATCCAGGGCGGGCTCAGGGTCTGGGGTGGGTGGGTGGGTTGGCAAGGCGAACATGCCCGACACGTTGAAGTCCACCTCTAGAGGGCAGAAGATGGAAAGCAAATAGAGAAGATATGAGAAAAAACATGATAGCTAAAATGATCTTCTATTTCTTGTAATAATTTGGAATAGTAATGGGATGATCAACAATTATATTTTTAGCTTTTTTTGCAATTTAATAAACGGCTTGGAGATCATCCCACTCCTCCTTATACCTTGTAAACATCAGCTAACGTTAGCATTGTCCTTGGGCGTGTGTTGGCAAACGTTAGCATGCCTATATACACCCTCAAAGAGGCAGTACCACGGTGGTAGACTCAGAACCTCACCTTAGAGAACTTTCACTTCATTTAGTGATTTCCTAAATGTCCCAAAATGCTATTTACCAACATACTGAAGACAGCAAACACAAAGTAAGAGGACGATAGATTTTTTTTTGTTATACAACACATTTCTCACTTCTTTTTAGAACTTTTTAGAACTAGTAGAAAGAGAATTTTCTTCTGTAGATATATTAAATATATTTAGATAAAACATGATCTTTTTTTGTTTGGGCTGTCGGGCAGCTATTACTATACTACCAGACAACATTCAAGCATTGAAATCTGCCAATTGTTTTGTGTTTTTCAGTTTTCAAGGTAAGACAGAGAGAAGAATATGTCTGTTGCAAATTGTGAATACAAAAGACGGATGTTTTACCTTCAGGGAAGAACCAATCAGCATGCTGAATAATGGGCTCGATGATGGCGACCACATGGATAGATGTTGCTGCTGCCATCTCTGCCAGCGACCTAAACCACAGACAGACAAGGACAGACGGAAGCTTCATCAACCTCAGCTTCAATTTGTACTCGGACATGAAAATGAGGTAACAGTTCACAGTTCTTACCCCTCCATCTTTGCCCAGAGCAGGTTGGGCCCAAGGACAATGGCGATGTTGCTGGGAGTCATCTTATTAACGTCACTGTCCTGAGCCAGTTTAGCCAGAAACTTCACCAGATACCTGAAACAGAGATTTAAATTAATTAAGAAATCTCTAAGCTACTATACCTGGAATTTGGAGCCGCTTAACTTAGTATTTTGTCATTATTAATGTGTTCTATTTGAGGATATCGAAGGAGTCCTTCAATGGTAAAAAGTGTACCAGTATTTTACAAAAAGAAACAATACAAATAAGAGAGAACTTAAAACCATTTTGTGTAAAATTGAAAATATGTTCTATTTTATTTTCACATTTGTAACCGTACAACTATATCTCGAGACCCCAGGTTGCGAATCATTATTTAAAGTAATGAAATGACTCATTCAACAAGTTGAAATGTGAAGCATCACTTTTGAAAGTGAAAAACAGAACAGAGATCACCTCCATACTTTCAGTCATGCTGTTGTTGCAAGATACTCTTACCTGAGGTTTGCCTTGTGAGTCTTTGGCAAATGGTCACATGCCACCCATAGAGCCTGAAGTCTCTTGTCTGAGTCGGGCACACTTAAACACATAAGAAATATATTTGTTACACAAGTAGCCCACCAGAATATCTCAAGCAAGCTGTAAGCAAACACTGATTCACGTGTGTATTCAACACCTATCAGCAAAGGGTGAGTTTGTTTACAGGATATTAAAAGAGCCATATCTATGGGTCTTCTTACTTTGACGCCTGTGTCCACTCATCGTACAGGCCAAAAGTCATTAGAGGTTCAGGAAGTTCCCTGAGGTAGGACTTCAGGGCTCCTGTGTAATAAGAGAAGAGTTATGAGAAAATAATATGGGCCAGATGCCAGATGGTTTGACTTTTTGTGGATTTGTATAAGAGGTTGTACCGGCGACAGCGTGGGGATCGGAGTAGAACTCCTCGAGCTGCGAGGTGGAGCAGTCCAGTGCCGCTTTTAGCTTCTTCAGTTTTGACGCCCCGGCAGCTATTCTAAACAGACCCTGCAAGGAAAATGTAGACAATTACTGACTACAAGTGACTGAAGAAGAAGATGAAGAATTGGGAGGGATGAAACCCTCTTTAATTGGTCACACATTCAGAGCACACAGCAGACATAGTGACATTTGTTCTCTGCATTTAACCCATCCTAGTACCAGGAGTCTAGCACTAGGAGCAGTGGGCAGCTATTGTACAGCGCCCGGGGAGCAATGGGAGTGAGGGGGGAAGAGGGGTGTCCGGTGCCTTGCTCAAGGGCACCACGGCAGGGCAGGAGGTGAACTGGGACCTCTCCAAGTAGCAATCCACACTCCATATTTTAGGTCTGGTCGGGGACTTGAACCGGCGACCCTACAGCTCCCAGTCCAAGCCCCTACTGACTGAGCCACTGCCGTAGAGGTCTCTGCATTTGACCCATCCTAGTGTTAGGAGCAGTGGGCTGCCATTATGTACGGTGCCTTGCTCAGGGACACCTCGGTAGCACTTGAGCCTCATCCCAATACCCCTCCTCGACTCCTCTCTTCCCCTCCTCCCCTCCTCCGGGACTTGACCCGGAAATCGATCAAGACACGCCATTTTGAAGGACGTGCCAATAGCTGAAATGCACACGGAGGAGTCGAGGAGGGGTGAGGGAGGAGGGGTGAGGGAGGAGACGAGAGGGAGGAGACGAAAGGGAAGATACACGCGAGCAGACTACGCGGAAGTGTTTTCACTACTCGCGTATAAAAGCCCCGCCCCCACCTTCACAGCTGGTCCATTTCAACAGAGGAAAACCGACAACTGGAAGATGAGTGGAAAAGCGTCACCTAAATGTATAAGTGCTCACAGCTCCGTGGGAATTATTATGTGCAATTCATTTCTAAAAGGCTTTCACATTACTATAATTATATTTTTATTTAAATGTAGGATACATTTTAAACCAAAACAGAACACAAAAGCAGACCAACCATCATACATTGAATTCCTTGACGAACAAGAGAAAGATTAATTCATTTAAATAAATATTTAACAACATGGGCCGGTTATTCAGTTAAGCCCGATGAGAGGGGATACAGCTGTGTGCACATGTCATCATTAACAGACGTCGTTTAAAAGTGACGTTTGAGTGAACGAGGACATCCCAATTAATACCTGAGGACTCCTCTGTCCTCGCGTCACCTCCCCGTGTCTGTCGCTCGCATCTTACGGAGGCGGAGCTAAGACGCAAGGAAGGGAAGCGAGTGAGGGAAAGGAGGAGTCGAGGAGGGGTATTGGGATGAGGCTTTGGTCTTTCCGGGACTTGAACTGGTGATCTTCCAGTTGCCAAGCCAAGTCCCTATGGACTTCGCCACCACCGACTGTTTACAATCCTAAAATGTAAGAAGTGAGTCTAGGTTGGTTCAGGAAAGGAGAAGTAAGGCAAACCACGTGTCATTCCACTACATGACTGAGAGTCTAGTTGAATTGTTTAGGGTAACAATAGAGATGCGGCTCTTTCGGGATGAGTAGTTAGAAATATAGCAAGAGTTTTGTTTCTGTTAATAGCAACGTCCTCCTTAGAGAGTCTAGTTTATGGTTACATTTGATGAGTGAACATTCTAATGCACAACATATGCCTGCACACACAAATAGGCAGTGCGTATTCCCACAGCCTCAAGGCTAACTTAACTGACCACAAGTTGGCCACATATATTTCCAGACAGTATGTGCCATCACTTCTGAAGAGCATCTCCTTCCAGCTCCAACTGAGTGGAGAGATTAAGGTCTATGTGGAGATATTTATGTTCCAATTATTTTTAAATGTACCTTAATCTTTGCCCTATTTTTCTCCTAAGCTTTCGCCATCACTCATACCTCCTCCTTCATGCCGGTCTCCAGAAGCATCATGACGCAGGCCTCGAGGGGCAGAGCGATCTCACGGCTGCTCCTCTTCAGGTGCTCCTCCAGCAGCGTGCCGAACGCCGGCTTTTCCATCCAGGAATCTAGGCAAGAGGTCAGTGCCTTTTAACTTATCTGAGTGTTGGACAGCATTTCTGTTCTGCGTCTGTCAACAGTTCTACTTTTTCTTAATGATCTCTCCTTTAATCTCTCAGCGTTGCTGTCTCATACATACTTCCCCTGTCTGAAGTCTTTATCATGCATATACCGTATGTTCAAGGTCAACAATGTTCTTTCTTTCAGAGAAAACAAGCCTGGGAAATGAAGTTTCTTCTTTAGACATTTACAGAATGTATAGACATTTACACACATTTTCCTCCTCTTTAGCTGGCTGTGTTTTGAATAATTCTATTTGCAATGTCAACCAAGACAGTTGCAACAAGCCATGACAAGCCAGTCTACATTTCTCAACAGCACAGAGCAACTTGTTTATTGTTCAAAATTAAGGACTTCAGCTGCCAGCTCTAACACCATATGAGGGTTTAATGAATAATGCATGCAAAGCTTATGTGTTTTTCTATTGTTTGCAAATGTAGTAAATGTCTGTTTTTCTGTTCACCTTGCTGTATTTGGATAGTCGGTATCGCTGCCTCCAGAGCTGCCAGAGACCTCCTGTGGTAATCTGCCTGGGCCTCTAATAACTGTTATGTATACAAAAACACAATCACAGGTCAAATAAACAAACCATTGGCATAATATAGTGAAGCAGACATTCAACAAAGCATACAGTTATAGTGGAATGGACCATATTTGCATCATATTTCCATTTCCGTTCTAGGTCATTTAAACTAAACTGAGGCACACCCACCATGACATAATAGCGTGCGTAATCTCCCTCTTTGGAGGCGAAGTTGTACAAGTCTGCAGAGAGCTGGTCCTGTAGGATGAGAAAGATAGATGTATTTCCATACATGGCAAACTTCATGGCAACCTAAAACCTTCTGCTTTACTTTGGACAGTAACTTTTCATTAAGACACAGATCAACTCCAGATGACAAAGCAATGACCTTTAATTACACGGTCTTAATATTGAGCATAGTGTGTTTGTTCCTATTACAAGGCTGCCTTTGTTTGCCAGTTCATAAGATATGATCCGAACCTGATGAAGAGGCCCTGACTGGAAAGTAAAGCTACTAGATTAAATGTGCATCTATTAAATACTTTAAATGATGCATAACGAAACCTCAGTCTTTGGCAAAGCAGGTTATGAAACAACCGCACAAATCCTATTTTGAGTCATACATAAAACATGGTGCATTATGAAAAGAGAAAAGTTACCTTGCATATTTCTACTTTGTTGAGAGCCTCGTCCATCTCGTCTTTGAGAGAATCGGCTTTAGCTGCCATAGCCTGGTTGTTAGACTTTGTTGCCTGGTACCACCTGGAGCAATAGTAATTATTTAGGCATTGAAGTGCATCAGATAATCACAAAACAAATATATTATACAGCAGTCACTTAAAATGTTTGTTATCCTAAATAGGCAAAAGTGTGCAATTCAAGAAAACATGTTAAAGTGATGTTGCTAAATTAGTTATTTTTTCAACCTCTATTTTAAGACTACAGGCCAGTTTACCTCGTCTTGCCAGAGTCATAATCCAGAACCAGCTTGGCAAGTTGTTTCCTTTGTTTTAGTATATTTGGAATCTCGACCTGTGGGAAAAGCAGAGGGGATTATGAGAACAGCATGACCACACATGCACTTGAGTCCAAATTGAGGATAACACCTTTCCTGTGAGAACATTTTGTCAATATGAATCACTGAGAACGGCAATATAACACAAAAAGATGCCAAAGGCCATGTTGAATTTGGCACATTCATGAGACACACGCACTGTGTACGAATCCGCTACAGGCTTACTGAGTGTTTCCATCAATAGTAAGTTGGCTTATATGCTAACCAAATGCTAACCCCTTGTGCCTCACTAGGGCCTTTTTAGGCTTTTATTTGTAAATTATTATGACTGGGTTATGCATTCGGCATACATTTTGTCAAGGGTATGAGTCATTGTCCCCCAATGTATTTTCCAGTTAAAGAAATTGTATAAATTAAGAAAGATGGGACTATATGAAGCAGAATGTGAATAAGTCTATGTACTCTGGTCCTACATTGCTAAATATTTTTGATGTCTTTGATGTGATGTCTGCTCTTTATTTGCAGGTCCCATTGTTATTGTTGTTGTTATTGTTATTATTGTTATTATTATTATGTGCCGCTTTCCACCTTCTTCTCCAGTAGGACTCAGATGAGGGTGTACTGTTATGTTTGGCTGTGAACATTTTTTTAATTTTTATTATGAAGGGCAGACCATCTATTTGTATTTATTTTGTTTTTTTTAGAAAGGGGCAGGTCATATAAGATTGTATTCTTCTCCCTGCTCCTTTTCGCTCAATGGTGTGTTTATAGAGACATGTTTTGTTGGCAATTACTGTACATTTGGTTATGTGTACCATGAGCGGGACAAATGCAAATGAAATGGTTGTTATTTAGAATAATTATTTAATAAACTACATAAAGTACAGGCACTCTGACACCTTAGAATACAAATGGCCCCATAAACAACCCAATAAAACCACAGTGTTTGATCCCACAGCCATTACATCATAAAAATGCAAGCTGTTTTTCAAAATATTAAAACAGCGGCATTTTGTCAACAAACTGGCATTTTAAAAGGCTAAAATTATGGAAATTATTGAATATTTGGAAGGGATTATCACTACTGAAGTTTGATAACAAATATAGTTTAGTGAAATTGACAGTGGAAAATGATGCATTAATAAATGGACCACTATAGTATGCAGAGAGGTTCAGTATTTTTACCTCAGCCAGCTGGTTGAGAGGTTCCAGGATGTCTTTCTCGATCTGAACTTCATGCTGCATCAGCTCAATCGCTAATCTGCTCTCAGCCTCTCCACACACATCCATCATCTTGCTGCTCACACACAGGAATGTACACAAATATTGCTGTTATCAATACTACCCAGTAAAACAATTTACATACTGCTTCTTTACATTCATTTTACTTAAAGATCACTTTTAATGTTGATTTTTGGTCATTTAATCAATGGAGTTTATTTTTGGGATAGACAAGCATCTCACCCAATCAGACCGTCGTCTCCAAGCTGACTGCCTCCCTCCTGCATGGCCTGGGACAGCGTTGTCAGGGGCAACTTTTTCTGAAGACAGACCAGCAAACAAAGTTAATTTAAAAAGTAAGTGGTGAGTAAGTGAGGTGATCAAATATTCAAAGTGTTCAGAAAATCTAAGATAAAGTTACAATACAACACTGATTTGTTAGGTTGTGTTTCGTTGTAAATGGGTGGTTGATGTAAGTCTGCTGTTCAGTGATAGTGAAGCGGGCAGGAGGCCAGCGCTGAATATTTGTCTCCTGAGTGCCTCTCATATCAATGTGTTGCATAAGAGGAGATGGTATGTGTTTCATAACACATGATAGCCAGTCTTTGCTAATACTTAATAATGGAGTCACAGTGATTCACCTTTATTCAATTTCAAAGTTGGGAGTTTGTCCTCAAAGTAAAGCTGCAGTTTAGAGAAACTTACATGTCTCTTCTCTGTGTCCGTGCCCGGCTGACCCTGCAGACATGACACCAGCCTCTTGTGTGTGTTGTGCGACACCAAGCGCACCAGCTCCAACCGCCTTTCGATCTGTTAGTACACAAAACTGTTAAGAAAACAGGGGAAAAAAAGACAATCCTACTTTGTGACTTTCCCAAAGCAACCCGTGTGAAAGCTACAAATCAAAACATTATCAGTTGTACCAGCGCACATCCATGACCAAACTTTCCATCCCGCTCTTGTTGTTGAAAGATGATGGAGGATGTCGGTGCTGTTTGTACAGCTCTGTTCTGCAGCGTGCTGTTACAACAGGCCGCACTGACAGCCAGATGGAAGGAATCATGGCAGATAAGTAACAGACTGACGGACTGTTTTCTTAACTGCGAACAGGGAAAGTTTTTTTTGTCTTCTTGACATATGAGGACTCCATGTGAAGATATTATCGGGGTTAACAGATTAATCATTCTGTCAGCAGGCCGGAGGGGATCTGATCTACTGGTTGTTGTACTTTATGATCCGTAAAGTACCATAGGGTGGTTACGCATGTTAAAGCCACTTATCTACAAATCATTTATGCTTTACCTGACCACAGCCCTTTTTCTGGAATGTGATTTAGATTTTGAGATTAATTGTCTACCTTACAGGCAGCCAGCAGTTTATTTCACTTATCCATCTTCTTAAATACTTTAAAAAAACATGTATTATGTATGGGTCTGTTTCGGCCAATCCAGCAATGTAAAAAACGTAAAATGTATGTAAAAAACTTCTATTTAAGTGAATTTATACTATTGTAAAAGATATGAGGATCTAATATTGCCCTGTTAATTGATTAGCAACATTGCCCACAATGGCCAAAAACTAAAATATGTTAGTGCTGTAGAGCACTCTATCAAAGTGTCCTAAAATCTAAAAATATTTAGGTTACAAATCAATCCCATAACATCAAAAACCTTGACATTGTTTTGAATTTTTGTAGCACAAAGAAGGCTTCGTTTTGGCATCAAAATGATATCAGAGCGTCCTTGAATCCACCACATGCGAGAGCGCTTAGTTTTATGACCATGTGACAATGACTCGGAAGTCTCAATCTGCTGTTTTATGTTTTCATACATTACTGAAATGAACTGAAGCCAGCGAGTTAATTGTGAAAATGATCAAATAACTATGGGTTCCTTTGGAAAATGGTCATTAGTAATGTTAAGTATACAACTACTTTATAAAACCTGCTAAAGCACACAATATACCAGTATGATCTTTAAAGCCAATTAACTCTGTAAGCGTTGCATGTTACAAATGTTATCACTTCCTCTTCCTGTTTCAGTATAAACATCCAACCGTCTCACATCTAAAAGCCCCTCCTCTGCTGTCTGATCCTCATCTTGGTCTCAGTCGTCTTCCTTTACTTTTATCCTCTCTAATTCTCTGTTCACTTCACAGCATGCCAGGCTCTCTCTCTCTCTCTCTCTCACTCACACACACTTTCCCCCCTCTCCTCCCTTTTCTCTCTCCACCCTCTTTCCTGCAGCTGTTGCTCAATGCCAGACCACAGCTGGATTTGGCTTCTTTGCCTGGATCCAATTGACTCGCTCACAATTCAGTTGATCCCGAGCTCTGATTAATGTATGGAAGTCTAGCTCTTTCTGGCAACGGCTATATTTTATCCAGTCCTCGAAAACTCTTGTGCCAAGAAGGAAAGGAAAAGGCCCGACGGACTTCAGTGCAGGCACAGACTGGATACAATGGGTTATTGCATAGTCTCTGCTGAGTTTTCCATGAGTATACTACAAAAGACCTTAGAAAAACAACATAATATCATGTTTTAAATTGGAGTCCGTTTTGCACCGCTTACATTTGAAATGTCTCAAAGTTGAAGCACCTTTCTCCATGTTGCTTTCTTGAACCCATTAAGTAATGATACACTAATGAAAAAAACGTTATGACTCATTACCATTTAAACATCCTCACATCTCAAGCGGCGAGCTTTATTAGGCCTCAGGGAGAAATTGAACTATGGAAATAAACACACAGAAACACTCTAAAAAACTAAAGTCAGAGTCGAGGACAGGAAAAGAAAGCAGGAAATCTCCCTGATCATAGGCACAGATGAGCACACATGATCCTTTCGCCTGCTTCTTAAGTTATGGAGCTGTCCAAAGGTTAACAGGACAGTAACTGCCATCTTTTCTTTTTCCAGACAGCAATGAAAAATGTGAACAAAGCGAGCTAAAGACCTCTGACCTGCCACAGCAAAAGAAAAAGTGGAACGTTTAGTGAGTCATGAGGAACTGGGAGGTCGGATAACATTTTGTTTTCTTGCTTGGAGCTACTTTGACAGAGTGGTTAGCTCGTTGACTGAGGATCTAGCTGGCTGACCTTGTTGGCAGGATGGCTAACTGTATGGCTAGATGACTGTAGAGCAGAAACAGGATATTCGAACAAAAGAGAATAGTTTGACATTTTTGGAAATACACTTACTTTCTCATTCATCTAGAGTTGGATGGAAACATTTGTATCCCTCTCATGGCAGTAAATATGAAGCTAAAGCCAACAGCAGGTTAGCTTAGCTTGGAAACAGCAAGCCTAGCCCTGTTTGAAGGTGAACAAATCTGCATCTCAGGGCCTCTAGCGCCTTAGCATCTTTTTCTTTTCTCATAGTCCAGCACATCACCCTCTTTAAAACCACAACGTTACAATTCTACCTCTTGTTTTTTGTGCTGATTAAACAAAACAGATATAACATAATCATTAGCTAGCAGTTTCCCCCTGTCTTTGTGCTAACCTAAGCTAACCAATTCCTGGCTCCTGTAACATATTTAGCATAAAGACATGAGTGGTATTGATTTGTTCCTCGTACTTGACGTAAGACTAAGCATATTTCCCAAAATGACTAATTCTTCCATCGACAGATCGACCCAGTGTTCTTACAGATAACAAAAATGAACTGTGTATTTGTAGGCTAAGCTCACTTGTCGGTAAACTGCTTTACATACAGTATCAGATATGAAAGTGTTCCAGTAAGCACAACAGAACATTGTGTTTCCTAAGTTTTAAGTAATTTAATACTGATCAATGGGACCATTTCCAGCCTCAACTGTATGAAAATCTCCTTAGCTCCCACCGAGGCAAGACGTGTCCAGGCAAGACAAATGCCTTAGCCAATGCAGAAGACTATGGAAAAAGCAGAAAAAAGACTACTACCACTCCATGGAAATCCGTGTCAAATTTCAAGTTGGACGGTACAGAGAAAGGGGTGTGGGAGCATGTTGGGGAGAGGGAAAGGAAAAACTATTATTTTCCCTGCTTAGGTTTGGAGAGATTAAAAACTTTCCCTGCTAGTGCGATTGATTTTAAATATCAATAATGATTTGTCAGTCTACGAAACAGTAAGCTACACTTTTTGACAACATGTCTGTAATCAGTTTGCAGATTCTGACTTGAAGCTTGAGCTGTTAGGCCCAAAAGACATCCAAGCCACTTCCACTATGCTGACCGCTTGACAGTCACATTCCTCACCGAGAGTTGCAGCTAAAGGAATGTCTAACGCAGCACAAAGCTCCTGTCGCTCATGACGAGGACCAAAGACGAGAGAACGCATTCTCTGAAAGGGCTGGGTCGGTCTGTGCGGTGCTCTTTTGGGACAATCGTGTAAACATACATTACTTAATTGAACTATACTGCTGTTAAGGCTGTCTGTCGTGATTACAGTAAAATATTGAGCTTCTTTAGCTTATCCAATAAAAAAAGTAGTGAGTTTGCTCACAACCAAGTGTTTGTGCTGAGTGTTGCTGTGTGTGTAAACCACACAGGGTTCATAGTTCCCTTCTACACGTCATAAAACTTCCATGACTTCACCTTCACTCTTCCTTTCACAAAAGCTTCTTTCGACATTCAACAACCTCTGTTTTTCAGTCTCTCCTGTTTTTCTTCAAACACTTTTCCTAGCAGTGATCTCACAGTTTCACTAGTAAGAATCCTCCCATCCCCCAACATACACAAACACACACGCACAAACACACACGCACGCATAGAACGTACATCCACTATGATTTCAAGATAACAGAACATTGCCAGGGTTCGCCTTGAGTGGAAAACCGTGAGGCACTTTTGCTTCAGTGGCAAACCCCTGAGCTGGCGAGGCATTCCTGAAGGTTTTATGCCGGCAGTTGTACTCCAAGACTGCAGAGAAACTTGGCCTTAACATGCTCAGGAATGATGACTTTAGCAGAGCCTGTGAGTAGAACTAGTGAGTCCTTTAATTACCCATGCATTTGACTGATTCTAAAAACACGAGATACACTAGAATGGTAAATGTTGCTTTTCAGTTGTATTTTACAATATGAGGCAACTGTTTGTTCCTAGAATACAGTCAACACTTTAACATGAGATACAGTTTGTGTCTAAAGAGCCCCCTGAGAGTTGATTTTAAAGAGAAGAAAGATGTCATATTTACATGTA
The DNA here is from genome assembly GCF_949606895.1 of Notothenia rossii. Lineage (NCBI taxonomy): Eukaryota > Metazoa > Chordata > Actinopteri > Perciformes > Nototheniidae > Notothenia > Notothenia rossii. The sequence continues at coordinate 15,231,067 of NC_136906.1, forward strand.
GGAGGTCATCACTCAGCACCTCAGTTTTCTCAGCCCTGTTGAGGGAAACACAAACAAGGAAAAGATCAAACACTGACAACAAGAAATAAAAAGAAATAAAACACAGGCATTGAAAAACACACCCTCGACATACAGAGATAAGACAGAAAACCATGAACCCCCAAACAATGTAATGCAATCCCAGAAGAGACACATCTGTCTTTGGTAATGAATTTGAACTAAATGCTTAAAGAATATATAAACCGGTATTTACATTTCATTTCATTTAGCTGACGCTTTTATCCAAAGCAACTTACAATTACCAATTACAGGGACATTCTCCCTGGAGTAGCTAAGGACTAAGTGCCTTACTCAAGGGCACACAAGTGGTGGTGTTCCTGGCGGGATTTGAACTCACAACCTTCCGATCTTCAGCCCACCTCACTCATTTAAAAATGTCTCACTCACACACTTCCCACTTTCTTTTAAATAGACCACGAGAACTGTATTTTAATTTAGCAAGACATTACTTGCTCTTCAAACTCAGAGATCAACAGATGGCATAGACACCATCAAACTAAAGCAGAAGACTATTTCTGGCCCAACCTGTCTGCAGTTAGTGCCTGCAGCAAATTATAAAATCAACAAGATAATGTTGTCACACAGTAGACCTGCCTATGTGAAATACTGGGTATCATTTATGCACACATACTCAACATGTTTTCACGGATTCCTCTACCCTGTCCGAACACACACTTCCTCTTGTGTCATTGGTACCTTGTTTATTATGGCAACAGGAGAAGGTGTGTGTGTAGTTGTGTGGAGAAGGGTTGCCAAGTGGCATGTGGAGGTTTGAAACACACTGCAAATTATAGCAGAGTCTGCAGAAAACAGGATAGTGACATCACTCTGTAACGTTGATCAAACGCTAAAAAATAACCTCTGAAATAAAATGTGCTTCTTTATGTGACTTCAAATTTTTAAAACATATTTTACGTTTTTCATATTCTCGCTGAGCTAGTGAGACCAGCAAACAAGCAAATCGTTCATCCTGTCGATATCCAACAAATGCATTGACCTCCGATGTATAACCTCTACACACACAGACATCCCTGAACACTTCTCCCCTTCCTTTACCAGAGCAGGCCCACGGTATAGATTTAAATCTCACAGGGATCAATTAACCCTCTCCCAGACAGGAGCTAATACTGCTATAAATGACACCCTACGTATTCAGGCTTACCTCACTATGACTTAAACACAATTGGAAAACGCCTTTGGCTTCAGTCTGCAGAAAGGAGCTTGTACCATAACTACAAATCTTCTTTTCGACTGGTCACAGACTCTTATACATATTTTCCATCATGTATGATCATTGATTTCCTTTTTTTGGCACACAGTATAAGTTCTTGTATTCATACTGAGGATACACTTTTGGTGCACAAAGTGTAAAAGTGCCAGTTTTCCTTGGTCCTCTATGATAGTAAATATAAATTATTTGGGTTTTTGACTGTTGTTTATACAATGCAAGACATTTAAAGACGTCACATTTGGTTCTAAGATATTTTGATGCGTATTTTCTCCTTTT
>NC_136906.1:15232833-15425333 GCF_949606895.1 Notothenia rossii
AAAGGGATTTGCACTCTTGTATCCATGCTTTTCAAAGATAGAATGAGATGTGCCGCTCCAAAAAAGGTTGAAATTCAATGTTAATGTGCTTCTCGTTAAGAGGCTCTTTCAAATGATTTTTGCTCAGGAGATGCTGATCTTCTGGTGATGGTGCATCGACCAAAACATGCACCTCTTTTTTAAGCAGTGTGTGACATTTATTCATAGATACAATTTACTTTTTTGGTCCTCAAGAAGGACACATAGCAAAACATTTTGTTATTGAAAAAGGCCTAAAACATATAAAAGCACACTCAGAATGGATTTCTTGTACATTAAGAGGAGTTTACTTATTCAAAGCATGTGTGTGGCTGTTGGGAAATAATGTATGCTCTAACAGGACATGGGACGTCTATACCTGCGTCCAGAGGGAAGTTGGCTCAAGTGCTTTATCTTGGCTGTGTGAGATTGTGAGGGCTTTGCGGGTCAGGTGTATGACAATCATTTGCATCTTAAGAGCCTTGTTTACTTTATCTGTTGGTGCGCAGGAAACTTTTCTGAGATAAACAAACGTTTCTATTCACAAGCTTCTGTAGGTGTATAGTATAAAAATAAAACCCAAAGGCTCTTGAGGAGTGGTGGGATAAACCTTCAAATATTTGTATAGGCCTACAGCCATTCCTTTACATCAAAAGAATATTTAGTATAAAAACAGCAAATAATTGAAAATGACTATTTCTGCCACTGATCTGTTAGGCCGTGTGTGCTGTGTTAGCAGTCTGTGTGCAAACTCTGCACCATCTTCTCCATTCTTTCATTTCATCTGTGTTCTCTTTATGGGAAATGATTCATTAGTAAGTGGAATCTTTTGGAGCCTGACATTATACAGTTTAACTTAAGAAGTGACTTTAAGAAATCTTTATTCAAATATGAATAATGAGTCACAGGCTTTACTCTTGGGTAAACATGTATCAAGTTATCTAGCTTGCAGTTTTATCTGTTTTTGTCTAAAGCCCTAATGTATCTGGAAAAAGAATTGTGCTTAATCTATAACAAGAAGTTTTCTGCATGGTTTGCCATGGACACTAATGTGTTCGGCTTTGACCCTGCCATAAAAAAGTAGCATCTGAAAACATGCTTTTTTTGCATGTGCACTAGTTATGGGAGGGTGTGAGATGACCAGACTATGCTGGATTAATACGGGAAAAAGAGTTGTTGAGTTCATGTCTGGTCAGTGGAGCTATTCTAACTATTAACCTCACGCACCAAAGTCCGTGTGATTAGCAGCAAAGAGATATTACTAATCTCACCTCAGGTCAGTACGCTCAGTGTAACATCCTCAGCTTGTACAGGTAGACCTCCCTGAGACTCATGGCTCTAGAGAAGATGGAGATAGGTGAAGTCGGGACGTCTCTTATGTCCTCAGACACTAAGCCTCCTCCAGCGAGACCTCCAAACAGATTTGAGAGGTTATTTCAGCCCTGCCTGGCCGAGTTGGTGGGAACTACTTTCTTTGTGTTCATCGGGTGTGTGTCGGTGATAGAGAATGTGGAGTCTGCAGGGAGGCTTCAGCCGGCTCTGGTGCACGGGCTGGCTGTAGCCGTCATGGTGGCCTGCATGGCTGAAATCAGGTGAGGGTAATCAGGTGTTTCAGATACATTAAACAAATGTATTGTGCATGAATAATGAATGTTTTCTTTAGATTGCATGGAATGAACTCCTGTATGTTGGATGAACACTGATGCATTACAAATATAACTACACAAACAGATTTTTCAACACTTCATCTGGTGGCTTTGAGTGCCAATTTAGTAAGTCTTTTTTATCCAGGTGACATTAGTCATTTGTGCTCTTGTAACTTCATATTTTTTTCACATGATTCTGTTCATCACATTACAACAGTTTTGTTAAAAGAGCAACGGTATTTGTATATAAAAGAACCATCTGAAACAAGCACAGGCTACAACCCACTCTGCCCTTATATCATTCACAAAAGCACATTTGACTCTCAAAATAGGTTTCCAGTTTCATTTATTTGTTCTTGATTCATTTACTGTTGTTTACATTTGAATTATACTTGCATTAAATCTAAGTATTGGCAAATAATTTTATTTTCATCATCACCAGTAAAGCGTTGATTTTGTTTTCTTTCTTTAGTTTTTATGTCTGTTCAAAAACTAAAATATTGCAAAAAGAAATTAAGAAAGAGCAATTTAAGTGAATCAGCCCTGATTACCCGTGAACGAATTAATTGCATTTTCAAAATCACTTGTACCAATTTAAAAGCTTGAAGACAACATGACTAGACACCAAGAAGCTTTCCTGCATTACTACATTTTCTGTCCCTGAATATGTTCTCTCTAGTGGATCCCATTTCAACCCACCATTCACCCTTGCCATTTATCTCTGTGGAGGCATGAGTTGAACATGGTGGCTCCTTACCTTGCATCCCAGTTGGTTGGAGGTGTGCTTGGAGCTGCTATGGCAAAGGTGAACCTAATGTCATTTAAACGTCCATCTTTGACTGTTTGATATGTCCAAAATAAAGATCTTAATTGTGTTGAACTGATGCCAACAGGTGATGACCTCAAGGGAAAACTTTTCCAAAGCCAGCGGGGCTGCGTTTGCTCTGCTGCAGACGGACAGTGATATCGGAGCCGCTGTGTTTGGAGAGGTTGCTATGACCTGCCTCGTCACCATGGTGGTGCTGCTGGGGGCCGTCAACACCACCACCAGAAGCCCCATGGTGCCATTTATGGTGGGCTGCACTGTTATCATCAACATTCTGGCTGGGTGAGTAGTAGAAGAAGATATACTTTATTAATCCCTTACAGGGACATTTCTTTCCCCACTCTGTTGTGTTTACACACATTACACACACAGGGGAGGATATACATGCACACACACAACCAGATATAGGAGAGGTGGCAGAGCAGAGAGGCTGCCAGGTACCCGGTGCCAAGGGAGCAGTTTCGAGGTTAGGTGCCTTGCTCAAGGGCACCTCGTCAGTGGCCTTGGAGGTGAACTGGCACCTCTCCAGCTACCAGCTCACTCCATATTTTGTTCTGGTCCGATCGGGACGTGAACCCTACAGACTGAGCCACTGCCGCCTCGAAAGTATTACTTATTGAAGAGAATTGTGCTACATAAGAAGTTCCTTTCTACAATAAAATGACAGAACATGATATGTTGCAGTAAAATCCTTTAATTTATGACTTAATATCATGTAAAGATGCATTCATTGCAGGTCTGCCAAAGTGAGACATTTTGAAATATCACATCTTATTTGCATCTTCCTGTTTATGCAGCATAAACACTTTATTTTCATATTGGGGAACTTATTTGAAAAATCCAATACCTGTTTCTTTTCTCAGTGGAGATGTTTCTGGCACATGTCTGAACCCAGCCAGAGCCTTTGGTCCGGCCATAGTGCACAACTACTGGGTTTATCACTGGGTGTACTGGGTGGGTCCCATCACTGGAGGCCTGATTGCAGCAGTACTGGTTCGGTAGGTGCAACACAACATACACTTTATACAATGATCCCGGTTTTTGCATTTTGATTAAAGATTCAATACTGACTGAACAGATTACAAACTATGTATCCTGTTTTTGCAGACTGCTACTTGGCGACAGGAAGATTCGACTCATTCTGAAATGAGACTTAAGTCGGTAAATCATTAGGTGGCTTTATCCTCTAAGGTCACAATATAAGCCTTTTGTATGTGCCACTGATATGCTTGATATGCTTTGCTTTACAATAAAATTTGACTTTTTCATATCATTTGAGGTACTTTTTTTTTTTAGCTACGTGAAGTGTGTAACTTGTCTCTTGATTCTCTATGAGTGCTGGAGTATGTTTTTAAAAAACAAAGTTTGTAAAGAATATAATATTATGCTTAGCTTAAAGGTCAATTGAATATCAAACCAAGTTGTAGATGATTGGTAAACTGAGTCTCTAGTTTAGAAAAACACATTCTGGTTTTGTTTTTGTAGTTCCTTGATTCTGTTAATTATTTAAGAACACAAGGACATTAGGAAAATTGAGTTTTCCAGCAGGTGCATGAGTCACACAACAATAATATAGAGCTTTAGATGAACTCTCAAAATAATTAACTTTTGAATTGAGAAGCACATTTACAAAAAAAAGCCTTGAGCTAAAATGTAATTAGTTCAAATTTCCAAACACAAATGGCGCCTACCGTCTAAAGGAGACCAAATGGCAACCTTTTGAAAGCCAGGAGACATCTCTGCTCAGCTTTGTGTCCTGCGGACCCTGTCCCTGTTCTCCACAGCCGGAGCCGTGAATGCCTGTTCGGCACTGGAGGGTATCATGCTGTTTCCATATTGTACCCCTGGGCCTCCCCACAGCAGTGGCCCACATGGGAAAGCTGGCCAGGCGGTGGGATAAACCAATTACCCCCCCGAGTCTGGGTGGACTCCTGCCGGGGCTCCACGCAGCGGCTCCCGGCCCGGGCCCTCCTGGGCTCCTTCCCCATGAGAGCCAGCTGGAATTCCCAGAGATGAGAATTGTGCGGTCTCAAAAGCCTGCAGAGAGGCTATATTTTGCTTGGAAATTTGACATGCTGGCCCCCTGGGTCAATAGTGAGGGAGGAGACTTCAAACTGAGCTTTTGCAGAATAAGAAAGGTTTAAGGAAAGCTTGATTTTTGTCTGACACCTATGAAAATAAGATGTTTTTGCAACCCTTTTCTTTTATGCTTAAAACTTCACTCTCACACTCTCATGTCTCCAATCCAAAACGTTTTGGTCCAGAAATAGCAGTGTCTAAATAATAATTTGTCCACAATAAAACTATTAAATGCCTAAAAACAGTCCCAAAAGTTTGTGTTTAATGGCTGAGATTCCTCAAATATATTGTATGCTTGTCTATAATCTGTTTTTTCCTAGAACTGAAAGACATAAAATGCATTAAAAGAGGAGCAATAGAGATAAATATAAAAGATATCATGGATATAAAGCAGTAATACAGAAAAAATGTGGCCGGAGTGAGATAAAGAGCAATGATCACGCCTCCTCTGCTTCTTGGATTCATGAGCCCTGATGGTTTCTAGATGACAGCAGCCGTGACAATGGTCATTATGTCTGTCGGAGGCCTTGTCACTGCAGAGCCATTGTCAGGGCCCCATTCACCACAGCGTCATTTACACTTTCATTGGCAGCTATTTAGTCCTCATAAAAAGTTCAACACACCAATTTGTGAGCCCTGCTCAGCCAGGGAGAAGTGTGGAATCGGCAAAGAAAGCAGTTGCTTTAAAAGTCATTTAATTGTTCCCCTTCTGGGAGGGGCTGAGGGGGAGGATCCCCAGGCTTTGGGGCCCCACATCTGGCCATCCGTCTTCTCGCGCTGTGATGCACAATCAAAAGTATTGTCCAATTCAGTCAGCTCAGAGCTTTGCGCCATCTAAGGAGATTTGTATTCCATTTTATGGTAGGGCTATCCTATTATCATAAGAATCTGATTACAGGGGGAAAGATGGGATGCAGAAGGAAAAAGGCAAACTTAAACTTGTAGGATATAGCTCTAAATCTCATTCTCCTAAATAAAACACAGAGTATGCAGCATGTGATGGGCAATGGGGGTTTAAGCTCATTTAAGCTTTAACTCAGTCTCTTGAGGGACCAGTGTATTCTCGTGAACCAGAGGGCCTCATGAAATGTAGACTTCTATGCACTGTTCATGGGCTCTGTTCACTACAAAACACTTCATCAGGCACACAGCTAAATTATCGGTTTAGATTATCTGTTAAAAATATGTTAAGAAGAAATCCACCAATTACACAGATGTGTAGACAAGATTTGTTATCCACAAATTAAACGTTCATTTTTTAATAGTTAAAACAGTTTCGGTAAATCAGAATTGGGAAATGTTTGATTTGGTGTTACTGCAAATGCAAAAAATAAAATATTATTAGTAAAAATATTAAAATATCTTGTCTTAATGAAAGGGAAAACAGAGACTTAAAGACATTTCCGATTTATAACATCTAGTTGAATTTCACGGGCCCCTGATTTACATTTGTAAAATAACTATACTGATAGAAACTGAAGAGATGTAAAAGGAAATTATTTTTCTCAAATTAAAAACCAAAAAATATGCAATTCAAAACTGAATTGAACATTGTAACAAATCATCATTTAATAAATGCAAAAAAGGTGATCACTAATGTATTCGTTTTATTTTGCATATTAGTGGCAAAACATTTATTTGAATGTGTAGAGCACAAACCATATAAATAGACAAAACAAAAAACATTTGAAACTTATTTCACATATTACAGCACATATTCATCCGAGTAAAAACAACTAACACATAATATATACAAGCATATTGAACAAACTGGTGATTAGGGAAAAACAGTCCTTCAGTCTTCCCTCCCACTTTAGTTCATGGGGCAATTGTCACACAGAGCCAGCAAAGTGAACAACGGATGATGTTGGGAGACGCACAAAGAGGGAGCAGCAACCCAACCCCTTCTCAGCCTCCCAGGACTGAGGGCAGTGATGGGGGGGGGGGGGGGACAAAGGCCGGCCCTCTGAGTCTCAATGCAGGCGGCCCTGCTGTTTGCCCCTGCCCTGCTCCTCAAAATGTGCTTTTTTTTTTAAAAACCCACAATTGAATTACTTGGTCCCTGCTGGTGATCCTGGATGCCACCTTGCTGGCACATGAAAACATAACAGGGATCCCACAGGGCCAGTACTGGCGTGAGGATGCCTGTGGATAAAACAACACTTCCTCAGTCCAAAGGGAAGTCGCAGGAATTCCGCCGTGCTGCCCAGGCAGTCTTGTAGACAGACAGGAAGTCTTTGTAGCGCGGGGCACACCCTAGCCAAGCTTCCCCAAAGTGTTCTGACCCTGTGAAGAGAAACTCTCCATCCCCAGGCTTCACGTGGCACTGCAGGAGTGTGTGTATGTGCCCGGAACGGGGGGACCCAGGGGCCGCCGCTTGGTGCTCAAACACTCCACTGCGCTGCCAGTACACCCTCACTGCTGAAACCTCCAACAAGGAAGTCTGATGCTCAGAGTCGTGGGAGACATTTTTGATGTGCCCTCGGACCACTGGAAGAAAGAGCAGAGCCAGTGTGCCATGTTATTTTATTTTCTCTCCTTCCTGTCTTTCTCCATTAACACCTTTACTATGCATTATCTTTAAATGGACATGGCAGGAGTGTGAAATTGAGGCACAGAAATGAGGACCTATTACTTCTGCTCTAATGAACTGCTTTCACCCATTCTGCAACGCCCCCCGACATCTGTTTGACCTCTGCTGCTGCGGTCAGGGCATACAGCGGACCAGCTTCAGACTTTTATATTGGTTACATTTACCAGGGGTGGAGGAGGTATTTAGATCACAAATTCAAAATCTTCCAGTCTTTAAAGTACAACAACAATATAATCAAACAAATTAAGGACTTAATATTAATATATTATAGGATGTATTTTAGTGATGCAAATGTCCTCTCTGTGGGACTAATAAAGGTATTCTGATTCTGATGTAAGCAACATTTAATGAGGTAAGAGGCTATTGTATCAAGTCGATATTGAATTGGTGGCTAGAATGTATTACTCTGAATCATATTTTATAAAGTGATCTGCAGTTTTGTATGCAGGCTAAAATCAGGAACTAGTAAGTTTGGCTGTGTAAAGTAAAAACGTCAACATTTGTCACAAGTAAACTTAGACGAGCAGAAAAAGAGCTAAACATTGCATGAAATATAACACTTTAGTAAAATAGATGCATGCTTACATCATTTACATTAGGAATCTAAACAGGTTGGGTATCTCTCAATGGCTGCCCAGACGAAAATCTAATTTGTATTGTTAGGTTTCTTTTCACACTTTGACTAGTATTCCCTAATTGACATGACTTATTAGAACTTGATATCTTAGTGGCAATGTAATGGAGTTTTTTCAGTTTGTATATGCAGTACAGTAAGTAGATGTGCGGTTTGTAGAGTAAGATTTGTATACGCACCAAAGTCACTGTTGCAGATGGCCATGAGGAGTTCCGTATCATTGCAGGGTCGACATGAAGCTGTAGGGTGAGAAAAGAACAGGAAACTAAATTAAGCATGATGAATACCTGCATCAAATCAGGCATTCCTATCTGTGTTCCAAACCATACAAGACCCACAACTCTTTGGCTGATAATGATTGATAGATTGGGGTCTTGTCCTCCCTCCCACTCCATGGACTTTAAATCTGACACACATACCAACTGTATTCATCTCCCTGCTCATATGAAAGAGTAAAGAAACCCGGGTTGGATGAAGGAATGCTTCTCCTAAGTGTTCTTCCCACCACACTGCCTCCATATAAAAAACTCTTGACCCCATGTTTGACTCCTATTGTCTCCACCTAATTGAATGACCCTGTGCCAATGCAGGAGACCGCAGGAGTCAAACACTTCTGCCGGACTGGCAATGCAGAAAAGATAGACCAGCAGCTGTCTATTATGGACATAGAATGACATCATCACATTGGAAAAGGCCCGCACACATGGATAAATGCTACTAAACAGAGATGCACAATGAAAAGGCATTTGTGGAATTTGCAGACTATTTGTGGTCTCAATTCAGGCCCTTTGGCCCGGTGCCCTTCAGCCGCCCTGTGGTCCGCTCTGTCCTCACTGCTTTGTCCCCCCCGATGGAAACCAGACAGCCAGACAAAACACACAACTGACCAGCAGCTGCATGCTCCAGCCAGCATGTTTGGGGTCTGTAATTAAATGACCACTATTTCTCCCAGGAATTAAGACCGGTCCATCCCTTAATGTATGCTTTAAAATGTGATTCGGATTTTTGGTGTCAAGTTCTACAATGCACTCTTTATAAAGGGTTTCTGAGTTGTAAATGATGTAATAATTGCATGCACTAAGCAGTTGCACGCTTTATAAGTAGGCTATTTTATGGGTTGCCAGGTTGTGAAAAATCCCCACAAATGTGCCCTTTATTTAGGGCAGTTGGTAATCCATAAGCAAATGATCTGCAGCGTTTCTCATAACGAAATATTTTCTTTAACACCCTTAATAAACGCTGTAAATGCATGTTTTTCCACTCACCCTGCAGCCCGCGGTGGCCCACGTTGGGTGCAGCACTTCTGTTGCCCAGCAGCTCATATCTGAAGCCCATGGTGCGTCTGCTCCAGGCTCCGTCACTCTGCGGGCCGGACTGGAGGTAGATGGCGGGTCTGTGTGGACCATCAGCCCGAAAACAGTACACCTGATGCCGGGGCCGCCTGCCCTCGGTCACCAGCAGCTCTAGCTCCCCGGCCCGCTCGATGAACACGCTGGCTCCGCGGAGAGAGGGGGACGGCTTGATGCAGACGATGGTGCGCCGGGCTGAGGACAGGTTGGGCTCCAGCACCACCCGGAGAGCCTGGCCCGGGTAAACCCACCTTACCGAGCCTTCTGTACAGCGCAGCCGCACCTGGAGAACAATCCTCGAGTCCACACCAGCTGCAAATCCGCTGGATCAGAGGGAAACCGAGGAATAGATTATCAATATGAAAAAGGTTTAATTCAAATGACTTGCATGCCTTGACTACATTGTTTTTGGCATCATTAATGGTTACTAAATAATTGCTATTGCTTCAAAGATAATTTACAAAACAATAATAAGAACACTTGGTTGCACATTGTAGAGCATGCCATGCTGGTTTTTAGTCGTCCTTGTTGATACAATTGCAGTTGTAAATGTTACAATTCAATAATAAATAATCACATGTTTCTTGCTGTAATATGAATTACATTTGCAGTTATCAAAGTAAGGTCATTAATGACATTTGTTAAACTTTTTCACAACATCTATAACGCAAAATTTGTTTTTATTAATGCATTGTAATGGTTTAACAAAGCCTGTGTAGGCCTAAATAATTGCTCAAGATTGGTTAAACCATGCACCACATTTAAATGCCCCAGTTGTTTTCCCGCTTTAAAAGGCAATAGATTCGCAGAAAACGAGAGAAAGTTCCTTACCTTCCAGTCCAGTTGCACAGATCAGCCGAACAGTGCCGTAGCTGATGTCCCAGCATACACATCAGAATAATCACATTTGGCAACATCTCATCCGTATAAGAAACCACAATCTAGACAGAATTGGACGGTAGAGCATGGCTAGAAAGTTTGTTTGTGAGTTATCCAGAGTACAAGCGCTCTGCTGCGACGCGTGACTCAGCTTCACAATATGTTCACTCTCTCTCTCCTACACATGCACCACTTACTCTCTCTCTCTCTCTCTCTCTCTCTCTCTCTCTCTCTCTCTCTCTTACTCTCTCTCTCTCTCTCTCACACACACACACACACACACACACACACACACACACACACACACACCACTCTCTCTCGTTCTCTCTCTCTCTCTCTCACACACACACACCTCTCTCTCTCTCTCTCTCACACACACACACACACACCTCTCTCTCTCTCTCTCTCTCTCTCACTCTCTCTCTAATTAGGGCTGATACAGTTGTTGGGGGAGTCTGCCGGTCTTTGTCTTTGCCCTCTAAAGACACGCTCAGGGTGAAAGCCTTCAGCCATCTGTTAACATCAGTGCGCCACTCTTCACAATCATGCATCCTCTTCTGAGAGGCTCTCTGCGGGTTAGTTTTAGGTTGGCTATCCGACAGACATTCATCCCTGGTGCAGCGGTGTCTTGCAGGGTTTCACTTAATAACCATTAATTTATCAACGTTTAAATTAGACAAAAGCGATGTAATTTAATAACTTGCCCAAATTAGTTTTACGAAACTGGAAACATAATTTCCAATTGGGTATGGCTGAAGGTAGGCTGAGACTAATCCAAAACATAAAAGGGTTTGGAATAATATCATCATTGGAATAACATTTCATATTGGTATTAAATAAAATAATCTCTAAAATCGAATAAAAGACAGTGCTGCATTGAATAGGAAAATAGTTTATAAAATCTAAACTTTTCAGTTAAAAGGGTAGAATTTTCCGAATAATATGTACATGAAATAAAGTTATCTATATAATCCAATAAAAAAGAGATGTGTCTTATTTGTCCGGTGTGGTTAGACAATGCTGCATTGAGTTGGAGTCACTGGGTCACATGACATTGAAGCTAATGATGTCTGAATAATAGAAGAATAATAGAAGGACTTTAATCTAATAAGAGGTGTGTCTTAATTGTCAAGTATACAGTGTTGTATAGATTTGGGGTCAACATATGACATAAGCTTTTGACAATTACATAAATAATCATTTTTTTCAAACGCCTAACTTTCCAAAGAACGTTTGTAAAAATATAGGAAGCACTTAAATGCAATAACAAAAGTTGTGTTTTCCTGGTCAAGTGTTGTAATATAATTGTAAGAGCGTTTTAATGAAAGGTCACGCGTGACTGACGGGAGTTAAAAAAAAAACACGAAGCACTGGTCGGGTTAATTTAGGCCTTATAACTGATTAACTTACTACGGTATGATCTTGCTTGGACTGTATATCTGCACTTTCCTTGTTGTTCGGAGTTTGATTCTTTATAGTTTTTGCGCGTATTGGATCAAAGCATCCAAATGATATGAAATGTAAAACATCACAGAGCTAAGGCCAACGCTCCTGCAATATTATTGCATTGATTTGGGGTGACGGGGTCACATGGTCACATAACATGGAAGCTATATAGAGACTTTACATAAATAAATAAATAAAAAAGAAAGAATCATAAACCATTTGCTGAAGGAATAATTCAATGAAAAGAAATGTGTTTTATTTATAGTAATAAAATATGGTATTGGATTTGGACTCACCTGGTCAAATTACACTCACTTGATCACATAACATAGAAGCTGTTATCTTCTATTCAAAAATGTGTGTAAAATCATAACATTGTAACATGGCTGTGACATAAGAGTAATTAATCAATTGTTTATGCATTTCCAGTTAGCCCATCTGAAATGAGATTGGGAGGGGTGTATCTGAGTTTGAGCTTCATCTAGTGGCGGGATGATGTAACGCACACTGCCCTCACTGGAGGTCTGCTGCTTTCTTCGGGAGGGGGCTGTAACTCAACAGCCACTAATACTGTACATGAGTACAAACGATACACGTTTTCACCAATGATTAATCCTCTGTGGATGAGTGGTTCCACTTAATTTTAACTCGCAGGGTCTTTGTGGGAAAATAATTTGGCAGAGTCTCAAGGTCTTACTGCTGGCGACATCTTGTGGAGGTAAAGTCTGTGGAGTGTAACCAGACAGGCCTCTCGAGGTTTGCATCCAGCTTATAAGGGCCCTCAGGCAGAATCAGATCAAAGGGTTTGGATTCTTGATGGGTAGCCATGTCGTTGAGTAAATTACACTCAGGTGGAGAATCTGGCCGGATGTTGTCACAGCTGCAGGACAAGTGTTGCTACTCTAGCCACTAAATCTAGGAGTTTGGATGATATTGAATGTGTTATACATGTTAGCGCACGCAGAACATGACAAGATACACTTTAGACATAGTTTGCGAAGTTGCATTATCTTTGTTCCATGAATTTGCGTCAAAATGTGTTCCTAGAAAGCAGTGCTCCACCCCCTTTTTTCATTAAACCAAAACATCAAATTCAGATGTTCCTAAACAAATTAAACATTTAAAAAGAGCCTTTGGTGAGACTACAGAATACAGACGGAGTTTCCTGACAGGAGTCCCGGATGGTCAGATTGGGTCCTCTGCAGAGACAAAGCGAAGTCAAATGAATGGAGGCTTTGTGCATGAAAGAAGTGGCCTCTTATCAGCGGAGTGCAGCCTGGATGCTTCATGTACTGTAAAAGCCTGATGGAGCAAGGTGATGCAAGTTAATGGGATAAATAACGGCCAACACCACAGTATAACGCCCTAAAAAAGAGGAACCGTTCAAACCATAAACCTCCGTTCACTCAACTCGACACGGGGTCACAGTTTAGGAAACTCCTCTTGTAATTCTTTCTCACAGTTATGTGCAAATTAAATGACTCATTGATACTATTCCTATTAAAATCATTATAGCATCTGAGTGTTTCAATTAAAGCTGTCAAAAACATCTCGTTCTTGTACTGGCTGTCAGCTTCAAGGCCCAACTCGCCCTTTTGAAGTAGGCTATGCGTAATTTGACCACTTACAATAATCGACATGGTGGTGATGATAATGTTGCAGGGAATAAAGCTATATGTTTATCAGCTTGAATCGGTAATCAAGTCCAACAAGGTTAGACAGGCTCTGATATTTATGTTTTTTCTGATTATGATACAAGGCGTTTAAATGATGGACTACAAAAAACATATTTGGGATTTCTTGAATTCGAGATAAGGCCGTGCACTTTGAAGGGAACCGGTTGGGTCTTAATGTGTTTTTAGGTAGGCCTGGTTGCGTGTGACCAGGAGGCCAAATTACACCTGAATAGTCTGAGTATGTCTTCAATTCTGTTTACCGAAAAGATGTTAACTTTCTCATCAGAGAATCTTCAAACAGAAAAGCCATCACAAAAGACGTCATCCAGCAGGATAATAACACATTTTAATATGACGCATGGGTAATTTAGGTGTTATATATTTCGATCTTTTGAAGTACTGCAGCACACAAATTCATATAATACCTTTAGATATATACTATATTGAAACCTCCTTTTCAGAACCGTGTTAGACTCAAGTGGACTTGGTTTAAACACGTGAATGGCTGGAAAGTATTTCATTTCAGACACCTTCAGTAAATCTTCATTAAAGCGTTTTAAACTAAATCTTGTAATGAGGGAACACCGTCAGAATCAATAACCGGATGAGTTTATAGGCAAAATCGGGTTCTAGAAAGTTGTGGTTATTTATGATGACATCGTTGAAACGTTTTTCTTTAAAAAAAAAAAAAAAAGTCTCAAAAACAATATACTCACAAGGACACTTTGATTTTCTCAGCAGTGTATTAAATATTTGTATGTACACGATTGAAAGTTACATAGAAAAAATATATAGCATTGTAGTAGGCTTGTTGGTAACACTTTACAATAAGGTACACAAAATGTTAGTTAGTAGCATGTTAAAATATTATACTTTTTTTTTTGTATGACCCACATCCGAGCATACTCATCTCTTCTCTCTGAAAAAGCCTTTCTCCGTGCTGCTCTCTCTGACAGTGACTGTCAATAAGTTCATGGTGACATCTGTCACTGTCACAGTGTCCAAGTTGGTCAATCTGGGGGTCCAGCACGAGGCTGGTTGCGCGGCCTTGTCATTGTTCTCAGTGGATCTGACAGCAGGTTGACTGCACTCCTTCACCTGATGCTTCCGGTGCTCTGCAGAGCTGCTGGGCCGCCGCACAGACATCAAACATTTAGTCATGTGTTTCAGCTGATCCCTTTTACGCACATCTGGATTGAACGCGCTGAAAGACAACCCTGCGTGTCTCTGCTCGCTGCTGCTGTGTTTGGGTGTGATGGTGGTCTTCTCCTCAAACCTCCGTGTCAGCTGCATGAGACTGTGATCTGACGACTCCCCGTGATGAAGCAAGTGGCGGGACATGTTTGAAAATCCGTGTGACACTGGCTCCTCGAGTGACCTGCTCCGTTTGGTGTTCGGCTCTTCTGAGAGGCCTCCATCGACTGTTTCATTGAAATGTAAATGTAGCTTCGGTTTGCGCCCTCTCTTTTTAGGTATCCGGACGCCAAGTTCTAGGTCTGTCAGAGCAGCTGATGGAGTCGTTCTTGGCCTCCTCTCTGGCTCCGGTGGTCGGATTTGGACACTTTCCCCTCTGTTGACTGCGCTCGGTGGGAAGATTGTGGGAACCACGGTACGTAAACCCTCCCGGGCCCTGGGAGTTATGACAGGCTCCGGGGTTGGATAGGAAACCTGGATCGCTCTGGGAGCCTCTCTTCTAAATTCATAAGTCTTTTCTTTGGCTTTGGCCTGAGGACAGAGCATATAACGGAGAGGAGTTTACCAGAGATCAAATGTTGATATCTCCTGGGGAAATGTAACAGTTTAAGAGAAGCAGCTACACCCTGGTTATACGAGCGTTAAGGCCTCGTCCCTAAAGCTGCTTGTTTTTTTAGGGAATTCATGTCAAATACATATAACTTTCAATAATATAAAAGGAAGTTTTAAATTTAAAAGCACTGTAGCTCAACCTCATTAAAATAACAAGTTATTCTTAGCTCGCAGATCCCACAGTAGGCCTATAAGCAATATGTTATGGATCACAACAAAGTTTCAAACTCGATAAGGTCGTAGCTTTCATGAAATCGAAATTAATAATATCATCTCACATTAGAAAGGCGAAAAGATAACATAAAAACCCGAGAAATAGGCCTACATCACATGATTTACCCACCTTCAAGAGAAATGTCTCAGGTTTGGGTCCCCTCTTCTTCGGCCCAAACAGCTCCCTTTCGCGCTCCCTGATAAAGAAAATCACGATTAGTCACAGATTAACAAATATATTTTTGGCTACATGTTTTATTTGGTCTATAATAAAATCGGGAAATCTCTTTTCTCACAAGTGCCATTTACTCATGCTTTGATTTAATCGTATTTTTAAAACGTTGTTTAAATTAGAAATACGTTATAAATTAGATAAAATCATGTCGGAGTAAAGCAGATATTCCGCTTATGATAAGAAAATTACATAATGCATTGCAACAATCTGATTTGGAAATGGAATGACTTCGCTCCAACGACGCTTGTTGTCACTTTCTTTACTAGAAAAAAGTTTGGGAGATCCAAATAGACAAAAAGTCGGATTTAAATGGACATGTTTGCGGTACAAAATGCACGGTGCTGTCTCCTGTCTGCAGAGAGGCCTATGCTGCGCTGTCAAACCCTCACCTCTCCTCAAAAGCTGCGAACAGACGTGCATCCAGAATGTTTTCCTCCGGCTCCCAGGTGCTGTACCTGTGTCCCAAACACAAGGAGACACACATCTTAGACAGATCTTCTCCAATCACAACGCTGCGTTACACTTTAACAAAGCGATCTTGCTGCTTGAGCTACAATTACAGGCTACAATTACAGGCTACGTAGCGGACAGTGACGCATGGTGATCCCAGCCATTGCTAAAGCTACTTCAATGCATCCCAGCGGGCTTACGCTCAGACCTCTACAGCCCCATGAGCCACCAGACATATAACAGACTGCGCTTCAACACATGGAGCAGATGATATGATAAGAAACGAGCCGAATAAACGACATGTCTGAGGTGTTGCAGTTATACGAGCGGCCAGAATGGAGCGCTGTCCTTCACAGCCTCGGCTACAATACTCACTTTTGAGACCAGCCCTTCCATTTAACCAGATATTCCCAGCAACCCTGCAAAAACAGATCCGTAATACATTCAGGGTTATCAAAGCATTGATTGTGAGCGGCGGACAAACAAATGGTTGCGTAATATGTGTGGAGACAGCCTGTGGGCGAAAAGCAGCGATTACCCGTCGGATTCTCCGTTTGAGGATGGACTCGGCTGCGAAGACGCTCTCACCGACAGCAGAGAGCTCCATGATTCACCATGCACCTCGTTTATTTCTGTCTCTTTTATTATTTTTGGCTTCCCCGCTTGTCCTCTTCTGGTTGTTTAATTCCGCACACCCCATAATACGCAATCTGGAGAGGACGTCATCACGTCTTTTTCTGTTGCCAGGCACCGCAGTCGGTAGGACGGATCGCACATTGGCTCGGTTGTTGCTACGTGCTCCGGTTTCTGAGTGAGGGGGAGGAGCCCCGCTGCTCGGCTGCTGTAATGGAATGTCTGGCACGGGGGGGCAAGCGAAGTCAGAGAGATCCACCGAGCACCTAGGGGTCCAGAGTCCAAATAAAAATGTAACATTTTTTTAGTTTCACTTGCATTTAAAGAAAGAACCGAAAAACAGGAAATTAAAGAAACGAGACAAGAGTATGACTGGTTTAATACAGTGGCTGATCCTCATCCAATAAACATTTATAAACATCAGTCTGTGTAAAATCATAAATAAATTAACAATACAATTCTACTGACTAATATCAGAAATAAAAATTCCCATATTTAATGTTTGTCTGATGGCATCCTAAACGTTCAAATATCAGCCCCAAGGAATCTTGAAAAACCCCTCATACGCATTTTGATTTTGATTCATCCATATGAATGATTATTTTAAAAATATTTGATAATTAGGTGACAAACTGCAAAGCTGTTTATGTCCAGTTCCTTTTTTCCGATCAAACGATATTTAAAATGACTATGTAATACCATAATATGCGAGCGGACTTTTGCACATTAATGTTTTACGCAGCACACAATAATTGACTCAGTAGCACATAACGATTGTGATGATAACCAAATAAAGACCAAACAGACACCCAAAAAAAAACAAATCATGATTTCAGTCGATTGGTTTTAAATGTAATTTCCATAGGGTATTTTTTTAGGCATATTGCACGTTAACCGTTAGGGGAATTCGGTTTATTCCTGACGAAATTATTGAATGATTTTTGAAGACCAACCAAATTAAATGAAAAGCAAATATAGTCCATAATGGCCTCATTAATATCGTTTCTTAACTTAATTCTAAACATGCAGAATATTCACAGTCATAATTTATATATAAACATTTTCTAGGACTAAAGGACCTTATAATGATTCCTGAGTGTTGATTCTTTGAATGTATTTGGTAAACTGGACCCTAAAAGGGATTTCCCTACAAAGTTTGGCATCATTTAAATGACATATTAAACCAGATGAAATTTAGAGTGAAATAAGTGGATCAATGTTTTGTGCATCCAAATACAATTTAAGAAAAGGATCGTTTTTTTTAATATAATTTTTATTCTGTTTTGTATAAATATGTTGAGGGCCTGTAATTGATTTTGATAATTATTTTTGGTGACGTCAGTAGTAGTGATACTTTGTTCGGGAACATTAGTGTCATTGTTTATATTATTATTATTATTATTATTATTATTATTATTATTGTTATTATTATCACTGGTCACATTATTACATTTTTTTTAAATTATAAAATGCTAATAGTATTATTATTGATTTTCTTAAAATTATTAATTACAAATATTATGTTTTTTTACTTCTTGTTTGAAGCTGTTGCCTATCTCAAAAATAAAACAAAGCATTTCTATTTTGATTGAACACAAAACGTTTGTTAGTCTGCATTCGGTAGCATATTATTATTATTATTATTATTATTATTATTATTATTATTAGTATTATGTTAATATTGAACGACAAAATCGATGGTGAAGAAAACCTTAACTCAAAATAATAATCGCATAAATAAAATCACATTGTTTAACGGAATAAAGTGCCAACTGCAGCTTCATTGTTTAGGCCTCAGGTGCAATTATCATCATTGGTCAGCTATTCATTCCAAATGAAAACAGTAAAACAATTCTACCAACACATTTCGACCAAAACAAACATTTCCCCCAAGATGGACGTATAATAATCGTGCAGTCTTTCTCATGCCAAAGCCTTCAGGTCCTCCACATTACCATTAGATCTGCTGAATGGAAGGTCAAATAGATAACACAAATAATAAGCAGAAAGAAACATTGGCACAATACTGTATTATTTCATTTTCAGGTTTTTATTCCCGTTGTCTGTCAATTTAAAATGAGTACCAACAATCATGCAGACTGCACAGTATGAGAAGTCATGTGAGATTTCAAACATCTAATGAATAAAGAAGGGTGAAATTGTATCTGGTATCAACCACCAAAGCCTTTTTTGTTGATGTTGTGGGCCAGAATTTTCCACTGACCCTAACGGACAACACCATATTTGCCAATGTGGCGATTTAAAAAGACCTGGCAGCTTCCCCATGACGCATGCAACCTAAAGGTAACTTTATATAAAACAAATTTTACAGTTAATTAACACTCATTTGCCACACAAATTAAGAATGATTAGAAAATATGGTCTACAAATGCATTTCTCTTCATTTATTCTTGATATGTGCTTATCCTCATGTTGTTCAAACTATAACATCCTTCAAATGTCCCCTTGATGACGCATATGTATAAAGATATACAGTTGTTTTAATTGGTTTGGATTATATTTGAGGTTAATTAGATGTGGAATCATTTCCTGCAGATGTGTGAAAGGTAATCGCAACATGAGCAGGGAGGCAGTCTGTCGTTCACCCGTCTTCGTTCTCGATCAAGTTAAAGATACAGCAAGATATATTTGCTGCTATCTGTTTAAATTCTCCCCGCAATGGAGGAGACAAAGGCGGGTGCGCCGCGGACAAAATATGCGTTGTGGCTGCCGACGAAATATGAACCACCATTTTGATAGTCACAGCCTGTAGACCGACATTTCCTGTCGGAAGACTACTATAATGGCTCTGCACCGTTTGTGTTCAGAGAGATAGCGGCTGGTGCGCGCTCAGAGCAGGCAGCCTCCATATTTGGCTGCGTGTCGATGAAAAGTGAGTCTGCGGGAGCCGCAATGGCGACAGCCGTACATGAATAAACAGTGCTGGCTCTGTGAGAACATTATTGGCTCTCTGGTTTCTGGGCAACTGCTGCACACAGCTCGCTGTTCTCTGTCCTACTTTACCGGGCGACATTTTCTGCTGAAGGTGGCTCACACACACACAAACCACAAGCGAGAAACTGTGAAGCCATATTTCAGCGCATGCTTTGAATTAGAAAGCATCCTTTACAGCAGCCTGATATGCTGCACCACACCACAGCTCCAGCTCTCATTTCTCACACTATACCTATTTTAGGTTGCCTCTATTCGTGTTCAACATGATGTTCTAGAATCTAGATAAACAATGAAAGATCCAATCTCGATTGTTTTATGTGTTTAAAAAGAAAACCCAAGAAGTCAACAAATACTGACTCGAAGCACGTTCCTTTTTTGAAAACAATAAAAAAAAATGTATCTAAGTGAATCTAAATGTAGTCTAGTGAGCAGGCCTCCTCCGGGTCACACACTGAGCTTTAAATTATCCAAACGATCCTTTTGCTGACGTGATCCTATGACGCTGCACTGTGAGGGATGAAACCGACACTGTGCAGGCTGCTGGTGGCCACGATGATAAAGGGGGAATGTGAAACATCACACTTGGTCTATAAATATGTTCCCCTGCTCAACGGTGTTTCAGTTTCCTACCGATGCATGACTGACTCGCATGCTTCAAAGCCATGAAAGGCCTACAGAGAGCCTTCACAGAGAGAGACAGAAACACGCGAGCTGTGTGTGTTCATGACATTTCAAAGTCGCTCATATCAACTGATATAGACTGAGTTTCGCAATAGAGAAAATGTGCTCTGTCATGCGTGTCCTTGGTTGCCAATGCCATTCATAAACAATCCCCTGTGCCTGTTGGCAGTAATCGATTAGTTGTCATATTTTTGCCCTTTTCAGACCCCTAAACTCACACAACAAATAACAACGAACACATTATTGATTAACTTACTAAAATATTCATTTATAAAGAGGCAACACTCGGCCATTTTTTTATAAATTAACCCCTTAATTTCCTTCTTGCGGTTTATTCTACATTTCCAACACGAGATCAGAGCGGTAGAGGAGATGGAATGCGTGGGAAGGAGTTTTGGGACAAATATCCAGATTAGGTAAATTATTTAGGTAAAAAACTCTTCCTAATCCATGAGATCCCTATGGCATATCTGTAAATATGTTGAGGTTAGCATCTTCTGTATACCATGGCCTTTTTAAGATGTAGATTTCATTTTCTGTCTCTCCTTAATGTTTATGTGACATATGTCTCTAACCTGGCAACACAATCAAGACCACACAAGAGTTCAGAAAGAAAGGTTATTTATTGTCTAAATAGGTGGTGGAAATAATGTAAAATGAAGGTATCCTTAATTTATTTTCATCAGATTTAAGGAATTTATACACGAACACTGAAAACCCATGTTTCTGTTAGGTTTCTCTGTTTGTGTCACATTATTTGATAGGAAAAACCCATGACTAAACTGAACACACACACACACACACACACACACACACACACACACACACATACACACACACACACACACACACACACACACACACACACACACACACACACACACACGCCCAGGCCTTTTATCACTCAATACATTCAAGGGTTAATCTCTTTACAAGCTTGAGATTCCAGTATATCAACAACAACAAAATCTGCTTACACGTCCAGATCAGAGTGGCTACAGGCCTTTTAATGATCCTCCTTAAGTCAAGTCAAGGCAGTTTTATTTATACATTATAGCCAAAAATCACAAATCAGATATTTGGGCTTCAAAATGTGTACAGTATAAGACACCCTCTCGTTAGATTAAAGCTGTGGAAAGGAAAACTCCCCAGCCGAGCCAGAATATAAACCTTTAACAGGGAAAAATTGAAGAATCGTCAGAAAGAGTAACTAAGAGATTCCTCTCATTTGACAGACAGCTCTGCATTAGATGCCCTACTATCAGAATTATCAACATAATACAATTGAAATATAGACAATACTGACATGACAAGACTGAGGCAGCATTTGGCGATGTATTGAAAAGTCAGACATACACAAATGTGTATCTGAAGCTTTGCATTTGTGAAGAATGTGTCTTTATGAGTCTGAACTTGCCTCTACATTTTACCGTATGATAATAATGTAGTGAGAATTACTGTGTCATTGTGGGGCGGCCTTTTACGAGCCAACACAGCCCTTTAAAACAAGTTACACAATGTTCGGGAAGTGCCACGAAGCCTTTGGCAGACACATTATATTTAAATGTCATAATTGACGCCTATAACTGTCACATTGGGCTGGAAGGCACTCAAGCTTATAAACCATGTGACGGCTGAATACTTGCCCTCTCTTGATAGAATCTAAGAATTACATAACACACTTCCCTCTATGTTGTGTGTTTACATTCCTCCTCGGGGTCGAGCTGCAGTAGAAAAATAATGCATGGTTAAAGTTTTAATAATACAAGTGGCCGGTGCAGTTATGCAATACAGAGAAGCCTTTGTGCAGGGTCGTTTGTGATTATGCAACACAATCTGTTTTTCTATTCATGGTTCACAACCACGTTTCTAGTGTTTATTGTTCCATTCTTTGTCAGTATGAGCAAAAAGACTTCATAACAACGGATAGATAAGTCTTTCACTGGAACACTAGAAAAACAATATAAAAAGGTTATTTGAGTGCGTTCAATATATCAACATCAACCAAATATCACCACAACAAATCAGGTAATTTATTTTTTCTTTATTGTGAAACATACCATCCAAAAGGTTGTGCCAACAGCAATAACTCAACCAACTTTTGGTAGAACTTACTTCATATCAATCATCCTGATTTTAAACCAAGTGCCAGAAAGAATGATCAAAATAAAGTAAAAGATATAAAAGTAGCAAATAGATGCAAAATATCTTCTGAATGGTTCAGTGGAATCACTGTTAACTTCTGATGCAGAGCATCTTTGTAGTTGTTTTGTTAACAAATTAAATGTTATTAAATAGGCTTCATTTTTTGTACATTATAGCATTCTTACTGTTCTGCATTAAACGTGCGAAGAAGGCAATTTCGACTCAAATGTAGGTTACATCCAACAGCTTTGACATTTGAATTTTCAGCAGCATAATCAAAACAGCCGGCACTCATTGGCAGGCAGCCTCACAAGTCACATTTACTCCGTGTAACATACTCATCAATGACCCTGGTAGCTCTTTCTAATTTAAATAGTAGTAATGTATTTTTTGTAGATAATATGAGCTTCAAAAGCAAAATTAGATGAATATTGCTACTCTGTGTGACATTAGAAGAATCCTAATGAGATTACCACATGTATTTTCAAAGTAACTCCATCACTGCGAAGTCAACAGAAAGGAAGGAAAACATAATCTATTCAAGGTAACAATTGACAAGTCAGTTTAACGGAGAAGTCTCAAGTTTGATAAATGACACAGTTTTCTTAATGTTTGAGATGTCACATTTGATTCCATTCATGTTTGCTAAAGGTGAAATGTGCAACAAAGTAATAGATTGGGTTGCAACGGCATATTCACTGACAGCTTTGTTGCATCTAAACGGCAGGATACAACTTGACAAAACAAGAATATACCGGGGCATTTCTAAAAAGTTGTTTACACAGCGGTGTGTGTGTTTACACTGTATTCAGAAACACCTACTGTTTAAATTTGCATGTCAAGTCATGGCTAATAATGTTTTCTCAAACAAGCCACAAACAAAACATGTCAAAAGTATGCCAATTAAGTTTGAGGGTACTTAAAAAGTAAAATAAGACTTAAAGAGAGCAGCGGTTTCTTCACTTGTAATGACACAAACCAACATATGAATATGTAATTAAGTGCTTTCAATTTGATCTTTGATCCCTATATACTCAACAACATCCTCTACCTTCTATCAGGACCAAAATAAGTGATATTATTCATACAAAATATGTTTGAACCTTCATACATCTCAGGTTATAAGTTTGGTACAGGTATGAAACGACAGCAAAAGTATTCCATTAAGCTTGATATGACAAATAAACAGTATATTTTTTAAAGTGGAACACATCCACCTGAATGCATTCGCTCAAATCCTCGAGGGCACTTTCTTGACTACGACGTCACAGAGGAGTTACAGTATAAAACATTTTAAGAAACATATTTAAATTTGAATTATAAATTATACATTTTCACATATACAAAATTTAGATGTTTTTACATATGTACATATTCATGTAGTCCCATTTAAGATTTCTTAAAAAGAAACATATTCCTTGAAGGTGACGGTTAGACTGTTCGTTGTAATGTCCGTGATTATGATATTTCCCATAAAAGGGGAGACTTTTTTAACAGGTGCTTCTTTACATTTCTCTGTGGATTTCTGTGTTTCTTCTACCACAGGAGGTGTGTTTGTGACAGCAGGTTCAGGCTCCGGATGGACTTCCGGCTCCACCTGCGTCTTAGTCTTTGGGCAGCTGAGATCCATCGGCTCCTCTTGGCTGTCCACAACCTCAAACGTACATGTGCTGCTGTTGCGGGGGCCGCTACAGTGGAGGTCCATAGGTTTGTCCTGAGGTGGTGTGACAACAGTGCTGGGCACGCTGAAGCTTCTGGAAGACAGGTACGTTTTGGAGACGCTCCTGTCCTCCACAGGATCTGATAGCTTTCGCTTGCGGTCGTTAGGAAAAGAAGGGATCCTGATGGTCTCGACGGATGTAGGGGTCAGGATATTGGAGTCAACAGACCAGGAAGTCAGTGGCGAGCTAGCAGTCAACTGGAGAGGCAGATCCTCCGGTAAATCAGCCTGACCGCGAGCCACTTCAGTGTTGTATTCCTCTGCTGTGCTTGGAGAAGGTTTGGAGAAATGTCTGTCCTTGTGGGAACACTTAATGGGATGCTCTGCAGCCGGGAGGGAGCTGCCGTTGCAGAGCTCTTTGGGGATCCCATTCTCAGGGTGCTCCACTATTTTGGTTGTGTGTGCTGGATTGTTTTCTGACGGTTTGGTGTTTTGGAGTTTCATTTCGCTCGACGATTCCCCGTGTTTACCCTTTGCTCCGTTAACCTTGCCATCCATATATTTGCTCATGACAATAACAATACGTCCATTTTTGTTTTTGTTCTTGATTATCTTCATTTTGCTGCTATTAGAGCTAGGCAGCGTTGCATCTTTAGGATTGGGTTTAAGGGCATGTTCGCTCTCAGCGTCTTTTACAGCGGGTTTCCTCACCTCCACTGCCAGCTCTTTGACTTTGCTCAAGCAGCCTGTGTCTTTGTCTCGAATCCATTTCTGCTGCAGGGCCAGCGGTAAGTTCCAGCCAGGATTTGCCGGTTTACTGCCCGGTTCCTGAACTTTGACCACCTCTTTGAGTCTGGAAGCCTGTGCCTCGTACATGTTGGGGTCAGGCTCATAGTGGTGGTGCTTCTTGCTGTTGAGCTGGTAGATGAACTTCTTCTTTCCGTTGATTGGCTGATCAGCGGGAACCTCGTGGCTGCTGGGCTGGTACTGATGATGCTTCTTGCTGTTGAGCTGGTATTGCTGAGCCTGGGGACGCTGGACCGGGATGGGATCGGACTTGAGGCTAACCTCGGCGTCCTGAGATGAATCCGTGAAACCTGCAGGGATACAGGATCTCCTGGCAAATGACGGTACCTAAAAAAAGAGACAAACACCAAGTTTAACATTTGAAATGTTGTTGTCGAGACAAAAATATGATCAACAAAATGAATAAAAACCCAAGAAAAACGACAAGAATTCTTGGATCTCTTAAATTAATCATTTGATTTAAACAAATGTGTATAATAGGGACATTTTGGGGTTAAAAAACAAAACATGACCGATCAAAAAAAGCAACAGTGGCCTGATTTGAGTGAATAGTAAATATCAAGTTCCATAAAAACAGGTCATTCATTTACAATAATACAACTACTCGCCTAAATACATTTGACCCTCCCTGCCTGGCATTTGCTCACTCCTTTTAAACACTATACCACAGGTTTGAAACGCAGGGATTAATGGTACACATTTGTCCTGGCTTATTAAAAGCAACTTGATTTATATAAGAAAGGTCTGTGTAATTCCCTTTTAAAAAGGGGCTCTCACAGCAGCTACAATTTACAAATCAGCATGCTGAAATTCAAATGAAAGCGTACGGGATGTTGAAGCCTATCGGAAATATAAATAAACGTTTAGGTCATTGCTAAGCATACGACATCCTCCCACCATCTTGTCCCCTCCCCCTCTCCTGTACAGACTGACCCTTCGGGCCGTCAGAGGGGAACTGCAGCGGAACGCTCAAGACTCTTTGGCTGTGACCCCGGGTCACAGAAGTGCCACCAGACATGTCACGCTTTATTCCTGATTTCTGGCCATGTGTGACTCTGGCAGAGTGGTATGCCTCTTAAGGAGTGACACTGCATAGCAATCAGCTCAGAGTCTCTCAAAATATATAATCACATTTGGCTCAGGAAGCAGTGCTGTAAAGGTCCGAGTTAAGATAGTCAGCCATTTATTTTTGTGTCTTTCCAAACACGGAGATGAAATAAAACATTCTCTCTCAATACAGATTAACGTGGTGCAAAACATATCCTTGTGTTCACTGTTTTGCATAAAAAGCTATTTTGCATAAAGAAGTAATGAACATGCAGATAAAATGAGTGCACTCAAGCGACGCTTGCCTAACCTCAGGCCACAAACCCTGTTTCATGATGAGTGTGCAGTAATAACCAGCAGTAGGACCCTATCCATGCTTTGCCTTTTACTCTATCTCTCTCAAAACTCTATTAATAACCGCTACCATAATGGCTACAGCTCTAAAGCACCTGACGGGCCCCTTCCCCCTTTGTGGCCCCTTAAAGAATGAAACTTACAGAAAGGATTAGAAAAGCAGCACATGGCAAACGATCATGTCTGTGATGATGAAGAAGATAATTACCTGGAGTAGAAGATGTTTTGGTTTTGGCCCCCGTTTGCGGTATCCCATCAGCTGCTCCTGCCTCTCTCTGTGAAAACAAAAGATAATTACATTTCCCTGCACCATGTTTACCTTCGATATACTACATCTCATTTGACTGACATGGTTTCACCTTTCCGCATAAAAATCTAATTATATCACAAACAGAAGGACAGGTTTAACATTTTAGAGTGTTTGTTCATTTTCTTCTACCTATTCAAGGTCAAAAGTGGAATTTAGATTTGGATGACTAATGAATGCCCACATGTGACCCGCTGCAAAGCATTATGGTCCTTATTTGCATAGCTCTCCATGGTAATCGGCCCATTCTATATTCTCATTATCCAGGAGAAATTCAATTAAGGCAACGGCAGGCAAAACCTCTCCTTGTCTTTCAAACATCCTCCCTCCTGCAGCATGCCCTTCCTTCTACATTCAATCTCTAATTAGGGTCATGAGGGATGGAATGGGATAAATACAACATTGTGGAGTACTTCTAGGATACATGCGGCTGTTGAAAACATGCAAACCACCACCCTTGTGCAACACAACGCCTACACCCTGAAATATAGGGTGATGAATATCCAACTAATAACAAACATCTATTGGAACTGTTTTTATAAGGGGAGGGGAGAGGGATGTGGTTATTGTTGTACTGACTAAACCAAGCACTTGAGTTGCCTGTGAAATATTGCTCCCTGATCTAAACCTTGACTCATCATTGGCTCATAAATAACCAACGGTGGGTGAAGGCCGGCAGCACACGGGCTCCACCAGGCATGCGTTAATCCAGTCTATTGTTGGCCTCTTGCTACAGATGTTCAAACCATCAGAGCTGCCAGAAAGTTGCCTCAATAAACAATCTACATTTTAATGCTATAATGTGTGCGATTTTCAAAAAGCGTCCAACGGGATGACCCCTATTCACAGAAGATTTGGCAATTACAGCCTCCCTTGTCGGATCCCCTCCCCCATCCTCTGGGAGCAAAGAGGAATCCACACACACGGCGCAGAGGCAGCACTCCATGACCATCAGCACAGAGCCAGACACACACACACACAGCCAGAAAGGCAGGCAGGCTGCGGGGGGAATTTGAGAGCGGTACACTGGAAACGCTGGAGAGCAGTGCGTGTAAATTAGCCTTTTTAAAAATGATAATTCCTTTCTCGAGCCATCGTGTCTTTCCCAGTCCCATGAGCGGCCTGGTGGCCTACTGAGGGGGAGTATATCTCTCAGGCCTCATGGATGCAACAACCCCGACAAGATGTTGTTGTGCACGCGCCACAGGGCCAAAATGACAGCTGCATTTGTATTCATTAACATCTCAACCTCTGAGATTGGCATTGATGTGTTTCTGATTATCTTACAGGCATCTATTAAGCCTCTTGACCTATAGGATTGAAAGCAGGTTGACGATGTATACACCCAAGGTGAGATATTCTGTTTCCACAACATTCAATTGCAAAATAAAGGCAGCAGTTGCATCTGAAGCATCAAAGCTAGTGCTTTTAATAGGTTTTCTCTTGGGTGGAAAACACTGCATGAAATAAGCCTGCAGAAGTAAAGCACAGCTCAGCCTGACAGCAGATCTCAGCCTGGTATAGTGATGAGAATCCCATCAGGCAGCAGCCTCGTCACATAAAAACAAAACAAACTGCTGCTCTTGTGTCCGCCACCCTGAATGAAAACAGCTCTGGAGTTCAGCTGCTAATTCCTGCTCAATCTCCAGTTGCAAACTGTTAAACCCAGAATTAGGATCAAATCCACGTGGGGAGCATTGCTTTTCCATTGTCATTGCTCCATCATGCACCTTCTGGCAAATGAAAAGGCAACTACTTCAGTTTTCTCTGTGAAACTGGGTCATGGCATGCTGTAGAAACCTCTGATTCCTGACGCAAAATCACTTAATAAGATGATAATTTGTTGCAATGCAAGTCTTTATCCATGAATATTTCTGATCCTCCCATTAAGTATGATTTAGTATATCTCACTACCACCTCCTCAGCCTATTCCCCAGGAGACCGTCATGGGGCAGGGGCAGGAGGAGGAGGAGAAGGGGGATCAGTGCTAGAGTTACTGGAGCGCCCCTCCTCCCATGCCCATATATGGTCATGGCTGAACTGGAGGCTGCGCGGCCTCGTCCGAAGTCCACCTCTCTCACCTGTGTTGAAACGCGACGAGGAGACGAGGGTCCAGAATGTTTTCCTCTGGTTCCCATGTGTTGTATCTGCAGAGAGGAGAGAGCAACTGTCACTGTCTGAGCTGTCACGTGCAGACTTCCTTTTTCTAACTGTCACACAGGCCTTAGCCTCTGTCCGTCACACACACTCACACACATTCCCACATATTTATCATTACTGTGAAGTCACTGTATAATGCACAGGTAAGGCAGGTCACCAGTTTAACATAAAATAGTGTTTTTCTGTGAATTATTTGGACTTCAATTTAAAATGTTGCAATTTTTTTTCGGCTTCTCCAAATCACCCTTGAGGACGTCCAACTGCACATCCAAAATGTCAAAGACAAATTGTCTAATGTGCTCTCCGAACGGTCCTCCAGCACCAACATACAGTCGGCCATTTTAGCACCACTGTCTCGTAAATTCGCTGGCAGAGCAGAAATAATTAAAACGGGATTACATGGCTGTGCCTACCCCCTTCCCTCGCATAAATTAGTGAAGGCATCCGCGGATACACTGAAACACATACCGAGCGCGCTCTCCCAAACACACACACACTTAGCCACAAACACACACACACACACTGTGCGTGCACGCCCTTGATGAATGCCATTTTTAAGTAACAAGACTTGAATTTGTTGCGAAAATGTGCATTTGTCCATTGCAATTGGAGAAAATGTTGCATTCAGACTTACTTTGGAGACCAGCCTCGCCACTTGACCAGGTACTCGATCTTGCCCTGTGATGGTGGAGAATTATTTTTTGGTGAGGCTCATGTCAAACGCAAAAATATGTCAGCGTCCTGAGCGCGTTTTGCAAACATGCTCCCTATCTGTTACCTTGCGGATGCGCTTCTTCTCGATGCCCTCCACCGCAAAGACATGCTCTCCGGCGGCAGGGAGCTCCATTCTCGGCTGAATCCGATCGCAGGAGCCGGGGGGAGTAGGTGAAATGTTGGCTAGGCACCGTCGATGTGCCTTCCGCTCGGTGCGTGCTGTGCGCGCTTGGTAGTTTTCCAGTTGTATCCAAATCAGACTGTATTCCCTCCACCTCTCCTCCTCACTCGCTCTCTCTCTCCCTCCTTTGCACACTCCACAGTCTTGGCTATGAGCATACAGATATTCACAGTGCGGCTGCGAGCAGCTCTTTTCGTGCAATAGCTCCAGCTCGGTGCATGACGTCAGGAGGGGGAGGGGGAGAGGGAGACCTTGCACAGAGGTTGGGGTTGATCCTGTGCGTACTGGACTGCGTGAGGGATATCTGGAAATTCAAATATATCACTACCTTACTGTTACAGCACGAACGAATAAAATCCACTTGAGCACATTCAATGTTTCTATCGATAGCAAGGCTCCTGAACCGAGCTCCTCCAACAGCTCATTTACAATTCACTTGAGAAGAAAAAGTTGTATTCAATTATATCGTATGGATGTTGGTAAATAGAAGATACATTTTCAACAGATGCATATACTTCTATTGATATGAACACACTGCTTGGTTATAACTGCATCAGGACATTTCAGAGTAGGTAACTGGACCCGAGGGAGTTGAAAAAAACCTATTTTTGTCAACCACCTTGAAACCTCGATCTCTTTTCAAAAACTGTTTTATAAGGACAGTTGTATAACAAAGCATAAACACACCTAGCCCTTTATCTTTCAAAATAATTGCAATGTGTCAGCAAATCTTGTTTTTTCCCTGAATTTAGGCACTAATGAATAATAAGTTCCCTTTTTTAATTGTCGATCCTCTTAAAGCAGCAGTTGTACATGTGCAGACAGAGGCTCACACTTCGATCTGCTGACAGCGCCCTGCAAATATAGGTCACACTCACTCTGGTCGTCAAACCAGTGCCATGTCCTCTGGGCTCAACTGCCATTAATTTGACGCACAGCAGAGGGTTGCTGTGCAGCCCTAAGCCTACCTGTGGCAACTTTATAATGGTGCCACAGCTCTCAGCTTGTTCCTCTAAAACCAGAACTACATTCTGTTATCGGTTGTAAAACTGGCTGTCTATCTGCATCTTGACAATTTAAATCCAAAAGCATAAACCACATCACCAGTTAGGATGTACTCTGTGCTGTAAATGTCATCTGCATTAAGTCACCGGATTTATGGGCACCTAATTGGAAACATGAGAGAAAACCCGCGTCTTTGCATCGAATGGGTTTTTTCGTGCGTAATATGACATTCGTGCTCATGATTGTCAACAAAAATACGCAATTCGATTGTGTGTATATATCATTAGTTGCGTTAAAAGAGAAATGGCAGAATCTAAAAGCCCGATGCTTGTCTTGCTCCAAGAGTAATTCAGCACCAGAAGGGTTAAAGCCTCTAAGCAGAGCAGCAGCGGCCAGCCTATTAAATACAGGCACGATATATCTCTGCCCTGCCATATAAGGCAATGGGGGAAAAGCGACGAAATGGGGCATTTTGCACTTAATAATTCTCGAGTTTCAGTCATGAAATGTGTACAAGAGGTGGTTTAGAGTCAAACATTGCAAACATTCTCGATGAAAACTCCGTAGTTTCGCCTTAATCCTGTTTTTCCCCGTGCCCTTCAGCCGCGGCCAGGGAGCGCATACGCCCTGCTTCCCTAGCAACAGCATGAAAGGAGAGAGAGAGAGACGCAGAGACACAGAGAGAGAGAGAGAGAGAGAATTTAAGTTTGTACAAACAAACGATCTCCTGATTTTAAAATAAATGGCAGCAAGGGGCGACCATGCCGTTTGCTCAAACATTGTTTGTCTTTGAATAGATCTCATCGAATCGAAATGCATATTGAAAAGCTTGGAGATCTGGGAGCCTTTTAGAGCATATTTTGGAATTGGGAGGTATTCACTGTGAGCCCTTGTTTACTCACCAGGTACCCAAAATACAAATTATGTATCATTTAGTGTTTGCACTTACGGGAATGACGCCTAGAGTCTGCGTCAACAGAGATTATAATTTGGAAAACCCTCTGAGTCACCCAGTCGGAGTCTCAGATCTGATCACAGCCCGATATAATATAACTATATTTGGTTATTCTTCCCCCAAAAAATCATAGGACTTTATCAGAATGGGCATCAATAACCTGGCAGTCCTCTAAATTGAACGACAAGGAACTGCAGAATGACTTGTTAATGTAGCGCTCAGGTTGCGCATCAGGTATGAAGGTTTAAGGAATTAGAAACCATTCGTTCTTTTAAAATATTTTTTTCGTCTATCTGAAATTGGTTTGCTGAGGAGCTGTGCGTGTTCCCCTCTGTGGAAGAGATATCCAAACTGCCCGAAGCACCTTGGTAATTGCTGATCATTTTAGGAAGTGATCTGATCAAATCCCTAGAGGCATTAAGATGTGTCTTCATCTTCCAAATAAATGTGAATATATTCAGCGTTGACGTCTGTACTCCCTCTCAGGAATGCGCTCAGGTGAGATCGTGTCTCCTTTTACACTTGTTCACCTGCGACGATGACATGCAATATCTTATTAAAAGCCGCTGACGAAGTCAACAATAGTTTCGATGTCCGACAGCTAAAAGCAAACTGCAAGGAAATACAAAAACAACACTAACATAAATGGAATTGAACCCGCAGCTGATCAAAACCCACCGTTGCAAATCAAGAGATTTTTGTTGCACAGACGCTCCCATTTTATGCAGGTATTGCGTGAACATACCCCTAACAAATGCAAATATTCAGATAAGCAAATGTTCATGTATCTTCTCTCAAAAGTCTCTTTCTGTTACACTA
The DNA here is from genome assembly GCF_949606895.1 of Notothenia rossii. Classification (NCBI taxonomy): domain Eukaryota; kingdom Metazoa; phylum Chordata; class Actinopteri; order Perciformes; family Nototheniidae; genus Notothenia; species Notothenia rossii. Next base: position 15,265,107 of record NC_136906.1, read on the forward strand.
TGTGGATCTTTTTAGGTTATACTTGTTTAATGTCCATGAGTGCTTTTGTAAAAAAAAAAAAAACCTTTCAACGTTTATTTTGTCCTTGCTGAGACAGTCAAGGTCATGAAAGCTGTTATCTAAAACATGAGGATAATCTCAGGGTTGGTCAGTCTGTTTTTTATGTCCTGTTTGAATGGGCTTTATTCATACAATATTCATGTGTCCTTTTATTTCAGGAGGTGTCAATGCTTTATATAATTGGGCTTTATATGAAGGGAGAAAGAATATTTTTCTTTTTGGCATGTGAAATAAAGGAAATACTTTAGTACAAAAACTTTGTCCGTGAGTTTAAAGGAGGTTGTCTGAGAGACTCTACAGAGAAAAGGAGTGGACATGTTGTTCATGTAAGAATGTCTGTGGAGTGTATTTATGTGGGTGTAAACGTGCCTGTAGCGCCAGGGTCAGGTTCAGCCCTGATCTCTGGTCTGGTCACAGCAGGAGGCACAGTGACCTCAGCCTTGTGACCTCTTTTCCATTCCAACACCAATTTATTCCGTTATTGTCCCTCTTTTTGCATTTCTGCATGCATACAGCTGGCTATTGCACTGCAAGCAATCCACAAAATGGTGGCTCATGGGGAAGCCAGGAGGCCTCCCCTCCTTGGCACAAAACCACCCATGGTGGCAAGAGTGCCAACTGAGGGAATGGAGAGATGAGAGGAGAGGGGGGGGTATAGGGGGGGGGGCGGGAAAGTGTGATTGATGTAGAGGGCAAGGAGAAGAGAAAGGTGTGGTGGGAAGAGGGAAAGAGGGAAAAAAAGAGACAGGAAAGAAAGAAAGAAAGGCCACTTCGTCTGCAATAGCCAAGCATCCGATTCATTCCTCCACAGCGACGAGGAAGAAAAGAGTTGATTGGTTTAAGGGACAGAATGCAAGGACAGGGTTTGGAGGAGACGAAGGAGGGGGGTACTACAAAAATGTTAAGAGGGCCCTACAGCCATTCTCACGGCGCTCAGCGGGCGGTCATTAAGCTTCACTATCAAACTGGCTGATGTAGCAAGGACATACAGATGAAACATGCACTCAATGGCAAGAAGACAGAAGAATCAAGGTTCACACTGTTACTGAAAACAAGACGAGGGGGACTCGCTGACAGAATTACTGAAATAGAAGCTTCTTGGTGTAAATAATGCAGTATGATTACAATGTACATTCAGGCTAATTATGCTGTAACGATATAGCTATCCCTTTCCAGTGCCTGCATGCCTTCTGCTTCAGGTGCTAACACAGAAATCTCACGTTCCCTTTGTCTGCCCCTGACATATGTTTAATTATGATAATTGTAACAAATGAAAGCTATTAGGAAGCCATTCATCTTGGCGCCGCAGATTTTAATGTACTATGAAGATGGGGTAGGGAGGTGTGTGTGTGTGTGTGTGTGTGTGTGTGTGTGTGTGTGTGTGTGTGTGTGTGTGTGTGTGTGTGTGTGTGTGTGTGTGTGTGTGTGTGTGTGTGTGTGTGTGTGTGTGTGTGTGTGTGTGTGGGGGGAAGCGGAAATTCCTCCTCCAGTGTCATTGTCACGGCCATTGTTGCACCGAGGCGACAGGTCTGCGAAAGAGGGGTGCTCCTCTGCCAGGGTGGGCTCCCTTTCCTCCCCGCTCCTCTCCCCCTCTGCGCCCTACCGCCTGCTTGCCTGCAAGGCTGCCGTCGTGTGGGGTTCACCCCCCACCTCCACCACCACCTCCACAACCACCAGCACCAAAATAAGCTTCCCCCATTGATCCCCCTCAACCCAGGAGCCTGAGCAGGAGGTGGGGGAGTGCAGGGAGCCTGGGAGAGAGAGAAGAGGAAGAGGGGGGGGGGCTTCGCAGAAGAGCACCAGGCTTCCAGGGGGGAGGTAGGGGTGAGGGCCGGGATCAGGGGCGGAGGAAGGAGGTGGTGCAGTGGAATTCTGGCAGAGTAGCCGACTTGTCGATAGGATATTGAGCTGCAGCGTGAAGGTTTGAGACCCCTCTGTTCCTGAAGGCAGCACGGTGCTATACTATATGTTGAAATGATTTATTCACTGCCATCAATGATACATACTCTGTTCAGGAAATCACAGCTTGTACACGAAAGCACAATAGTAATCACACAATGGTACGCCTCAGAGAACAATAGCTGGAAAAATCCACTGAATAATTGTATGGGTTTTTCTAAGGCAGAAGTGATTCCCTCTGCACGGGATGGGGGGGCTATTTTCATCGGCGTGGAGACCTCGCAGTAGCAGCTCCTCTAAATGTGTCTGTGACCCAGTGTTCAGATTTAGCTCCCTTCAGTCTAATGCCATGCTAATGATGAGTGACGCAGGCCCTTATCCTGAGAGCCCTTTCCTCCATTTCCTCCCCTCCCTCCTCCCCTCCCCATCTCCGGGGAACAGCTTATTTGCCTGTTTTTAATTGCATTTTAATTTACATGTAAGCCTGGAAGCACCATGATGAGGAGCTGCCTTCACTCTTCTTCCCCCTTTTTTTTTCACTACTGAGAAAATCATGAACTCTAGTTTTTTTTACAGGAGGAAGAAGAAGCTTGAGCAATAAGAGCCTTAAATGAACACAACAAACCGTGGCAGGAAAACCAGCCGCAGGTTCCTCTTTACGGGGTCAACATGGGTTCAGAAACAATCAAGTGTCCGGGGCAGATAGAAACACGCCACGCAGAGAGGGTTGGGCGGGGGGCGAATTGGCGGCTTCTCTGGTTGATGATGTTGATGAAGCTGCCATCTTTCCATCAAAATGTAATAAGAGGAAGGGTGGACAGTGAGCTTGCAGATAGACAACTTTAATGTGCTCGTCTATCTATATGGAAATTCAGCTCTGCAGGCGTTCGCACCACTGCTTCTTTTTCTTCTTCTTTTTTTTATCATAATTCACTTTAGGGTTTGATTGGCTGCGTGGAGAGCAAAGAGAAGGAGCTTGAGAGGAGGAGCTGAGAGATAAAGCAAGCTTCTTTGACTTGAGCAAAGAGCACAACAGGGATTTAAGATTTGTATTAAATTAAGAGAGATAATCGAGCAAACCACCAAGCGTCTGCCATTTCCTGACAATAACTGAGAAACCGCCATCCGCAGCAATTTTAAATCACAATACAAAACAAAGAAGTTCCCGCTCAATATTATCTACTGTTTTCTATCTGTTTTTCCTCCTTTGTCATTTTTCTTTCTTGGGCATTTCAATTGAAATATCTTGTTTCAATAACTCAGGCTGTTTACCCATCTTCTGTGCATTCAAAGATATCCTGCATTGTAAAAAAAACTTCCCAGACAATAAGCCATAATTCCCACATGGCTTCATAATAACCTCTCACTCCCACACTGCTGCCCTAAGGCAAGATTGTCAGGAGGACTCACTTAGGCAGAGCTGGCAGTGTGCGTGTGTGTGAGTGTGTGTGTGTGTCACTCTTCACCCTGCCACGTGGCCCAGACATCATACACTCAACACAGGAACTCAGTGTGTGTCGCAGGTACTGCAGATCACCACATCAGAGAGACGCAGGCCTCTTCCTGAACACAACAGCACAGACAGCCCTTTGTCTGCTGCGTGGCCTGTACTGTCACTGTGTGTCAGTCACGTGTTAGAAAATGTGCTTACACTAATAACACAACTACCTAAATACATACTTAATGTGGAGAGAAGAGATTATTACTCTGAGTGATGGAAACACATGAAACATCAGCTATGAGCTCATACATTCTTCTAAATACAGTTTGGGTTAAGTGCTTGGGGAAAATAGGTGAAGAGTGCCTTGGAAGGATTTAAAATATTAATTCAAACTATGTTGACATGAACATAAAAAACCTCTGATTACAGTATGCCACTGAACCTAATGTTGTTGCTTTCCTTTGCTTATGTGAAGTTGGCAACTAGAGAATCCAATGTGTTACCCATCAGCACACATTGTGAACGTGGATTTGGCATTTGAGGGTCAAAACAAATCTTCTGCTTTGAAACTCAAAAGTGAATGTTTTTCATGTCTACATCACACATAATAGCTGTTTACAGCATTTTCTTGAAAGACAGGTTGACATTTTATGAAATCTGTCTTTAATCAATACACACACGCTCCTTTGTGCATTGAAAGAGTAATATGTTGCTGCTCCTAAGGCTCTAAAGAGATCTCTTCCGAACAAAATCCACGGTTAAAAAATGCATTCAAATCTTTTTATGTGCAAACTACAAATTCTTTCTCTCAAGATTGAGTGTCCTTGCTGCTTCGGTGGAACACAAAAATGTTGATTTGGTCAAACTTCAAATGAGCTGTTACATTAAAACCACATTAGGAGCACGTCTGCCTACAACCAGGATGAAGAAGAACAATTACAGCGGCAATAACTCAATTTTTCACTTTTTATAATATCGAGTGTACTTTGTTGTTCGAATATATTTTTCAGACTATTATTTCCAATGGCAAGAATTCAGTTTCAGACTACAATTTAGCCTAGTTTCAAAGTAGAGCAGACATTTTCATGCTTACTGGGCGATATGAATACGTGCAGATTATTGGAATACCCTCTATGTGAGGAGGAACCCCCCCCCCAACAACAAACACGTTCCGGGTATCTAGAAAAGCCTGAATCAGCAAAGCTTAACATAATTCACAAGCTTCGTCTTTGTCAGACATAAGACACACAGAGAAGATTGCCTCGCTTACAACGGGCGTCCCATGTGTTCCAATTCGATATGGTTTCTCCATGATATATCTCTCTTGTCTTCATGTGATGGTTATTTAAAGGGAGAGCAATGGATTTTCTCCCACATGCAACATAATGGCAAATCAATAACACAAGGCCATATGAGGAGAGTAAGCATTTCATACAGCGGCCTAAACGATGGGAGGCCAAATTGAACTGGAGTTTTGGCAAAAATAATAGATTGATTTTCGAACTATATTATACAAATAAATGTAAATCATTCTTGCCATTTATGGAGTTGAATACAACATTTCTCTTGATCATTATGTTACATGTTTGGCGGCACACGTGAGATTTTCCTTCTAAAGTCATGGAATACATCCATTTTAAAAGCATGGTTTCTCTCTCTGGCGTGTGTGCTGTATATAATTTCAGCTGGTTGTGTGTATTTAGCGTGTGTTCGCACACATGTGGAACATGAGGAAGGGTAAGCTGATGTGCCTGCAAGGTCCCTGTGGTGTGAGCACACACACTTAAACACACATATGCATGTTTTTCCCAGGGCAAGACCTGTCAGCTAGCAGACGTCTGACATCATGCTCTGAGCGAGGAGAGGAGGGGGCCTCCAGCGCCCGACTTATAGTGTGTGTGTGTGTGTGTGTGTGTGTGTGTGTGTGTGTGTGTGTGTGTGTGTGTGTGTGTGTGTGTGTGTGTGTGTGTGTGTGTGTGTGTGTGTGTGTGTGTGTGTGTGTGTGTGTGTGTGTGTGTGTGTGTGTGTGTGTGTGTGTGTGTGTGTGTGTGTGTGTGGGAGGGAGGGAAGGAGGAAGACGGTTGTTATCATGACTTATGGATTGGACAGCAGTTTCCTACTGGGCAAAGAAGACAGGAATGGTTACACAGAGGAATGCTGGGGTTCTTTCACAGTGGAGAGGTTTGCAGGAAGGAATGAGAGGATGACAAGAAAAAAAAACATGGAAATGAATCACCACACCAACCACCAGTAAAGACAAAAACACAGGCAGAGAAGAGACAGATGTCAAAAGAAAAAGTTGCCTGGAGGTCATCTGTGTTTACACTTTCCATTCTGTCAGTCACTGCCTCCTCCGCTGTCTTTATCTCTGACACGGCTGGCAATCCCTCCATGACTCACCGCTCTCTGTAGTGCTGCGGACATGGCTTTGCCTGAGGAGAAGGGGTGGGTAAAGGATCGACAGCAAATCCCGCTTAATCATCCCCGCCACAACCGATAGCCTCTGGGTATGAAAGGATGTTGATGCTGTGGGTGGGAAATAAGGGAGTAACACTTCACATCCAGATATGGTGACAGCTGAAGTAACAGTTTGTGACTGTTCAGCTTTACCCACGCTCACACACTGACAAAGGGAAGGTTGTCTTTCCCTGTGTCCCAGGTTGGAGAGCCGTCATCAGGTCGAAGCTCTCGCCAAACTCCTTTGGTCGAGGCTTGTTTTCAAAGAGCCTCTTTTGTGTCTGAGACGAGCGGATGACTAAAAGACTGTCTGTGTGGAACAGTTTTCTCAGTGTGCACACGGTCAGATCAAACCTGATGAGCCTCTTATTCATGTTTTCATTGATCTGTCAACAGCTCAAAACAAAGCATTTCTGCACACAGACAATACGCTGGAAATAAACCTAACCTTACTCCAGTCAAAAACAAACAAAAATACACACACATTCAAACATACTACACACATTAGCCCCCTTCTCATACACACAGGCACACCACGGAGGCAGAGGAAGAGCTACAGTGCTGTTTTATCGACAGCTTTGTTCCACTTTTCACACCTTTGCACAAACTGCAACTGCATTTGCGTTGTGTGTGCACACAATCACACACACCTTTTCCATTCACACTCAAAAAGCCACACACAAACAGATACCCAATGGTGCTGTGGCTGAAAGTGAATTATGGAGAAAAAAATCACAGTTTCCTAGGGTTTTTCCAGAAGACATTTATGGAGCTGGAATTGGGGCCCGGAGCAGGGCTTGGATGTGTGATGTTAATCTAACACTTTTTAGTTTGAGACTGAGCAACACAGAAGCTGAACTCACACTGTTTTATCTTCTCACTGAATCTGACTTATCAACTTTACAGGCACAGACACATGCACATGCACGCACACAGTCGGGCAGATAGCGTTTTTGTCACTCTGGTTTTCACATAGAATTGAAGTTGAAACAATATTTCACTTATGTCAGTGAGGAAAAAACATTCAATGGATGGTGGTGATCCAAACAAATATACAAATGTATGCAAAAGAGCGAGACAAGCTTCTGTTGTACCTGGATGCAGCACAGAGAGAACGAAAAGAAAAACAACACTGTATATTTGAGGCAAAATCGCATTGAACTGCTCATACATCCTGCTAGATGATAGATGCAGCTGCAGAGATCCAAGCAAGCAGGCAGTGGAATAAAAAGGCTCTGCAAACACACTACAGACATAAGACAATCTTTCTGGTTATAATGCATACAAGTGCAGACACTTGATCTCTCTAAATACACACACCATCCTCTTCTATCATACTTGTCATCTGCTCTCTGATATTTCTGCAGAACTGCCAGATCTTGTTGTTTATACCAGCTCAGCTCAGCACACACACACACACCATGAGCTATGAGCACATGTTTGAAGCTGAAGAGAGAAACCGGTTTGTTTAGCGTCACATAAACAAGTCTGCTCGTTAACTACTGTCCACTATGAAAAGTATAAAGACCTCTGACCTGACCTCACAAGCAATCAATGCTTCACAGCGTAATCAATGATTCTAAAGACATTAAAACATTCTCTTACCAAGGGTAAACAATCTAAATGAGACATTCTCCTCGAGACAATACCAGTTTGTAAATGTCTCTCTGAAGTCCCTTTGGGTTTTCTGCAGAAGAGCTCCTTCAAAGAATCATTTTAAGCACCAGAGAGAAAGTGTGCCTCGGGGATCCATAAAAATAGAGCAAAACAAAAAGAGAAATAGCAACTAGGAATGCAAAAAGACAGCATGCCGGATAATACACTGAAATGTTGTTTATTTTCTAAATTGTAAGATGTCCTTGGGTGCTTTGAATGGCGCGTCTAAATAAAATTTCCAATGTCCAAATAAAATTAAACTGACCAATTATCCATCAGAAAATATAATGCTCATAGGCTGAACCCAGCAGACTTGAGGACAACTCACATGTTTTAAAATGACTGTTCGAATCATCTTTATCTTAAAACTTGAGGCTAAGTTGTAATTTGGTACCATGAAACAATATACAAAGTGATTGATTGATGTGAAAATAATTTAAATAGAGATTATTTCTGCAAATTCTTTAGCAAATGCTGCCAGTGTTTCCGAATCACCCTCCAACCGAAAGTGCAGTCGCTAACAACTAACTAATGGCCCATTTAACCAACAGATTGATAGTAAATGGCTGGTAAACTCCAGATAGTAAAATGAACGCTGTAACGATGCCATAAAACTGAAGTGAAGCCTCTGTCACGTTATGTGACCTGGAGTTTGACTGCAGTTCCCTCGGAGGGATTGATTGAAATGGCCACATGAATGATTGCATCAGTCAGATTATTGATGGACACGTGGAGAAAGACTGTGTAATCAAACAGTCCCCGGTGTGTGCTCAGGTCACCCCGATGGCTATCAGCAATAAACACAAGATGGAAGAAGATCAATGTCTGAGTCTCAGATTTCAAAACGGGAAAACATGGCACGTGACATGAAATCAAGGAGAGTAAAGGTCAGTTTTGAATTGTTTTTGTGTTAAAACTTTCACACTTGGTGGTAATGGTCATCCTAAAAGCCTGCACATGTTGTACAACATCATCAGATGTGGCCGATTATTCTTCATATAAACTAATTTTCCGTCACGTTTTAATGTCACACATATGTCCAAATCCTTTTCCCTGCGGGCCCTGTATGTGGTGACCTCTTCCATCATCTGCAGCGGAGAATGACTTTGATTCCCATTCCAGCGCCTCGTGTCATCCATCTCTCGCAGCTCTGTTGTCTGGGGCTGCATTTAAATGACAGTGATACATAAGGAGTATTACAAAGACAAAAAGGGTCGGCAAGGCCCAGTTTTTGCACCCGTAAAAACCGTGACAAAACCACACCGAGGCCATGCATGAAAAAGTGAGCTGGGAATTTATCGGCCCCCGTTTTAATGGCGGCATCCAGAGACTTAGTGTGTGTGAGGATCCCATTAAAATGCACTACAGAAAATGAGATTTGGGGGAGCCCTGTGAAAAACCATGCATGTAATCATCTCTCTTCCCCTCTCAGTTTATCTGCGAAAGGATTTGGAGGAGGCTTTGGTTCCCCACCCGCTCTGCCCCTCAACCTCCCCCGCACCACACATTAATATTCATAGAGAAGATTCTCTCCTTGCTGTCTGTTGCCGCCTGTAGCCCACAGACTTGGCTTATTAGGAATCTAAAATATGGCCAGCGGACTGTGTGTTGGGAAAGGCTATTGTGATTTTCATATACTCCAAGGCTCCACACGGCATGAATTATGTTATAAATCTACGAAATCTGTGTTTGTGTGTCTTTCGTTTTAGCAAAAATGTCACACTTGATTTGGCTAATTGGTCCATTGTGATTTTGTTGTGTTGTGCGGAGCAATAACAGAGTCACGGTTCAGCGTGACTCCAGGCCGACTGGTGGGGCTTGTGGCTTGTTTCGGTCAAAGTTGTGTGAGTCAGAGTGAAACTGCGCTCCACTTTGCCTTTCCTGCTGTGGTTCATGATGCACATTATAGAGCGGGAGAGAGATGGAGGTGACTCATGCCTCCCATGAACAACCTCAGTAATGACATGCTTAGTCATTAGGTCCACCTTGTAGATCTCTGAGCAAGAAGCGGCGCAATGAACACACATCACAGCATTTCCTCTCCTCTGCAGGGTCTTAATTCAGTTTATTTCCCCTCACACAAATCATGAAATAAAACTAACCTCAGAGTTTTTATCTCGTTGCAGATCAGGTGTGGCAGGATGCCAGATGTTGGCCTACATGCAGTATGCAAAACATCCACCTGTCTCACATGGACACATGCCGCACACACACAATACATATTAATATTATGAAGAGTCATCTCCATGTACATTTCCCTGAATGTAATTCAAATAAATGATTCAAAATGTTATCAAAGCCCTTATTTGACTCTAGAGATAGACAGGAAACCAAGCAGTGAGGTAGTTCACGTTGAACAAACATTCTGTGTTTACATGCCCCACATCTCCAACCACAGGCCACAAGTGCACTCAGGTATTAATGTCCTCAGGCAAACTGTGACTACAGGCCGGCGAAATGTATGTAGTTGCACTAAAAGTCAAAAGAAAATCAGCAACTTGTGTATGAGTGCATTTAAGCCATATTTGGCTAGAAACTATATTTAGTATGATAAAAAAAAAACAAGCTTCAACACTCCTTCAGATGTGTCTTGATATCTGGTACAAACATTCTGTGGACAGGTATCTAAAAGTACAACTTCCACATTTTGAGCTGTGTCTAATGAGTGCTCACACTTTTAACAATGATTAAACATGATTTCTTTTTTTAAATGACACATATCAAGCATTGCATTACTTAAATGTCTTTGATATGTGTGTATACTGTTCATATTCATCATGGTTTTAAAGATAGCACACACTTGATTGTACTCTTTGTAGTTTCTGGGATACAGATTTTATTATCATAATATATTTAGTGTTTTGGCACATGGGACTACGTTTTTATTTGTATTTAAATATAAGGAAATAAAAAGAAAAACAGCATTCCCACGTGTCCAAAGACGGAATTGTGTATAGTAACAACAACTAACTTTAGGGTTTGACCGATTTTGAAAATGTTTGGGTGCTCAGGGAACTTTTTTATTTTTATTAACAGATGGGCTAATATGATAAACTGAAGGCAAGTCAATAATTCACACACACACACACACACACACACACACACACACACACACACACACACACACACACACACACACACACACACACACACACACACACACACACACACACACACACACACACACACACACACACACACACACACACACACACACACACACACACACACACACACACACACACACACACACACACACACACACACACACACACACACACACACACACACGTAGATGGTCAAAATGTTGGCTAAAGCTTCTGCAAACATTTGCCTGCGCCCTATCTGACCCTCTCCTTCAGAATAAAGTGAGTGGAGTGCAGCAGAGTGTAGTCTCTCTCTCCCTCTCTCCCTCAAACCACTCTCCTCTTTCACATGTAAATGAGTCTTTAATCTCCGCTGCTCTAATAGACAACCATGGCAACGGAGGCAGGCCTAATGAGGCAGAGGCGCAGGTTAAAATCTGCCTGCATGCTTCCAACATTCGCACGCTCAACAGTTTAGATACAAAAACACGCTCAGTCACGCATACTCACAAATTCACACTCACACACCAATGCATACATGGCACACATGCATATATCCTATCGAGCGTCATACCTCTGCACTGGTAAATTAATGTGAAAATGTACATTGTTAATGTCGTATAAATTGAGAAATAAAAGGGCAATACAGACTAACAGCAGATTAAATGTAAAGCTGGAGCCTTTACAAGCTGTCACTGTGAAGCATTTGACTGAGTAATTAGACAATCCATCCAAATGAAGCATGAAATGAATCATAGACTGACAAAAAAATCAATGCATCGGTATGAAACAAAGCATGAAATGTAGAATGGAGAAACATAAGAGGTAGTGGTGTTAAGAATTTGAAGGAGCAAAGAATAAACAGACAAAACTGACCACACACACAACTTTGTCTGCTGAAAGATGTGTGCAAATGAAGATGCTGCACACACACACACTCCTGACAAAACTTAGAGTACCGGTTTAAAGGCACTCAAGTAGTGCTCATTTCCATGTGAGTGGTGCTGATGCTCTGCCACTCTGTTGACTATAATTTACAGCCATATTAAATCCATTAGACCAACATGAGTTTTCAGAATACTTCTCACCACAGACAAGCTTTGCAGCGAGCTGTAGTCCCAAACCTCAAACACAGAGACACATGCTATACAGCAGAACGTGGGGGGATGTGGGGGGATGTGTGTGTGTGTGTGTGTGTGTGTGTGTGTGTGTGTGTGTGTGTGTGTGTGTGTGTGTGTGTGTGTGTGTGTGTGTGTGTGTGTGTGTGTGTGTGTGTGTGTGTGTGTGTGTGTGTGTGTGTGTGTGTGTGTGTGCGTGCGTGGTTGCGTGATCTGAACTACAATTCAACAGCAGTGTTACAATATTTTATGAGAAGATTATTATTGTTAACCTTTAAACCCTGTTTAACTGGTTACTTTTGGGAAGTTTAATTTATAAACATTCCTGACACACACACACACACACACACACACACACACACACACACACACACACACACACACACACACACACACACACACACACACACACACACACACACACATTCTGTATGAAACTGTTTAAGTATCTAGTGTTGCAGGAACATTAGAAATGGATACAGAAACTAGCACTGATTGGTGGTTAGGTTTCTTTCCATTAGTGTTTTTGTTCCTGAAATGGTACGCTGACATGCTGAGGATGTGTGTTTGAGCAAAATGTGGTCACTGGTTTTGCCCCAACCAGTTCATTAGTTCAAGGACTTTTCCTGCGAAAAGTTAATTTACATAGAATTGGTTCACCATGAACTTTAAGTTTAAAATAAAAAAGAACTGTGTTGCCAAAATGTGTACAGACATTCCTACAAATATGTATACAGACTTGAAATGATGCAGGCTCCATTAAATCATTCAGGTTTGTATTGCATCAGCTGTACGTGTAAAACAAGGAAATGAAACACTGTCTCAGTACTTGCTCTTAAATTACTATATCAACTGCAGTGGAGCAAGTGATCCGTGCAATATTTGCACAAATACCACCGTGCCGATAAGTACAACCTGTCACATTTGTGAGCGCTCCTCTCTGTTCCTTCTCTTAGAGACACTCAGGAACAGATGTTGACACGCTCCTACAACACCTTTCATTGTAATTATTCTGTGTACACCGACAGAGCGCTATCACCTCACACAGGGGTCTGTTGCTACACTGGCCTAATTAGCAATTAACAGTCATATAGTCATGAAAACAATGTCTATTGGGACTCACTGGGGGATAAAGGCTGTAAAGGAGAAAAGAAAGAAAACTTCACAAAAGAACAGATCTTTTCTCTTATCCTGATAATACATAGCATAAAAAGGAACCATTTGATTTTTAAAATAGAAGACGCAGTGTCCTAAATATTTGTAATATAACATAATTGCGTCCTTTGTCTTAATAGAAAGGCGACGGCTGGAGAAAGACAAAACATTCTCCCTCTCTCTGTCTTTGGTGCAATGTTATTTTTGCCCTGAGGCCCAACACAATTAACACCCACTGCCAACTGGTAAGTTGTGTGGATGTGTATCTGTTGAGTTGTGCGTGCATTCATGTGTTTGTGTGTGAAAATGCGGTAATGTCTCTGCTCCAGATACATAAACTGGTTTAATATGTTTATTCATTCACGCAACAATTACAGTTACTTCCAACAAAATGTGTGTTTTGCCATAATTATGGATGCACATGCATGTCTACAAATGCACCATGAGGGAAATTTGAGTATGATTGATTTAGATTTTCATCATTTCCTGCTCCTAATTAATTGCTCTTCAGAAGCTAATTTCTCAGCAAATGTAAAATAAATACGCAAGAAGGCTGTGTTTAATTTGGCTCACAAAGAGGCAAATAAAAGGGGAACACACACACACACACACACACACACACACACACACACACACACACACACACACACACACACACACACACACACACACACACACACACACACACACACACACACACACACACACACACACACACACACACACACACACACACACACACACACACACACACTTTGCCATGCGGCATCTGTTAAACAAAACACAAATCTCCCCAGATTGATCAGAGGTAATAAAAGAGTACACCCTATTCTCTTAATTTATGGCCTCCCCTGTGTGTGTGTGTGTGTGTGTGTGTGTGTGTGTGTGTGTGTGTGTGTGTGTGTGTGTGTGTGTGTGTGTGTGTGTGTGTGTGTGTGTGTGTGTGTGTGTGTGTGTGTGTGTGTGTGTGTGTGTGTGTGTGTGTGTGTGTGTGTGTGTGTGTGTGTGTGTGTGTGTGTGCGTGCGAATGAAATATGAGTGGATAATCACAGGCCAGGAATTCTTCCAGCGGTCCGGCCGGCCGGTATGCCGTGTGGAGGAATGCGGAACCTGGAAAGTCAAAACAATGTTTGCTAATGGAATGAGGGAAAAAATGACGAAGGGCGTGAGGAGGGTCCAGGAGGACAGGAGCGAGGGAGAGGGAAAAAAGGAGTGGCAAAGAAGTGGGAGAGGAGGAGGAATGAAGAGGGGAGGATTTTTTTTTATCAGGCTGGAATGAAAATATATCCCAGCCTTTTAAGTGGCATCCAAATCTGTCAAAGCAGTGGGTGAGCTGAGTCCAGATATAAGGCATAGCTTGAATTTAATACAAAAAAACATGCTTTGAGTGAACATGCTTTTCAAGAACCAAAATATCCATAAGTACTCTTTTCAGGTGTTATGTTTATTATTTAGCTCCAAAAGTCCCCCCATAACCGGGGGTTTACCACGATAATCGCTCTTATTCACCACCTTCTCCCTGCTTCAAACCTCATTTATAGCCTCCCATGCACCATCCAGAATCACTCTTAATCTGTGTAAATAAGGAAATGCCCCTATTTCGACGCACGCTACAGAATAAAAGATGCATGAAAATGAAATGCATGAAAATGCGTGAGCCTCATAACACAATACAATTCAGAGGTGTGGAAATCTCCCCTCCTTAATCCAGAAATCAGTGCGGTGGAAAGAAGGATTTGGGGCTGTCACTGCTAAGCTTCTTGTCCCTGGTGTATTATTGGAGCTGTGGCATAGAGGAGAAACACTGGGAGGATGATGCCGCTGCTCAGCGCATTGTAAACAGGTTTCAGTGTTTGGAAATTAAGCATCTTGCCACAACCAAGTTTCCAGGAACGTAGGAAGAATGATGGCATCGACGACAGTGGACGCTTATCTCTGCGCTGCATCTGCAGCTCTGACTGCTGAGCTGAAACCTTTAGATGAATAAACAGTGTACGCTGGTGTCTGGTGCAGGACAGGTGGGAGAAAATGTGTGCAGAATGCAAATGAGAGTCACAATTTAGTAGCAGTTTCACACATTTTACCATATTTTTCAGCTCAAGAGGAGCACGATGCACCTGAGACATTCAGACACTGAGATGAACTGCCTGCTGTTAATGAACTGAGATGTGTGCACATTATTGGAGAACTGTGTTATAGTGCCTTTTATCTGAACATTTAGAGCATTACTAAATACCCTATAAGGTATGTAAATAAATATGTTGGTGTTACGCAGCATTTTTTTGGGAACTAGGTGTTGTAGCAGAACTACAGCCGAGTAGAAATAGGGCTTTAGGGATTCAGCATGCAGGAGTAATGCATAAGACATGAGCTATGTTAGGGGGTTGAGTGGGTCGCAGCTCCAACCGTGTGCTATTCATAGACCCTGCCGATAACAGGTTGACTTCTCTGGGAAAAAGCTGGCAGCGAGAGGGGGCAGGGTGGTAGACGAGAGACAAAGGAGGGAGGGTGCAGGAGAATTCACCTGTGGGAAGAAACTAAAACATGGCTGGGAAAGAGAGGAGGATGTTTTTGGGCTGAAACAAAAAGGAATGGATGATAACGCGAAAGAGAAAGCGTCCTTCTATCCACACACTTGCACTGCCGGCAAAAACATAAATGAAAAAGGGGAAATGAGACAGTTTCCACCAAACAAACATCCTCATGGCAGTTACATCACAGTATGTAGGAGAATCACCCTGACTAATGTCCCTAATGTATGAATACACTTCTGTCATCAGATGACAACAAGGTGACTCAGGACACTCATACCACGGCCTCCTTCTACAGCGGCAGCCATCATGTGACCCAGTGTGACTAACGACCATCATGTCATCCCTGTGACTACTCCCTGTTTGTCTGTCTGCAGCAGCAATTTCACACTCTCACGCTCCATCTTCGAGCTGAAGAGAGGACAGAAAAGAGAAGCAAGAAATACAGAATTAAGTCTTTCTGTCCACATAATCTATGCCAGTCTTTTCCATGGGTGTATAAAGAGAAGGGACAGCATTGAGGTAGGACCTCCATCGTTCTTATGGAAGATACTCAGCAGAGCATAAACAATAAAAAACAAAGTTAACAAACAAAAAAGATATAAGTATACATTTACCAAAATCTGTCCCATCGGTTGGGCCCTTAGAGCAAGTAAAGAAATGTTTTCCCTATGTCCAAGCCGCTTGGTCTCAGCTCATTAATAACAACAACAAAAAGTCTGGATTCAATGGGTATTTAGGTGTTCTCAATGGGTAGTGGATTTACCTCAAACAAAAGGATCTTCTGATTTACAGACACCTCCTGGACATTGTCCAATAGTGATTTACCGCCAAGGCAGTTCTAGGCCAACTTAGAGCCAGAGCCCAATCTCGAACCAGTCTTCTTTTTTGTATTCAAACTGCAGAGGTGCCAAAAATGGCTTCAACTTTGGCACCAAGTCTTAGCCCGACCAACACCAAAGCCAAACTCTGCATACGTTTCCACATGGTCGAGTTGGTACTTTAAAGGTCCAGTATTATACTGTTTTTCATCAATATATTATAGGTCTCAGATATATACAAACATGTCTCTGAAGTGTTTGGCTCGAAATACCAAACAGATCATGCATTGTGGCACCCCATAAACCCAGGGCCGTCCCTCCATACAGGCCGATCATCACGCAGACTGCGTGGGACCTCACCTTGCGGAGGGGGCCCCATCTTGTGGATGGAGCCTCAACTGAGCCGCAAATTAGTGTGGCCCTGCATAATCCCCTCTGTTTCAGCCCTGTTTCAAAAGTGCTGATTCTCTGTCTGTTACTTTAGATGAAAATAAGGAGCCACTCCCCACGCCCCTCTGAGAAATGTTTGGTTAAAAATAACACAATGGTGCTCCAGGAGGAGATTCAGGTGATAAGGTTACCCTGGTTGGTTATTGGCTAATGGTTACACAAGCCAAAAAATCGTTATGACATCATAAAGTGGCCAAAATCTGAGCAGCTCATTTTAAGACAGACATTTTATATAAATGAATCAGGACAAAAAGTGAGCGAATCTTTTTTCCTGAAACTTTCAGAATCTTTTTACACAGAAGGGACACATGTTGATGCATAAAAGACATGAAAAAGTGGATTTTGCATAATAGGTGACCTTTAAGCAAGTGATCTGTGTGCTTCTTCCACCACTGGTTCATCATGACCATTACCATCCAATCTGCAGTTAGGATGTCAGGAAAGGGTTAAAGAATGGGATTTTGCTGTCTTTGCCAACAACCTGCTGGTTATCATTCCAACCAGACCTTTGCTGATTCTGCCCAATGTTTTATATGATCCTTATTAGATCCCTGAACTGTTTTTACTCCATATCGCAGTGTCCACTTCTCACTTTTAAGGAGCTCTGCCAACGTAGCCAAGCCCGATGCCAACAGAAATGTCTGCCCCTAATTTAGGTACCCTGCTGCATTCCTGGCCTAAAACAAAGCGGTGGCTGTTCACCATACTAAGGCGATCTTGCAACAGATACCAGCTCCATGTTGAAACGGACTCTAATCCCTCTTTTCACACTGGCCTCTTGGTCCTCATCCAGTTGTACTACAATTGAACTCCCTGGGGGTATAAGCACACTCATTTCTTTCCTGGCCCTAATAGTAAAAGTGATAAGGCATTTTATAAATAACACATGTTTCATTAAATGCAGATCTCAAAGGGGAACCCGGAGGATAAAGCCACACTGTAATTAAAAGCAGGTAAAACAACAGGGGAAAGGTTCAATCTGAAGCAGCGGGGTAAGAATTTGTGGTTAGCTTTTTAGTAACTCAGAAATACTGCGATCATTTCAAAAATAAATATTAAAGGATTTCTTTAATTGAGTCCAGTGTCTGATGTGCCTTCAGGTGGTCGGGAAGTGCGTTCAAGAGGAACAAAGCAGCTCTTTCCGAAAGACAACCCCCCCCACGGTTCATGTTAGACCTGGAGGATTAGACTGGACGCTCAACCTGGTGCTGCAAATGGAGGTTTAGAAGTTCTTCCTCATGGTTACATCTGTCTAGCTAAGTTTCACTCCCATTTCGCTTTTTCACACTGCTCATTTCCCTTCGCCTCTCCTTGCTCCCCCTCTTTCTCTCGTCCTCTCCCACTCTCTCTGCCTGAGCCTGCCCTGACCCAGACGTCTGTTCCCTGTCTGAGCTCCTGCCAGATTCCTGCAAGGGGAGGAATGCACAAGAGGGCCTCGCCGAGCCACAATTAACATTTCGTCGGTGCTTCGCCCACACCTATGCAGGGTGCTTAATGATGGCATATTCATGAAAAGCAAATATTTGCACAGAAAAGCTGTCTCCCAGCGACCGGCGAGAAGAAGGGGAAGATAATTGAAAGGAGCTTGCGGCACTTCTAACACACACAAAAAAAAGGCCAGAATGAGAGGTAAAAAAGAAAAGAAGAGCAAAGATAAATGGAGGGCTGGGAATTGAAGAGACTGTTGGTAGAGAGAGGATACCCTGTGAGGAGTGTGTAGTGACAGGAGAAAACCCTCTCTGTGGGGGGTCAGTGGCTCATGCTGAGAGGGCACCAGCAACACTGAAAAGAATCCCGGAAAATCAGAGAAGGCAGGGATGCAGAATAAAGAGGGAGGGGGGGGGGGGGTGACAGGTAGAGTGGAATCTTTTTTAGCAGGAAAATCAGATACAGTAAAACAGAGATGTGTTAAAAAACAGATAAGAAGAAGAAATTCACGGTTGACAAAGGATCGAGAAGGAGAGATGATACACTGACGGTTTTCCAAGAGGAGCAGACTGCATACCGTCCTCCATTTCCCCAATGAACATCCCTCCCTACTGCTGCCCCCAGCTGGGAGCGCACACACACATTCACACTCACAGACACACACAAAATCACACATGCACACAAACACATCCAGCCACTGCTGTCTGGTTGGGGGAGGGGAACAGTGAGATGCAGGGAAAAGGCGAGGGATGGTGATGGAGAGGGGAAAGAGAAGAGCAACAGAGAGGGATGCAACAAGAAGGGGAGGATGAGGAAGGGGAAGAGAGATCCGATCGAAGGACGTGAAAGAAAGACACAAAGAGGGGGAGGTGGAAGGAGAACAGAAAAGAAAAAGAGAGAAATGATGTTACACATGGCGTGTCTGTGTGTGTGCTTCCACCTGCACTGCAATGCTTACATTGTAAATCATCCACCTGACTCAGCATCCCACTCACACACACATTTAAACTCACACACTCCTCTCTATTCATCATCCATGTTCTCCTGCCCGCTGCCACACACACACACACTTAAAATTCCAACTAAATCCCCCAGCACAGAAGTAATTCAGGAGTCAATAACACGTTACACATGCACCCCTCGAAAACACATAGATGCACCCATCCCCCTTCGGAACATTCACATATACACTCCTACACACACATGCAGTCCTAAATGAGACAGCTGGAGCTATCAAACCAAAGCCTGTGAGAGCCAGCTTTCTTCAGATGGATTTGAGATGTGGGCTTTACCGTATCATCTGCCAGCACGCTGCTGGGAATGAGACGTCACGTTCATAACAGCCTACTGCCTTATAAGGCAATTATCTCTCTCTCTTCTCTACCCAGTCTCTCTCTCACTCTCTCTCCCCCTTCAGTGGGGGAGGGATGAGTGGTTTCAATTATGTGAAACAAAGACCAAATTAGGCACCTGGCAATTTCAATATGGCCTCTTTCTCTGCATCAAGTTGATAGGATGTGGATTTGATAGGGAGGTAATGTGTTTGCATGCATCTCAGTCTCATGGACGATGAACACATGCATTGGTTTGCACGGTGATAAACCAATTGCTTTGGAATTTAACAACAGCAAGAAAACAAGATTATATTTCTTAACCTTGTAGAAATAAATGACCAACAATGGACACAACTTTCTAAAAAGAACATGTTCTTTTGTTCTTATCGAGGAAAGTAAACACTGCTGTGCACATTCCATTATGCCGGTCACACAAAGGCTCAGCAGCAGGCCGTGATCGATCCGCCCGCGGCAGCTTTGAGGGCACATTGAGACTCTTCTCTCATTGACTACTTTACAATCAATAGTAGCTGATTACCGGCTGCAGAAACGAGCATGGGGTATCTGACACTGCTGTGATCGTGCACTCGGTTTCACACACAGACCACAATGAACACAATATATACAAATGCAACCAGTTGCCGTTCTCAAACACTCTTTCTCTCTCACCAGCACACACACACACAACACACTTAAAAAGGTACAATCTCACACCCACACCGACCATAAACTAGATAATCTCTCTAATGAGGGATGGCGGGTTGCTGCTGTATTGAAGCGGTCTTCTGTCGGACAGTGCGGCCTACACAGAGGGCCGTGAGTAATGGATTTTACTACAGTAATAACTGTAAATGCTTTTTTATTTCAATGTCCTTTTTCCTCAATTTAGTTTAGCACCATCCGACCGTGAAGCCCAACATTATCTCCTGACACCATATTTAAACACCCCAAGTGAAGGATGGAAAAATCAACTCTTCCTCGTATGAGAGTGCGCTCAACCATCCCCTTTTTTCCATCTCCATGTATGGTGCTGCAGTGAGGCTGCGAGGGGACCTTCCTCCGCTCTATGCCCCTCACAGGCAGCTCAGCGCCTGCACTGCTCTAATCCACTGAGCTGCTAAGGAAAGAGTGCTGACGGTGCCTTTTTCTACAGACTATCTGCTAATCCAGCTGGCTGCAGGTCTGGGAGAATAATCCTGGATTAGGGAGTCCTCCCCATGGAGCGACCATGGGGTCCCTCATGGGGGCCCCGTCACACTCAGCTGTGCCTGAGGCATAGCACCTTTCACATTGTGAGAGAACATAACAGACAATCCAAAAACAGCTAAACAGTGTCTGATTAGGATTGCATTGCACCAAATCTCGCCTTGTCGCCCTGAGGGGACCTGCAGTGCTTATTGGAGATGAATAATAGTAAAGAGGGATAATGGTGGATAGGCCCTTGTGATGTTACAAGTGCCTTTCATTTGAAGTGACAAAGATTTGGATTCAAGAACAGGTGGAAATGAGCCCCCAACGAGGCACTTTGTTAGCACAGGATACACTCTAATTGGTGCATTGTTAGACTGACAGCTATTGTCTTAATGAGAACCCTGCCATGTGTGTGTGTGTTCCTACTTTAACCTTACTAACCACAAGTGTTCTAATAAAAAAAGACGCTACAAGACAGGCACAAATAATGAATGTGAAAAAGCTACAAAAGGTTTAATTGAATGGAAATAAAAAGAACCCACTAGGAGTCATGGTGATGACACATAGCTTATTAACACACACTTTAGAAGGCAACATATGTCAGCCCAGAGTCGAATAACAAACAACAGAGCAGATTCACAAATAAATGAAGGATCACTGCAAAGCCACAAACTACCAGCGGAGAGCCAAACACATTCTTCATACATTGACAACACAAGAGAGGTATCATGATCTTCTAAACAAGGTAAGATGTGCCAGAGCAGACTCACTTGGTGGCATGCAGTAATGATAAATCGTCTTCAACACAAGCAGAGAGTAGAGATGTTGTTACATATTCAATAACAGGAGCGTTTCAATTCCTTTAAATTGATCAGTAATTAAGGTGAAGGCTATTTTCATCATCTCCTATATAGAAATCAATTACTTGCTGCCAAGCATGAGCATGGATGCAATTAAATACAAATAAATGATGCTGCTCTGGGGTGAATTTTCCAGCAGGTCAATACAGAATTTGTATTTCAGTCACCGTATTTAAGATTGATCCACAGCTCATCTCGGGGCTGAGAGTCAGGACATGGAGCATTATTAGCGTAGATAGACGATCGGTTATCAACAGGCTTTCTCATGTGTTCACGTGACCTCCTCCCTCAGCACACAATCACCACTTTATTTACCTGCATGGCTGCCCAGGAGAGAGGGGAGCTTGCGTCAGTGCACATATCCCTCAGCCCCAGTGAAGCACAACAGGGGACAGCAGGGAGGCTTAATGCAGCGGAGGTGTGTGGACACATCATGGCAACATCACTAATGGTTGTCAAGATAGCTCCTGGCTCCTGCCTGTGAATTTCTCCTACAACGTTTGATTTTAAATGTAAAGGGAAAAGTTATTTGTCCATTTTTATTGTTATAATGGACATTGTAAAGCTTGTATCCAATGGTGGGCATTGTTTGTAATGATATCTTATTATATGTTATTGATAAAGTAGAAGACTGGTGTTGATTTATTGTGTTTCTTATTGATATCGTCAACGTATCTCATTAAAAGATGAGACCGAACAAGGTCTATTCAACCTCTCATTTATTTCTGAGTGGGGTCTTCATTCATACCAATGACATTAATCTTAATGTCTCATAAATGTTCAGTTATTTTCTGAAAAAGCTGGGGGAGTTGCTCAAAAATGAAAAGCAGAATTATTGGTCATATATTTAACAACTTTTCATATCATTTTTTTTTTTATGTCTACTGGTCTTGTCATAAGAGAATTAGCATTGCATTATTCTATATGTTTGTTATTATCAACAAAGCACATCAAAAGACCAAATTCAAAAAATCAATAAACCTCCAGTAGTTTGAATAAATGTTGTTCAATCAAACTTTCTTTTATTAAAAAAACGAACATTGCCAGACTTTTCCATGAACAACTCTGAGCAAAAGGATCAACATTATACATACAGTATAATAATTAAAAGCATGTCGCATTACTACATCATGTGATTGAAGCACAGTGTCAAAAGCCTCTAATGTCATACTGTTAAACTGCACGCTTTTACAGAATAAGATAAGTCATTCCTGGGATAATGATTTTCTTTGCAGCAATATAAAAGTCAAATGTACATACAAATCTAATATCTTTCACAAGCTGAGTGTGTAATGCTAAAAGTCTATTTTCAATCTAATATAAATCAGAAAGCATTTACAATGAAAAAATCAATGCAAAGCTGTGTCTTAGTTATTCATTTCCTCCATTGTTCTGCCTCCAACTAAATATGCAAACACGCCCAGGAAGACCGATGGGACGAGGGAGGTAAAATATACACAAAATAATACAGATGTGTGTTTGCATTCACAAGCACACACCCCCACACCTCCTCTGTGTGTCTATCTCACACTCACACAATGTAAACCAATTGCAAAGTTAATGCGGCACATACCACGCACTACAATCCATCATAACACCTGTGACATATCTCAGACGCATTCAGCATGGCAAAGGCTCAAAACAACCTGTGAGCTCTAAAATACACAGAAAGTCAGAACATATATCTTCACCCCCGTCACCCTCAATCCTCCGACTCCCAGCTGCCCCCCCCCCCTCCCCCGTTTGCCTGCAGCTATTCGGAGAAAAGCCTCATTTTCATTTCAATCTTCTGCATGATATAGAGCATGGCTGCCATAAGCTGACTCTTTCACCTAAACGCTGCTAACAGTTTAATAGAGCACAGACGAGACGGGCTTGAAAGAGCGACTATTGTCATGATAAGAGGCCAAGTCAATCTATTTGCATTCAGGGGTGAAACGACAGATCTATTTTTGTGCCTTCTTACATGAATAGAAAGAGGAGAGTGGAGGGTACAGATGGCTGCGGCAACATGGAAGCCTTGATCTATGCATGTCGTACTTCATCACTTACTATGTATAAAGATATCAGTACCTACAAGCAAATGACAGGCTTCATTCGTTCAACACAAGCACCTTTTCTGAATCCCCAGCGCTGAATATTGCAAGGTCTGAAGCTTCAGCAGAGCCATGAGGCAATAATTCAAATAGCAGATTCTTTCTTGATGCCATTACAAATCCTGGCTGTGGAGGGACATGGTTCTCATACCTTTTAAATTGTTCTTTCCGAGTAAATTCAATAGGGGATGACCCCACATTTCTCCTCTGTAAACCTGCTCTGCACACGTTGAATTTGCAGAAGATACATTAAGAAGAGTATTCAGGAGGTGGAGATTTCCTGACTTTGAAATAGAAAGCACAGTGTTTCTTTTAGATCTTCTCATATAAATGGTAGGAACCTGTTACGAAAAGGACAGTACATCCAGAGGCTGGAGAGCTCAAACTGGTTTTATCATGCTCAAAGGACACCAGGGTTGTCTGTGCAACGTGGAATACAACATTACGGGGTTACATGCAGATAGCTATTGGAGCACTTCTTTTTATTATTTATGTATAAAAGCATTTGAAAATATGTTTAAATTAAGTGTTTTTATGTGTCAAGTTCCAAAAACACATCTCCAGTTTGTAACACCGGTTTTATCTATAACAATTTATCTCCAATACAGAGATACTCGAGTGACTTCAGTAATGTTTTCCCTTAGAGAGCCACAGAGGACATTGTATGCAATTTGCACAGGATGGTCAGTGCTCCTCGTGACTATTAAACCGGCATAATGTGTAAAATCGGTGGAGATTCCCTTTAATGTATTTCTAATGGGTGTACGAATAATGCAGAGCCCTTTCATTTAAATCTGTTTCAATAACTTCTTTGAATGATCCTTTGAAATTCATTCAGGAGTTTAAAAGGTTCAACGCTTTGAAACGGAACATAAAAGAGGAAAAATCTGTATTTGTGAGGACAAATGATGACATGAGTCTGAACTAGAAATAAGCAGAGCAGCATGTTGTGAGACACTGATGGATCAGCCTGCTGACTGTAACCCTGGAAGGCCCATTAACACCTCCAGAGGGTACAGCCCAGCCCCCTCCATAAACAGCCCAGCCGGAGGTCCTTCCTAATGGGCTAAGCTCATTCCCAGCCTGGCCTGCTCCAGGTGTGGAAGCAGAGCCCTGTAATTGATAATTAGGGGGCAATAACCCAGCGTTCAATACAGGCCTCACGACAGGAGAGTGGCCAGGCTCCACACTGTCAGTCAGAGGCAGGAGAAGCAAGAGAATTGAGGGGGAGGGCTGTAATTCATCAAGGGGGGCTATTAGAGGGTGGTAGGGTGTCGTTTCTTGAATAACACATGTAGAAAAGGCAGGCTTTCGTGTGTGATGCACTGATACAGAATATTTTCTCCAACACAAAAAGAGCCTACAGAGAGAGTGCTTTGCGTAGGTGACTGATGGTGTCTGTGGTGCTCATGCCGAATAAAGTTGTAAAACACAGGGGACTTCAGGTCATGCATTTCAGTCACACACAAACGTTTGTACTGTTAAACCACAGATCTTATAAAACATGATAACGTACTAAAAAATTATGTAACCTAACTGCGTGGAGATAAGCAAAGTGCCTCCAACGAGCAGTAGACTTTACAACAGGGTGATTTAGTTTATGGTGTTCCACGTGTTGCTCCATCACCCACAGTATCTTTCTGTAAATAAAACCAAATTAGACCATCAAACGACGCAAAGAGGCTAAATATTTGAGTAATGCGGAGTGGCGTTTTATTCATTGATGCATTTATTGTCATTTTCCCCTCCATCTTGTTTTCTGCCACAGTAATGCATTAGCCCTCAGTGACGCTATCAATCAGAGGCTAATGGGTTGTAATTGGAGGCAGGCCCCAACATCACAGACAGCGGGGTCTCTGGATGGCATAAGAATCACACGTAGCCTACAGTGGAGAATCGCGATTAGGTCCCTGGGCGATCTCGTGGTACAGGTTAACATAATTTCCAACTCATTTTCCCATTGAAACCGATAATACTCAACCCCGGCGATGTCTTGCGTTAATCAACAAGGTTAATATAGTGAGAGGTTAAAAGAGAGATGACAGAGGAATGAAAGGGAGTGTTAGATCAGTCAATGGGAATAAAAAATACTGCAGCATTTCGAGTCTTTACGTGTGGATCCTTCAGGGAAAAATTGTTCAAATTGTGTTTTCCTGAAAACCCTCAGTGAGTAAACCGGAATACCTGCGCCGCCGGAGCCATTCCCCAAAGACGAATGTCAGCCCAAAGTCTTCCTTCCACTTTCAAGCCACCTGACGCTGTCTGATGCTATCTTCACACAGCTGTCCGTGACAGTCAGTTGATCGCTGTCAAATGTCTGAGCCATCACACACACACACGTACACACACATACACGGTTAAAGAGCCACAACAAACAGCAGAAGCTGATAAGACTGTGGGTTAAACTCAGGAAAAACACACCGTCTGCTTTGCTGCTTGTTCTCATGGGAGGCCTTACCGTTTGTCAGAGAACAGGAATTAATATCCCCTGCTGAATTCACACCTCAGGTATTTTATCTTTGCAGAGTTAAAAGGAAGGCACACTACAAACAACTTCTTACTTCATATATGAGATCATGTGTGCCAGTTCTTTAGAATGGAAGTAGAGAGCAGATCAAGTGTTGTAGATGTCTGAAAACATAACGTTTCAAAAAGATGCTCTCTGTTTTCACACATGCTGCAGCTGAGAGCCCAAAACCTATAATGGCTATCAAATTAGCCATTTAGCGAGTGAAACCAGATCATTTCTACAAGCTTAGGTAACCACAAACAGAGACAGAAAGAAATCATTGAGGCTAATTTGACACATTCAACAGTATTTTATCAGCAACTGAATCCTTTTTTATATATTTCCACTCCTTGCTGCAGAACATAACTTGTGAAATTCAAGTCTTTCGCTTGAATCACTACTTAGGCTAAAACAAGCGTAGGACTCACAAATATAAGAGATGGGGTAAACATGAGACAGTTCAACAAAACGATGAATCATTATTACAGCTGTGCGTGGATTGAATGGAACAGTTTTTACTCTTGTTATGTCTTCTCCACTAAATCAGTTAGCTTTGTGCAAACACACCAGTGGTTTCCTGCTGACCTGCTGGAAAACCAGAGTAAACAATTCCAGGCAATTGAAAACTGCCATACATCGTGTTTCCACACTTTCTAGTCAAACTGGTTTACAGAGCATGTGATCAGAATGTAAAAGTATGTTGTTGTTCATTTAAAAAGGGGAGAAACCCTCAACTTGATTTCACACGTCTAAGATGTCAGCATGATATAAATCCTGCAGCTGTTTGACTTCCTGGTCAGCGATGTTTGAGATATATTACTGACATTATATATCTCAAACAGAAAATCTATAATAGGATCACCAAGTCTTAATTTCCAGTTACTGGAGATCAATATTTGTTTTTACTTTCTGGCTTCACTGTCCTGATATTCCATTTATGTTTTTCAGTTGTATTGATGGATACAGTAACAACAACGATACTGTATGGAGATTATAAGCATAGCATTTATCCAGAAGCAAAGTATTATTATTATTTTATGAATGTCTGCAAAAACAGAAACTATAAATACTGTCATTCATCATAGCTTTAACTCTTTAAATAATTGAACAGAACCTAACCATTTACCGCATTTCTACCATGACTGATATTTTTTCATTTTTCAATAAATGCATCTAATTTAATTTCATAAATCATTTTGATGATGACGTTATTTTTTCTATATTAACCTTAATATCCATGTGTTTACTTCATAAATAACAAAACAATAGACAGACTTCCATTACTGGATCAGTGATGTTTAATGATGAAAAGCATTGGCGGTAGTTCTGTAAATCCCAGCAGAAAAGCATTTATAAATCAAATGCTTGGTACTTTTTGTTGTAAAACATTTGATGCCGGTGTTTTCATTAATACCAACCATAAGAATAGGCTCTTTTTTCTCTGAGATGTGTACAGTAATACATCAACATACCATAGAGATCAACAGCAACATTGTACATTCAGTGATGACTGATAAAACCCCTTTAAAAATAGGAGTAGTCATGAAGGAGGCTCGTGATTTACGGTGCCTTTGCAGACAATGTGATTTCAATGAGGATTTGAATAAAATTCATGAGTACACACACACACACACACACACACACACACACACACACACACACACACACACACACACACACACACACACACACACACACACACACACACACACACACACACACACACACACACACACACACACACACACACACACACACACACACACACACACACACACACACACACACACACACACACACACACACACACACACACACACACACACACACACACACACACACACACACACACACAATTACTTTCCCATCGTGCATCTCTGACTTTGCTCATTTTACCGGAGCCGCCCAATCTTTAAAACTCTGCGTGCATTTCCAGCAAGCAGCTGCACATGATAACTAATGGGGAAAAAGAACAGTTATGAATGTCATTTGCAGAGACTGCTTGCTGAGAGAGAGCAAGAAACCACAAGAGAGACAGAGAGGGGGGGGGGGGGGTTGCTGATTGAAGGTCTTAATGTTACATTTTAGCAGCAATTTGAAGATGTTTTCAGCCCCAGGAGTGTCACTCAAAAGCCTCGGAGGGGAGACCATCTTTACATCTGGGACTTGCAAATCACAGAGGCAGGATGCTGATCACTTTCTATCCCTCTGTGAAGCTTAAATCGTCCCTTTCCCCTCTGCCCCATTGTATTTCTCTAAAGAGTCCCAATTTTTCTTCTCTTCCCCCCCTATGATCGCAGCTGTAATTAAAGAGACTGGTCAGGGGGGGGGGGGGGGGGGGGCTCTACGGCTGTTCTCCAACTCATTACCAGATGTTTGGAGGTCACTCCAGTTTATAAACACACTCGCTCTCACACACCGTACAGTTTCACCCTGGTGAGTGAGAAGAAACACAAAAAGCGGATACATTCATGTGGACTGATTCTGAGTGTTGATAGTGCTTTGTCATTCGCTTTTAAGGTGAAAGTGAAGAGAACACTGAAGGGAAACAAAAACACTGTGCTGTCAATTTTTCACAAGCCTTTCTAAAAATGAAGAAAAAGTCTTCGAGTAAAACACAAAGCTGTCTATTTTTCTGTCAGGATAAAAACATGATCTATTCTTTCTTTGGCTGACAGCGCTGTCATATCAATTCTATAAATAAACATTGATTGATTGAATTCAATACCTCAATACGCTTGAAATGATATCTTAGGGTGGGAAATGATTAAGCTCCTGTCTCAACAGGTAGCGAGAACATTTGTGTCTGACTTACCAGAAGGAAACAAATGCCTGGCTTCCTCCTGCCTGACGGGAAAACTATTTTTTAACGGAGTGATATTATGAGAATGTTCCTTTCCTTAATCTGATAGGAAAGAGGATATATGCAGAGCCCTGTCATGATGCGAGTGTTTGTCCTGTAAACACATTCTTACCTCTGTTTTGGGCTTGTGTGTTTTCCATCAAACATGTTGTGCCCTCTATATGTCGAGGAGTTGCTCATGCAAGGCTATAATATTGCTAAATATTTGTAATTGCTGATATAAACGCAAACATTCACTTGTTTAAAAACAAAATTAAAGAAAAAATGTAAGTACCATTCATTTCTTATAATATCATTTGTAGGTCAACCCCTCTTTGTTAGCACAGAGGGTGTGGATTTCTTGTTAAAAATGTCCTGCTCAGACTCGAGATATGCACATGTAATTTGATATTCACACAAGTATTCTATTGTGAGAACATTTTTCATAAATTCAAGTTCAAGTCCTGTGAATGAATCTCCAGTTACATTTGACCCTCGGTCAGAGCAGTCCGCACGATTTCAGGCTGCTTGCCTCAGACCCTGATGTGACCCCTGCCCACAAAGCCCATGGAAGTTTGCCAAGCCAGCAGCAGACTCAAACCTGAAGTAGCCCCGGAGCAACAATTCCCCGGTGATTGTCCATCCTGCTCCAAGAGGAGAGCAGCCCCCTGCTCTGCTGCCCGTCCAGCAGCAAACCGTCCTCATCGCAGAATCACGTGATACTGAACGATGCAAATAACATTCTGGTAAGGCAGGGTTCAACATTGCACCACATGAAAAGTGACAATCATCCTCAGTAAGATCGTAGAAGCAGGGACTTTGGGGGAGAGGAGTCAGAGGGAGGGACAAATTGTTCCAGCAGATGGATCCAAACCAACGTGAGGCAAAGACCAGCCAAACTCCCCAAAGCCCCTGCCCTCAGGACTGTTTCCGGAAGGTGAAAATATCCCTGGTTTTGGAGATTTTTTTGCCCTCCGGCGTGGGGGTGGGGTTGGTTGAGGGCGAAGGTGTGATTGAGAGGGAGGGTGAGGAGGGCTGGGGGGTGGAGGTGCCTCCATAGGGGCAGCTCTGTGAGTCCGGGTGTTCACCAGAACACTCCACAGTGGGGATGTAGCGGCTGTCCCACATCCCCGGGCCACACAGTTTACAAAGGTCGTGTAGGCTGCAGGGGATTCTGGGTAGCAGGCGGAACTGGTAGAGAAGGCTGCGGGCCTGAAAGCGCAAGGGCAAAAATGTCAAAATGAAATAAAATATGTAAAATAATGAAAGGAACTTTGTATTGACAAGAAACACAGTCAGGGAATGCTAAACAGTTGCTGATATCACAGTGGAGAAAGCTTTAGATTAAAACAATACCCTTGAGTCTGGTAACAAAACAATGTCAAGGTCAGCGAGCTAAAAAGCCAGCGTGCATCGGATGCAAAATCTCAGGCAACAACGAAAAGGAGCCACGCCAGCTGCATGCTAACGTAGCGCACTGCCTGTGGTTGCAGCCGTACCAACACAGCATCCATAAACATGAGGCACTGACACAATAGCAGGGATGCAGATCATAAATCCTCTGCAAGGCACGGCCGCATCCCATTCGGCACCTCAAGGCCTCTGCAGCAGGTTACAGTGTGTCAGAGGCGCTCTGCTGCAGCGTTAGGGAGGGCTTTGTGATGCAAAGACAACACTGTATTTTGATAAATGTAATGCAGCCGCCTGGGAAACATGGTCATAACCACAGATTATTTTAATAGTTAAGGATGAGTGACGTCCTATTTACTATGGGTAGGGAATTTTCAAGGTTAAACATTTCCGTAGAAATTAAAGAGAATGAATGGGATCTTATGGGAATCGCTCTGGTACTATTTACCATGTCATTAACCATGTTATATGCAAATTGAAATATTATACAATATCTAACGCATACATAATCAACTTCTCTGACAAATCTATGAATGCGTCACAATGTGAAACGAGCCAAGTGGTGGGTTAGCTAGGTAACAATTTAACTAAACCTGAAAGGTACTTTAAAACCTTGTGAGAAAACTCATTTATTAAATAAATGTTTTACCATCAAAAATGAATGTTAAAGGAGAATGCACTCAGAGGGATGTACATTTACTGAATTTATTTTTAATGTGATGATAGAAAATTCCAGAGCCTAACTTCCCCTTGACATTTCTCAGAAATTATGCAAAAATGTCATGGACATTTTGTGGAATTTCTCCCACTCTTTGCAACCCTATACACAGTTGACAATAAGCGGGAAAACCCAGAGCTTTTTTACTGCTGTTTACCTTGCGTAACACCAGCTCTCCATTCATGTGCATGGAGAGGTTGCTGAAGTGGAGCAACATTTGGTCCGTGGCGAGCTGCTGATCTGACACATCCTCCCCGTACAGAACAATGATGGCCACACACAGGAACAGGTGAAAGTAGTCTGTCTATGAAGAGAGGGGGAAATGTTCGTCAGCAAGTCAATACTGAAACACGAATGCAGGAATATTTGCAAATTAGCCGTTTTTTTTAAGCCCTAATGAAAACATGGTCTCCGATCTCAGGATTTAGTTGTGACCTTGCTGCGGGGTACAATTTGAAATGTACCATCTGTAGAGGAAGGACAAAAAATAGTAGCACAAAATTCAAATCCAGCAAGAAACCCAGTTCAAGGGAAATGCAAATTATGAAGGTATAGTATTTGGAATTTTAAGTTAACAACAAATGAATTGATGTCTTCCATACACAGAAAAAAAAAATATTAATCAGAAATTCTTGCTTCTAAATCGAGGTTTTTACTCTGCTATTTCCTCTACCAGCACCTGGATCTAACAATCATAACATCTAGAAAACATGGCATGCAGCAGGAAGACTGATATATATTCTGTATCATATCTAAGATTATTGAATTGATAACATTTGTATTACTTTTTACAATATTAATTTGTAAAGCTGCGAGGCCATAAGGACATTTGAAATGTTTCATTTTCATGTGAACAAAATCAATATTTGATATTATATATGCTGAATCTCTACTGAAAGTATTACGTATCGCTGTTGAATTAAACCCTTTCAAAACCAAGGGGTAGTATGACATGTTAAATGTATTTAGGAGGATTATTATAGTCTGTAGAGACAGGCTTTAAAAAGGGATAACATGGGATTTTTTTTAAATGGCATATTTTATTTGAGCTGCATGCTTCCTGAAAATCATGAAAAATGTGATACTGTAGTGAAACAGTCGCAGCCTGTTTTCGTTTATGCAAAGTTTTTCTCACAAACTTGTGTATGCAAAGGAGCCGTTGAGACTTGGCCCTGACCTGGTAGTGAGCCCAGCAGGCCTCCCACATGCGCAGAGCCTCGGTGTCGGGGAATTCTCGTTTGAAGCAGAGCAGGATCCAGCGGTGGCAGAAGAGCAGCTGCAGGCCGTCCTCCCCCAGCCCGGTGAGGTGCTGGTGGAAGCGGGGCAGCATGAGGCGCAGCAGCTCCCGCAGGTACATCTGGAGGGGGATACACACTGTCTTACAAACGTGTACATTTCTAGTGAGATATTAGTGGTCTTCTGTACTGGGATTATGCTTCTTCAGGATGCACACGTTCGATAGATTTCTTTTGTACTTGGAATAGATTGGTGTATTTGTCAATGTTAAGGTAACCCGGTAACCCGGTAACAGTGTCACAAATGTAAAACAAATCTGGACTTATCAACATCAAAGTCTGAGACAATGATCCTTATAAGTATCGGTTCATATTAATGTTTAGTTCATTTGAGCTTGAAACAAACTTACTACATTGGTGCACAACTTCAGAGATTTAAATGAATATTCAAAATGTTTAGTGTTGCATTTTGTTGTACACCTTCAACTTCACACTGCTGACCAATTACAGACTGAAGTTGGTTAACGTGGGATTGTCGGTTTTAGTACAGAAAAAGAATCCGGACACAGATGTTGGATTTAGAAAGCGGACTTGCACTTCAGATGGACTTTACTGCCGCCTGTAAGTGTATCTCAACAGAAGAGTTACTCCATCTTGGTTCCACTTATATTCCACAATCTGATACATCTTACCAGCTGCCTCTCCATGTCTTCATCCCGCGGCGAGCTGATGAAGATGGTGTTCTCCATGAGGCCTACGAAGCACCAGAAGGTGTCGCTTTCGTCCTGGATCTCAGTGAGCAGGGGGGCCACCAGGTCTGACATGCCCTGGCAGTAGCCCATGTCAGGATTAAACACTGCATAGTTGAGCAGAATCCGCCTGGGTCAAACACAGCACAGGAACACCTTAGAAACATCTCAGCAGAAAACAGGACATCCAATACCGTGTAGCAACATAGTGTCATAAACATTTCACATCCCTCCCATAGAAATGTTCACGACCCTAAAGCCAAACCACTAAAAGCACGGTCCCGCCCGAACACTGAATGATCCAGCATGTGTTTCTGCATTGCTGGTAATTCCCAGAAAAGCATGACAAGCCCTTCTTAAGCGGTTGCTATGCCAACTCTTCTGGTAACCAGGGACCTAATTAATGATTTTTTTTTAATGTATACAGGTTCTACTTTGAAGTAAACTTCCCTGGCAGTCCTTGTGCATTAGTAAGGATTGTAGAAACAAAATGAAAACCCTAAGGACTTGTTTTTATTGTTATCAGTAAAAATAGATGTGATTTGGAGGAGTTTTTGGGGAAACACACATAGATTATGTGTTTGGAACATATATAAAAAATATCAGTATCTAAAGAATTACATGCTCAGACCAAATGCCCCAACATTTCCATACAATAGATATGAGGTGTCCGATGAAGCATGAGGTAAGTGCTGTGCATCTGGACCTGTGCTGGGATCACCCTGCCCCAGAAGCAGCATGAGACATAATACCTAGACAAATACCAGGAGCCTCGATGAGAGTCACTAAACTAATATGCTATTTAAATCCTCTTGCTCCTCGTTTAGAAAAGCCATTAGCTTCGAGTATGCATCAAAAGTGCTCAGACGGCTTAGTCAGAGTCAATAAAGCATGAAACTCATTTGCGGCTCCCCTAGGGTTCAGAATATGAAATGAATAGGTACGCATGAGCGTTGGGCTGAGGAATGGGAATGATAAGGATGGATTGAGGGAAGGTGAAGGCACGAGAGACAAAGATAGAGATCATGAGTGGTAAAAAGGGGGGAAATGAAGAGAAGTGGTCTGACCTCATGATCTCCACATTGGGGTTATTCTCTCCTCTGAAGAAGTGGTTGCTGCGGTCTGTTCTCACCACGTCTTTATCCACCGTGAACTGGACCTTTCTCCAGAACTCGCTGTGCTCCTCCGGGCTCATGGACAATCTGAAAGATATGCCAGGCGGTAATGGAAAAATTTGATACAAGAAATAAAATAAAGAAGCCCTTAATTAAGTAGTTAAACTCAGTCAAGATCATTTTTAAAGGACAAGAACAAGAATGTTAAAGATTTACTGCGTCCTCTTAGGAAATGAGGGTAATTAGAATGAAAAGAAATCTAATAATCTTTACCTCAAATGTTACACTGGTGTAAACACTAATGGGTAGATGCAAATGAGCCGTGGGGGTGGGCAAGCAGTGGACTGAAGGGGTATTTCAGCCCCATTGTTCCATTGAGGATAAAACCACAACAATAAAACACCCATCCATCCCTCTAAGAGTTAGGAACTATATTAGCAATGTACTCTGTGTGTGGCACACATGTACTCAAGTCCTAACAAGCAGAGGGGATTTAATTAACACTGTTTGTTTTCCATGTGGCCCCACCAGGAATAATGAGCGCACACCTGATGCAACGCCACGCAACTGTTTAGATTCAGCGCCGTGTGTTTGTGTGTTGCACCCCCCCCCCCCCCCCCCCCCCAACATCTTTCTATCTTTCTCTCTGGAGGAGGCTTCTCAGGAGTTCAGAGCATGTTTTCATCATGTCATATGCATGAGGCTGGTATGGTGAAGCAAAACTGTAGTTGTGTTAATAATAAATTGAAGCCTGATAGTTTTAGACAGTACTACTGCTCTGGACTATTTGCTAATAATTTAGTTTTATTCTTATAGGGACAAGAATATTGCATGGATCAATACCAAAGACAAAAGCATTTATAGAGTAAGTTAGTGTGCACTGTAAAACCCAGATAAGCCTTTAAAATGCAAACATCTCAACAAGGAAATACACAGAAAACAGCACAAAGTAGAAACAATTCAACAATTTTTTTACCAAGTAAGGAGTCCAACATATTTGTATTCCAGCTTCTCCCAAAGAAAAACTTGCTGTCTGTTCTGAAACCTGCATTTCTTTGCATTTTCACCGTTGGTCGGACAAAATAAGACATTTTTTAGTTACAGACCAAATAATTAATTGAGTATATAAAGAAAAGGACTAAGGAAAATCATTGTCAGATGCAGCCCTGGTCTGATCATGTCAAGTTGTGTCTTTGAACGAAGAATATTAACGACAGCGAGAAGTTAACTTCCTCATCTCTTCCAAGAATATTAACCAAAAATAGAACAAGAGTGTGAGTCACTGGTGCAGCAAGATGAGATATAAACACTTCCTCTTCAAACCAGCCAGAGATGAATTTTGTTACGAGGTAGATTTTAAATCTATTATTAACTTAAGAGAATTTCAACTTGCAGACACCCATAAATATAACCACCAGTGTTTGAGTGCAAGTATGGATATTTAAAGGCCAGACAATACGGCAAGTCTTCATGCCATACCTGGTACAAGTAGTAGATGTAGAAATCAAGCTAATGTATGACAGTATAAGATAAGATAAGATGGACCTTTAGTATATATAGTTGTGTGTTTGTTAATCAAATTATAGGATTTAATTAGCTTTTAGTGTTCTTAAAGAGGTACTACACACTTGGTTGTAAACGTATATATTACTGTAGGCCATAACAATTTATATTATAAAATAATTTAAATGCCATCATGCCTGAGTCTTTTTACATTTTTCTAACAATGTGCCACAAGTTCTAATGACAATTATTGCCAATAAATATACTTACTAAAAGGCTTACTTGCAGTAGCTGCATTGATTCCCTTTGCAGCTGCTTGGTTATTAAGGCTAAGGGAAGGGCAGAAGGTGAGGAGACAAGGAACAAAACCGTGGCCGTGTACCCTTCCTCCTAATGATCCACCCATGGCCCTGATGGCTGTTCTAGTGAAACAGGCTTTAAAAAGGAATCCACATCAAAGTCAGAACATGGGCTTTAATTACCCGACTTTCGATAAGGCCTTTTGACGTATTTAAAATGTTAATAGGCCATACAGAAGAAACCTGTCCAATTATCATTTTCATTATAGAGAGAGCAGCAGAATGTGTGAAAATATGTGCACACTCAACCTTTGTCTGATGGGTGAACACAAATAAAGATTTAAAGGAAGTGTGTGTGTGTGTGTGTGTGTGTGTGTGTGTGTGTGTGTGTGTGTGTGTGTGTGTGTGTGTGTGTGTGTGTGTGTGTGTGTGTGTGTGTGTGTGTGTGTGTGTGTGTGTGTGTGTGTGTGATGAATATGATCTGATAACCGCTGACATGTTTTCTCTCCAGAGACCTTTTTATTTCGCACCCGGCACCTCCCCTTAACACTTTGCTGATTGTGCGTATTGATTGCTCAGCGCCTGCGATGAGAAGCCACAACAGACTCACATGTGGTTCAATGTTTGACTGACTGAGCGTTTGGCAGCCGATACTGCTGCCATGTGACAGTCAACCTGCAGTTTCACAGTGTCAAGGATACTGCTGTTTATTTTGTGTTAATTGATTTCTGTAACGTCACATAAACCCTAAAATAACCTTCATTTTGGGCCAGAAATGTTGTCAGAATCCAGGAAATCAGCAGGATTCTAAATACTCAAATGCATATCCATTTCTACCACGCCGTTGCCCACCTCCTCTGCTGGATGTCATGGTAGTGGGTGCGTTTTTGCAGCCTCCAGGCCTCTCTCTCCTGGGAGGTGGAGTCATAGCTGTAGTAGTGCAGCAGGAAGGGCCACACCTCACCACGGATGGATGGGTCGATACCACCGAAGAAGATGGCCTGGTGGAGAGTGGGAGGCGAACAAATGCGGTGATTACGAAAGGGCAAACAGGGGGCACACAGGGAGGGATCACTTCAAATAAGATATGCAGAGAGTGGTGTAGATGACACAGCCTGCCCTCAGCTGTCATCTTACAGAACTACATCTGATGTCTCATAAGTGTAACGATAGGCTGAGACAACGATACTTTACTGTCTGATAAAGTCGGAAACTGGTCTTGCATCACAGCAGCTCCATTTGCAACATCAACACGGAGAATTATTAAGACAGGAAACAAGGGAAGAGACATTTAACATAACATTACAATCACTAACAAACATATTTTCAAAACCCTTTAACATGGATTGGATCTGGGATTTGACTCTGCATTGATTTTAAGGATTGACTTGTGCACAGAAGAGTGCTTCAGTCTAACATTGTGAAATCCTGGGACCCTGTATCTCCGATTTGATGGCGACCATTTTTATTTGCTGTTCAACACATGGTTGGGATCAAACACAATGTTGTTGGCAAGCCTCAGTATGTTATTATTGTAGGCAAAGGGTAGACATAACATCTTTGTGCAGATTTTCATTTGGCGGAGCAGTTTCATCTCAACACTTGTTCCGTGCAGTTTTTGCAATACCGCAGAACACTCATAATAATAAAGTCAAAAACAGGTGTTGCAAAATGCTGCAAAACCGAAACTCCTGTAAAAAATAAATACACTGTATATCTGCATGTCCAGCGAAAACACTGCTCTCCTGTTTCTGCGTTTGAGTATTTACAGAGGAAATGATTTTGGTCACAGTCTAACTGCCACTGAGTCATTTCAGTAAGACGGTAAACCCTCAATTGAGTCAATCCCAGAGAACTCAGATGACTCAGAGGGGGGGCATTGGCCAAGACAAACCATCTCATTATTAAAAGACCAGAGTTGCTGATTCAAACCGAAAGCTATACACCGTGGGCTTTACTTTCAATATTACTTTCAGTGAGTGGGAAGCTTGACTGCATGGAAAGCAGCAGGTGAGACCATTTGCTTTCGAGGTGATGCAGTAGGATTGTAAAACGTGTACAGAAGGAAGTATCTCCTGCTGTGATACATGTAAAACAGATATGGGTCGCTCTATGGTTTACCAAAGGTTTCAGTCATTTTGGCAGTAAACATTTGTTGTCAGAGCCGTATGCCGCCACAATGAAGCTATGGATAGGCCTTTTGTGTGCCACATCAAATAATGCCAATAAGCACAGGCAAATCAAAGTGAGTTTCATTATGTGTGGCATTAGCAAAGAAAAAGCTGTACTTCAGAAAATGAAAGAAGAGTCTGTGATGTCTTTGAAGTGCAGCTTGGGGGAATAAACAATGTTGCACTTGGAAGTAATATTATTTACAGGAAAAGCCGCATTCATTTGTAAAAGTATGGCAACAAATTAAAGCCTTTTTTGGCTTTTGATCTTAATATTCACCAATAGTCTATGTACACATTTATTATTTGTATCTACCTATTTTTCTTAATTTGTTCTATTCGTAGTGATCTTTTTGACTTGCTGACATCTTTTATTAGTCATTATATTTTAAATCCAACTTCCAAAGTATTTCAAAAAGAAAGTATGCAATTAACAGCCTTTTGACATGATTAGAAATTGTTAAAAAAAAGTATTGAATGAGTATTGTCACTCTTAGTTAGTTAAGCCGTCTATCTACATTACTCAATTTCATGGAAGCAATGTTTGTCACGTTAGTTTATTTAAACCAAAAACGGTTTATTTAATCATCAAAGGCTATTGAACCTGTAACAAACATTTACATTAATTATACACATTTTTTTAAACATGCAGACCCTAACACAAACCTTGCGTAGCTTATACTCCTCCTCCACCTGGCCACTGTGGTTGAGGTGACGTAGCCAGGTGGTGACTTCAAGCCGTCGATAGAGCTTCTCCTCGGGGTGGGTCTCAGCCGAAGGCAGGGTGGGCCTCTGGATGGAAAACTGCATGCAAGATTTCTCATTTGCCACCTGACAGAAGAAGAAGGAAATGAGGATAACAAATGGGCACAGAACCAAAACAAGAGCACACAACTAAGAAAGAACACCTGAACAATTCTTGATATAACCAGATGCTAAAAAGTATTTTGGATTGGAACCCGACCTGGTCTTTGAGCTGAGTTTCCCTGCAGCACTTCCACTGTTGGAAGACCTCAGACAGCTTGTCCAGGCCAGCATGATGAAAGTGGAGGATCTTATATTGGCTCTCTCTGCTGGCGATCACCAGCTGGCCACTGGTACACGCCTCATCACTGCAAAGGCATCAAAAAGAGATTCAGAACAATCAGAAAATAGGATTCACAAAAGAAAGTCAAGGAAGGGGCTTAATAGGGCAGTAACAGACATACTTAAATACAATTTCGCCATTTTGTTTCATTACTTAACTTAAATCTAATCGTTTTCCCCTTATTTTCATAAAACAAACCGACACCATCCTGAAACCCACAAAAACCGTGTGTTCTTGAACAGTAGAGCAAAAAGGTGACCCCCACATGACCTCCGTGACCTTTGCGCCCCCTGTTACCTGAAGAAGAGCCTCAGTGACCTCATGTGACCCAGGTCCACCCTGAAAACACCACACAACTGCTCCAGAGCCAGCACCTTCTGCTGCTCCTCCCACCGCACGGCCTGCGATTGGCCGCTGCTCTCGGAGGGGGCGTGGCTGTCCAGACTGGAGGCGGAGCTTAAAGAGTGGTTCATGGACTCCTCGCACAGCTCCCTGATAGAAAAAAAAGGAAAGGAGTTAGGATTTCTTGATTTAATTTGCATGTGATTTACTGTGCTAAAAGGAACTGAGTCATGCTTCTCATGAAATCCAAAGGAAGGAGACATTGTTGTTTAAGCCCTAAAAATCTCTCTTATCTTGTGCCTCACATAAAGAAACCGGGGCTTTTTCTTTGTGCAACATCGTTAATAAATATTATTTAGACAGCGGCCAGCGGTGTTTAGCCCAGGGATAATTGTGCACACATATAGCTCAGCTCTGGCCTGTTGTTTTGAGTCTCAGTATGGTTCCACCATGAGGCTGAGAATGGGAGGAATGCATGGAGGCTTCTGAGGACACACACATACACACATACACATACACACAAGGAAGTCTGTACACACACAAATCATACTGTCTGCCTTCCAATTTCCCCTGTCATTCCCCCATGGCCAGCATGTTGTTCCCGGCACTGAAACCTGAGCCGAGGGTTTCTCTGCTGCTGGACGAGACACACAACTGTGCACACACACACACAACCTATACACATTAATGTCCAGAGGAACACACATATGCAACAGAACTGAAAACGGACAAAGCTTTGTTCAGCAAAAACACACAGGTTTTTTTAATCATAACAATCACTAGCTGGCAAGTTTACACACACACACACACACACACACACACACACACACACACACACACACACACACACACACACACACACACACACACACACACACACACACACACACACACACACACACACACACACACACACACACACACACACACACACACACACACACACACACACACACACACACACACACACACACACACACACACACACACACACACACACACACACACACACACACACAGCTAATGA
Organism: Notothenia rossii; assembly: GCF_949606895.1. Classification (NCBI taxonomy): domain Eukaryota; kingdom Metazoa; phylum Chordata; class Actinopteri; order Perciformes; family Nototheniidae; genus Notothenia; species Notothenia rossii. The sequence continues at coordinate 15,305,697 of NC_136906.1, forward strand.
CCATGATGCACTTTCAAACACGTCTTGAGACATACCAATGCTGAGAAACGGACCAACACCGAAATGTGTTAAACCCCACTGAAATTTGAGAAGTAGACGTCCACATGAAGTGATATGCTCACCACCTACCATCAAATACACTTTTTATTTATTCAAATAATTAAAACAGGATTAATTCCATTTAAAAACTGTAGTTTATTTGCCCTGCAGTAATAATAAAAAAGCTACACAAACTGTTTATCTCTTTGTATGAAGGAATGTTTGTATTGTTGTGGAAAATGAAACTTTTCCCTCTAAAATAACTTTTATTAACAACTATTTTACAAAATTGGCCTGTCGGTCGGTACGTTGAAACTGCGTGGGAGGCAGGGCCCAGTCTAATCTATTACAATCTGAATCAATCATGTCTGGCTAATCATTTCCCCGTAAGCAGATGGGAAAATAACAAGGCCGATCAATCCAAGCTGCACAGTTTCCTCTGCTATCTTCTGATTTACTGCTCTCCGTCTCATGTATCACGCCACAAACCAGACGGCAGAATACAAGGAGAGTGCAGAGAGGCACAGAAGGCTCTGGTATGGGAGCAAGGCAAACTGAAATCCATTTTAAAGACTACTGTACTTGCTTTTTTATAAATATGATGACCGTAAAGTTCAGAGTGTTAACAAGGCCTTCGAGGCCATTTACATAATTCCCTTCGTTCTTTCTGCACGCTTAGCTTGAAAGAACCAACACTATTTCCCTGCATATAAATACAAATGCAATAACTGTGGAAATTGTGGTGAGAAACAAAACTCCTGCCATTCTTGCTGTGCTGCATTTAGGCGTAGACTCATAACAAGCGATTAACAACGTCTGTCAGTGTCAACAGCTTCATTCTGCTCGTGATCTGTAGGCGGCAAAAACAGGCAGCAAGTCTCTGTACAGAGAGAACATTATGTAAACAAGCTGTTTTGATGGAGTCAGCCATGTCCCACCAGGCCAAGGTGAGATCAAAACTGCCCCGAGGCCCTTATAACACCTCTCTCCTCGTACATGAGGCTTTGCCCTGGGGGAAGGTGCTGCCAGGTCACCCTGAGAACCAGGACAGAGGGCTGCGGGCCTCCAGAGATCCCAGGCCCTTCAGCTAATCCCCGGGGAGACGAGGGAGGGGTGAAGAGGGTGGTGTGTGGGCTCTCTGCAGTGCACACTTTGGAAAGTGGTCAGTACGAGTCAGGAGTTTGAAAAAAGGAGAAACACATCTGACGCTGATTTTTGTGAATACTCCCAGAACCAAAAACAGTAGCACGCATTAAAGTCTGATGTAGTTCTCCACTAGAAAGGGGATTGGAAGATAAATGTGAAGATTATTATAGTGCCTATAAAAAGGAATCGGTTTTATTATTTACTACATGGACTCTGGATACCCACAATCAGTTCAAACGCCCTGACAATACAGATGATCAAATGTATTTGATTTGTAAGCATTTAAATCTACTTTGTATAGATATTTTTGTATTGATCAATGCCAAACAAATACTTGGATTTAATGCTGTAAAACAATCCATTAAAAACTTCCATAATAAATAATACAAAGTGAAAGAAAACATTTATTTTCCCAATTTATTTTGTAATGGTTTCGTTTGTTTTCTTATCGGTTACTTTGAAATCTCCAGTATACTCGGATATTAATTAGAATAAAATACTGTAATGACTTGTAGACGGTATAATATAATACAGTGATACGTGGTTGTTACTTCATTCTATGGCTCCTGAGATATATTCCTTTCATCTGAAGTAAAGCATGAAAAAGTCAGGACGGTCGGCAGAAGTTTCATAAACTCCTGGTAAACTCTGAAGGAACTTGTTAGAAGCTTGACGGAGATTGCTGTGGATTTCTCTCTTTGCCCTCTCCCACCACTCTCCTCTTTCTCCCCCTCTTTTTCATCCGCTCTTGCTCTCCCATACGCGGTTCTTTCTCTTTGAATGATTCCAAGTGACATGTTTCCAGTTCCTGGCCCCTTAACAGTGTCAATTAAAGCAAGGGAGAGAGAAAGAGAGATTGAGTGGGTTCCAGGGTTTTGGCTGCTGCTCCGCTCTCTTCAGTCCTCTAATCCGGAGAGCTGACATTCAGCCCAGCACAACAACCCCGGGAGCACTGGGAATCAAAGGGCTTCACACAGTCTTTAGTCAGGGAAGGGAGGGGGGGAGATATTTGAGAGGTGGGCAACACCGAAAGAAACAATATTGTGAAAAAAACGAGAGAATGAGCAAGAGGAAAGGATGCAAAATGAAGAGGGGAAGGAATGGACGGGTAGAGGACAATCAAAGGGGAAGGGAAAATAGGCAAAGAAGAGGACGAGTGCCTGAAACACTAACAGCAAGTGGAGCACAGAGGAATGGAGGAGGAGAAGGACAGAGTAAAGGTTAGACGCTGTGAAGCAGAGAGTGCTGCCAAGTCACACACTGACTGCACTTACAGCAAGCTGGGGTCTGAGAGTGGTTAGAAAGGCCTAAACACACACTCTCCCTCTCCCTGTCACACACTGACACAGGCTCACACATTCTGGGCAACATGTCAGGCCAAATAGCTGCGTGAGGAAACGGCCACGGAGGGAATCATAAAGTCAAACGGCCGTGAGGTCCGACCAGCAACACAATCACTGTCCAGATGGCTCGCCTGATTAGAGAAGAGTCTCTGGAAGCATTGAGGTTTTAGGGTTTGCAGATTTCGGGGACTTATTTTGGGCCATCTGGGAAATGATTAGACATTCAGATTAAGAGCTGCTTTAAGTGCATGAACCCATCTTGATCATTAGATGCCACCTACTTGAAGTCATCTACCTGCTTTCACTGCAAAAGGCACTTTCAGCTGTAGAGCAGTAAGCCACCATGTGGCCTCAGAGTGGAAGTTATCTCTCATGAAATACATTTTTCCTTTTTGGCTCCACCTTGTGGTAGCTTAGAGTAACTGAAAAAAAAACGTAATTGTATTAACTTTTAACAAGAAACCATTATAACAAAGGTCTATGACAGCTTGTTATTTATGTTTTTTCAGATCACAATTACTGAAATTTTTGGTCTGAATGTATCATCATTTTCATATTATTATTTTTGGAGGTAGCAACTGCAGGAAAAACATACAGAAAAAAAATGTTTTTCTTTAAATGCTAACATTCTTTTATGTATAGAAAATAAGTTAGACTTTTCTCTGACTTTGAAATGCCAGTTAGCAAGTGTCGTTAACACGTAGAAAGTAGAAACACGTTTTTAATTCTTCATGGTAAAAATGTATATTGTTTAATTTCATGTTGGTCCACAATACATGCCTTGTGAAAAATTGTAAAGAACACTTTAAAACATAAAATGTAAAACATTCGTTTAATCTTTTATAGTCTGTTCAGTATTGCTAAGATTGAGGGGCATACCGTGGATTGGACCTTACTTTGTATTTGTTTCTGGCTACAGCCCTGATTACAGATTCAGTTTTTCCTCGTGTCCCTCTTCCCAGGCTCTTTAAAATCTAAGTACGACATATTTACATGACTGATTTTGCAAATAAATAATTCCAACATACAATTAATCCCTATTTAGTGCAACAACAACAATCAGCAGCATGTGTCATCTCTAACAAAGGCCTGACGATAAACAATGAGTTATTGTTTATTCAAGAGACAATTACTAACACTGAACAATATTGTGCAACAAATGCTTTGTTATTTTACAGAACAGGACTGGAGCATCTGACAGCAAGTCTTTAGAGCTCCAACAGAGATAAAACGGTTCTGTAATTAAATCTAAATTTAAAAAGCAACTTAAAACGGTCCAGCAACACCAGATAGTTGTTGCTTCAAATGTTGGTATATCTTCTAGAAAAACTGCAAAATTAAGTGTTGCCAAAGGAAATAAATGATGGAAAAACGCAAGGATGAATAGCAGTTACAAAGGTATAGACTTAAATAATAACTGCAGGGTGTGTGATCACAACACCAACTACAATTCATTGTTTTTTATGTTTCTTCTCTAATGAAAAGCTATCGGGCAGTCAGGAAATGAGGAGGGAAACAAAAGAGTCTTACAGTGCAGTATGAAGTACGGTACTCGGCTACAAGAATGCAAAGCACATCTGAAGTTTTGATGATATTTAGGACAGTGGTGGAGATATAAGTAGAAGAAAGCCAATAAAAAAGATATATTTGACCAACACGGCTAACTAAACATAGAATAAACTCAACTCTGCCTTTAAAAGGTGTTTGGCTTGAAACACCAAGCAGATCATGCATTGTGGCATCCCATAATCCCCTCTGTTTCAACCCTGTTTCAAAAGTGTTCTCAAAGCATCTCACTTCGGTTAAATGAAATCCTTGCGTCCCTCACTTGCGTCGTTTCCCTGCGTTTAGTCCCTCCCACCAGGGAAGCATGGAGGGACGCAAGGAAACCACGAGAAGCAGGGGAACTAGTTTTAAGAGCAATGGGACGTCCTTTCCTCCGGAGCGTCACGTGAAGCGACGTCCGTTTGTGATGACTCCGCACAGCTGATCGTCTGACAGCAGCTCTGTCCCCGTTATTTCCACACACACCCCCGCCACACATTTACTGATATAAACATTTGTATCATCTGTTGTAGACTCCAATAAATAAAATAAAATAAGAACTCATTCCCAAAAAAGATAAACGCCATTCTTAAAATGTATAAACCAAAAATAGTTTGATTAATATTGATTAGAGTGCACAATAGAAATAAAATAATTCAGAGAAGAAAAAGAGATATGTTATCTATCAAAACCCAGTTAGATTAACATTCATTGGATTGCACACTTTGTTTGTTTGTTTGGATATGTAGCACATTAACATTTTATATAGGACTTAATGACTGACTGAATGGAAATGAAAATAAATTAAAAATTAAAACGAAAAAAGCGATCATGAAAATGTTTCCAATAAATGAATAAAATGATTTTTGACCACTTTGTTGTTCAGATCTATCACATGTTTGTAACTAAATGATACATGAATTGAAACAAAACACGGTATTAACTGAGGAGTGACTCCCGTGAGGTTCATGTATTTTCTTCACTCCGCTGGGAAACTGCTCTCATGTCAAGAAGCATCAGATCACTGCATCATCCAATCAGTGTGAGCGATACACAGTAAGGGGGCGGGGCGAGTGTCTGAGGATTTCACTGGAGGATGGTCTGGTAGTTCCTCGATTATCGCTCCTCCGTTATCGCTCCTCGATCCTCGGTACTCCGCCACCAATAAGGCCACTGGGACACTACTCAAGATGGCGCAGATAATACCAAGACCGAGGAGCGAGGAAATGAAAAATAACCGAAGTGAGAAGCAGCCAGGGACTTATTCCGGTGAGAACGCGATCTACTAGGACAGTTTGAGGGACTAAAGAGTTCGGGGGGAACAAGTACCGGGGTCAAGTACCGGGGACAAGTACCGGCTAAGTACTTTGTGTGAAAGCGGCTAATGGTGCTCTAGCAGGAGATTCAGGTGATAAGGTGTGGGGGGGGGGGGGGGGGGTGTTACCTTGGTTGGTTATTAGCTAATGGTTACACAAGCCAACAAATCGTTATGACATCATAAATGGGCCAAAATCTGATCAGCTTATTTTCAGACAGGTTTTTATATAAATGGATCAGAACAAAAAGTGAGCCAATCATTTTTCCTGAAACTTTCAGAATCTCTTTACACAGAGGGGACACATGTTTATGCATAAAAGACATGAAAAAGTGGATTTTGCATAAAAGGTAACCTTCTAAATAATAGCAAAAATAGTTAACTAATGCAGCTCATTTCGACCCATTCACTGACCTGCTCTCACTGTCCAGGAACACAGAGCCGCTGCTCTCACAGAGGGCCTCGCTGACGGGCGACAGGCAGAATGGGGAGGAGAACGTGTCCGAGTCCGAGCCCATGGTGCTATCCCGACTCACTTCGTCCGACAGCTCGCAGGAGCCCTCGTCGCCCTCCTCCCCCGCGGAGGGCAGCGGCTGCTGGTGAGAGGAGGGGTCCGCTCCGGCCTCTGCCCCCTCAGTGGAGGTGCTGCTGGTAATGTTCCTCTCCTCATCCTCATCTTCCTCCTGGGCTGCTGCGTGACGGGGATGGGGTCTGGAGGGGTTGGTTGGTTTAAAACATTATTAGCACTATTTCTAATTCTTATCTAATACGTGATTTTTCTGATATGGAAATATATGATTCTATTTAAACATGGTTTGCAATTAAACAGGTTAAAAGTACAGTGACAGATTTGGCAGATTATAAAGTGAATACAATACAAAACAGGAATGTACAAATCTCCTATCACAGGGAAGGATTTAATGAGTTTCAATCGATTTTGGGGAATATTTGGGGAATACCTTTGCCAAGAAGTATAATACATGAGAGATGTTCATTGTATTACATATTAAGTTATTATATTACATTTCATTTGGCTGAGGCTTTTATCCAAAGTGATGTACAATAAGTGCGAAAACCATTGAGATTCAAACTGCAAACAACAAGGAAAGTGCAGAGAAAGTAATACCATTTTGTAGTAATATCAAGTGCTGTAATATACATTGTAATTCTGAACAATAATATAATTGTTTTCTTTAAGAACCCCTATCCAAAATGTCTGAATGCATATACATAATAGCAAATAGCAACAAATGTTCCTTTAGTTATTTAGGAGTCATTAGAAATCTTTGATGAATCTAAGTTAATTGTATTGGGTCTCAGTGGGATACTATGTAGTGCTCTTTAAGAGATGCATTATTAATTATCACAATAATAACATGCTTTTTGTGTGACCTGTTAAAGATAATGGTGCACGATAATTATCGGCCCGATATTAGGAATTATGACGTCATCCCGATAAACCTGATAAAAGTATTAATAGCCCCGATAATATACAATATATTTTTGGGTAAAAAAAAGGAAAAGAATACTGCGGTGTGGGTGGATTGGGATGAGGGGCGCTTGTTTTTTACTCGGCTCCTCCCGTTTTGCCAGTACTGTGGTATTAGTGGTTTAGGAAGAGGGGAGTTTTTCACAAATCCAGCGCTCCCTAACTCATGCCTGGCTGTGACGTAAATGGTGTGCGGCCGTGAAGCCAGGACAGTAAACAAACATGTCATCGGTAGTATGGGACTATTTCAAAGTTCCAGAGTTAGATAGTTCGCTTGCTATTTTTATTAACAAATGCAATGCAGAAGTTCCACGAGGAGGGAAAAAGGCAACGAGCTATAATACTTCCAACCTGATTAGTCACCTGAAACATCGCCATCGCTACGATGGTGTGTTAAAAGCGTACGAAGACGCCTGCGCTGCTAAACTAGCGGCGAATCCAAAGCCAGCCGCAAAGGCACCGGGGCTTTTACCTATCGACGAGGCTTTTGAAAAAGGCAAGAAGTTTGCCAGAGACGACCCCAGGGCTAAAACGAGGAAAAAACTACAGGTACATTTAATATATATATTATATTATTATCGGTTATCGGTATCGGTCTTGAGAAGCAGGAAGTTATCGGTATCGGTTTAAAAAAAACAATATTGTGCATCCCTAGTTAAAGACATTGACGATACATGTTTAAAGAAATGGCTTCCCTACCGTCGGCCTCGGCGGCGTGCGTTCCTACGTACAGGGGAGCTCTCCGGCGTGATGTAGCGCAAAGCCTCCTCGTCCTGCCTCTGGATGCGGGAGTTTGGCACCCAGGTGAGAATCAGGGTGGTGCCCAGGCTCTCGTCCTTCTCCGTGTGCACGCACAGGTAGCCTGCAGGGGGCAACAGGAGTTCAGGTAGGAACAACGATGTTTGGAAAAAGTCAGGTAGCATATGAGGAAATGCCAAAAGTATCTGGCAGCTGCAGCCCAAAGACAAACAAGAGAAGATAAACACACAAAGGGGTGACGACACACCCTGAGAGGGGAGTAACAACCTTACACTCACACATCAAACTGGACATGAGATAAGAGATGGAGAAAAAGCTGTGAGCGGTTATACCAGAGCAAGTTTCAAAAAGTAAACCAGCAACAAAGGCCACTGATGCTCATATTTAAAAAACACAAGGATAGAATCACACATCCTTCATTTTAAAAAGAAAATCTATTTTAGTGTGTTTAGACAGTAGAGTCAGGAAAAATAGGTAGAATATATTATTGTATTAAATATATTAAAACCCTATAAAATGCAGTCAGCAGGGTAGACAGCCGTACATATGACACGTGATTCAGATTTATTTTAAATCTTATCTTAGAAAGCTTGCCTGTTTTTTGATACTGTTGTATTTTTGACTTTTTATTTTAATTATCCAGAATATTTGATATTGTTTAGTTTATATTTGATATATTTTTTTCATTTAATTTGTAATCGTTGATTCACTTTTCCACTTCTATCCATCTATCTACCCATCTATCTATCCATCTACCCATCTATCTATCTATCTACCCATCTATCCATCTATCCACCCATCTATCTATCCATCTATCTACCCATCTATCTATCCATCCATATATCCATATATCTATCCATCTATCTACCCATCTATCTATCCATATATCTATCCATATATCTACCCATCTATCTATTCATCTATCTATCTATCTACCCATCTATCCACCCATCTATCTATCCATCGATATATCCATATATCTATCTACCCATCTATCCATCCATATATCCATATATCTACCCATCTATCTATCTATCTATCTATCTATCTATCTATCTATCTATCTATCTATCTATCTATCTATCTCTCTATCTATCTATCTATCTATCTATCTATCTATCCATCCATCTATCTACCCATCTATCTATTATGGCTGTACCCGAATATTCGAATATTCGTTCGTTGGCCAACTATTCGGGTTTCAATTTCATTATTCGGATATTCGTTTTTTAATTTCTTTTCAAAAAGATTTTTTTTTTTTTCAAAGAAATATATATGTTTTTTTCTAAATGTATGCTATTAATAAAGGCGAATTGCCATATTCTTCGACTATATTTATACTTTTGAATTGCACTGTCAAAATGCCTATATACAATCTCAGCCTGTGCTCCTGACATCGCGTTCACTCACAGGCACGAACGAAAACGGCACGCTTCACCTCGTTTCACCTCGTTTCACCCACAAAATGCCAAAGACTTCAGCTGCGTGGGACCATTTTAAATTGGACGACCGTAAGAAAAATATGTGCCAAATATGCGATAAGAAACTGGCCTACCACGGTGGCACAACAACTCTGAAAAGTCACCTGGATGCTGTATGTAGTAGCCTAGATTAGCTTAGATGTTGTCAAGTTGCCATGATGAAGCTGCTTTATCCGCCATTTAAACAGTAACGTTACACATGATAAAAACGTGCACTTACTTTGCTTGGAAAATAGTTGCAAGCAACCGAATTGTTTTTTTATATTAGTTTTTTTAATTTTATCCGAATAGTGAAAATAATAGGAGTAATGTGGGAACATCTGGGGCTAAGGCAATTATTGGCATAAAGTTGAGTAGCTCAGCCTAATAATAACTTGTGTCCATCAACATCCTCAACAATACAGCAGACCCTACAGTTACACTACAGAGGACACATTTAGTTTTAATGTTTGCGAGTACTGAGACAATAAATAAATATAAGTCGTAATAGTGTGCTCTTTCTGCGCTTCTGCTTAACAGCATGTTGTCAGGTGTCTCGGATTCGGAGCGTGTTATGAAACCTTTTTTCAAAAAATATATTTTAAAAAAAAAGTAAAAATTTGAAAAAAATAATTTGAAAAAAAAATACAAATCTCTCCGCACCGAATATTCGAATATTTGCTGCTGATTACTACCGAATATCCGGAGCCCGAAAAATGGTATTCGGGACAGCCCTACTATCTATCCATCTATCCATCTATCCATCCATCTATCTATCCATCTATCTATCCATCTATCTATCCATCCATCTACCCATCTATCCATATATCTATCCATATATCTACCCATCTATCTATCCATCCATCTATCCATCTATCCATCCATATATCTATCCATCTATCTATCCATCTATCCATCTATCCACCTATTTATCTATCCATCTATCTATCCATCTATCCATCTATCTACCTATCCATCAATCTATCTCACCTGGGTGGTGCTCTGCCAGGCCGGGCAGGGGCTCTGCAGGGTGCACGCAAACATTATTTTTGGAGAAGATGATCTCGCCGTCCAGGCCCGAGCGCAGTGATGAGCCTCCGGGGTTAAAGGTCAGGAGGTCGGAGGCCTTGGAGGAGGCACGCCGCAGGAGCCGACCCAGAGACATCTCCTCAAGCACCGGGACACTGGGCCCATCCTCTGGATATTTGGGAGCAGAAAAGGGAGATTGAGGCAGAAGGGGAGGTCAGAACAGGCATCTTATGTTAAAAAGGGAGGGAAGGCCAAGGGAGGGGGACATGAAAGAAGTAAAGGAAGCAGGTAGATAATACTTTGTGACATTGTGACACAGCTTGGCTCTACAGGAGAGCTCACTTCCTCACCTACACCTCACCTGCTCTGTCACATGTGTCCCTGTATTTACTGCAGTGTCCTCTCTGCAGCGTTAAACCCCCCCTCCCCTTTCCCTCCCTCCCCACCTCCCCTCTGCACTTGTTCAGCATTTTCCTTTGCCACATTTTCTTTGCCTATGGGCTCAACCTATTAACAAATTCACAGGTTCTGTGTGGATACTGTACTAGTGTGTACCCAAACGCGTCCCACCTTTTGTAAACAACCCACACACCTTCCTGTGCGTACACTACACACACAAAGACAAGTGCAAACACACTTCACTCCATCCGTGTGAAATTTGTAGAAGCAGATAACAGTAGCCGACAGATGTCATTAACAGAAACACTGAACTGCGATCGGCATGGCACCACGCCGGTGTTCAGCTTGTCTGCTTCAGAGAGAAAGTATTGTGTGATGAGACAAACTTCAAGTAAATCAAAACGAAACACAGCTCTTCTGAAGTTGCAGTAGGTGTTGTTAGGGTCTTTTCCCTTTGAAAAGACTTAAAGAGAATATTACTTTAGAGACTCAAAGCTGTTAAAGCTAATAAAGTCAAACGTCTTTAAGCTCCTGGTCGTTCACTTCACATATTTACTCTTATCTCTGACATGTGTCTCTATCTTTTGACCCACTTCATGAGTGTAACCCTTTATATATACAGTCTATGGTGTAACCTTGTTTTTTTTGTTGGCTGAACATTGACATGTACTCCCCACTCCATTGAAGGAATGTTCCCTCCCTTTTCCTCAGAGGGCATGTTTACCTCGGCCTGATTGAGCAAGCACCCCACTTCCTGATGCCAGGCCCCAGACAGGAAGTCTGCTGGCACGAAATCCAGGCCTGACCTCGGAGAGGGGGCTTACTGTAGGCCATAATTTGGTTTACATTAAAAAAAAAAAAGGTGTGGGGTGTCAGATTGTGGGTGTTTTAACTATTATATCATCAAAAAAAAAAAAAAGGGGGTTGAAGTTTTTTTGTAGATAATAACCTTGAGCTCCTTAGAGGATTCAAATCACAATGTCTGAGAGCCCAAGGTTATGTCTTCATTTCAAAAATCTATATATTCAATTTAAGATAATATGAGGCTGGGCAACATGGCCACATCTTCTTTCCCGATTTTCATATTTATATATTGTCTTATCATATCTTGATGACGATTCCACGATATAACAAGGGCTGTGTGCCAACTGCTTCACATGACACTATAATAATCCACTTGTAAATAAGCAGGAATTAACATACACACCGTCCTCATATACTCTGACTCTGCATTCCTGCATCATGACACTCTCTGAAAAATAACGCTGAACCTAATGACAGGCTGTGATCTTACACATGACACAGCTGTTTCCAGTAGCTTCATAACAGCAATAACACACACAATGTATTAGGGCTGAACGATTAATCGATTTTAAATGGAAATCGCAATTTGAAATGATGCAATTATCAAATCGCAAAGCCTGCGATGTTTTGTTGTTTTAAAAAAAAAAAAGTTTTTTAAATTTTTACAATAAACTTCCGTTGGGTCGCTTAAAAACAAATATCGCAAATCGAATTGCAATCGCAATATGTGTCAGAAAAATCGCAATTACATTATTTCCCCAAATTGTGCAGCCCTACACTGTATTCACTGCTTGGCTGCTATGCAGTGGGTATTTTGGTCCGTATGTGATTACAGAGCCACTCAGGTCAGTTTGATAGGGCCAGGTCTGTTAGGTCTCACACTCCTCTCTTCTCCCTTCAACTTTTATGCTGTCAACACCTCAGTGAGCTCACAGACAGCCTCTCCTTGCTGACCTTTCACTATTTCATTAAATGAATAACAAGCTAAGGACACCCTAAAGTTTAGTCTAACTCTGGTTTGCGATATTTCACTTTTCAGTTCGCCTGACTAAAAAGTTTGAACAAGAACTTGAAACGTACACCATGGAAGTTTAGCTGTGAGTATAGGCTGCCAGGCTCTCAGCTTCTCACATCTGGGCTACATTAATTAAGTTGTCACGCTGACATTTGAATAGAGGACCTAATGCTGAAATCCCTTTACATCTGCGCTGTATACCAACGGGCCTGGGGCAGCTGAAAGGAGACCAGCCCCAAATCCTGACAAACAAGACTCTTGTGAACTCTGCAAAGGCTGGGTAAGCTATGAGGAAACTTGGTAAGGAGTGGACACAAACTATATTTATTTGAGAGGTGTCCCACTTAGGACAATGATCGGCAGATTTGAAGGAGTCCTTATATTAAGTGTATGTTCATGGTACAAAGAAAAGAAAAGACTGTCAATAAATGGATATATTCAAAACCCAATATCCACAAAAAACGTACAAGTTCTAAGTGTGTTTTAAACTGGATTTGACTAAAGCGGTTTAAGATCATTTCCACACCTCTTTTACAAATATAGCTTAAAGTATTAAAACACCCTACACAACATTGCAAGTCAATGCAAAAACACCCCAACTGAACAAAAGTATAAGCATCAAAATATACTTGAAGTACCAGAAGTAAAAGGACTCATTCTGCAGATTGTCCCATTCTCAAATAATATATGTTTTGATTATAATTATTTATGCTTTAATGTGTGATCAAATCTGGTTAATCTGGTAAAGGTGTATTCCTTTGTATACTGCAGGGTAGCTTGTGGATTTACTCCAGGTGTAACTAAAATCTTATTAAGGTGTTGATTATATTTTTACATCATCTAATCCAAACCTGCAAAGTAACAAAAGGTATTAAATAAATGTAATGGAGTAAAAGTACACGATTTACCTCTGAATTGTAGTGGGTGGAAGCACCAGGTAGCAATAATTTGAATTACCTCAACATTGTAGTAATTGAGTAAATCTACTCAAGTCAATGCAAAACACCCCAATTGACAGCCTTAGAAATCCACATAAAATAAAGCTGGATAACCTCATTAATTGAAACTATTTAATATAGTATTTATTTAAAAAAATGTTGTATTGAGCTGTATTGTACAGGGGTGTTGAGTTTACATTTAACTTTCAGTGCATAGGGTGAATTTAGGTTCATGGTGTTACTGCTCCTATAATAAACAGGCAGGTTGATGGCCTCTCCATGTCTGGGGGACATGCCTCAGTGTGGAGACAGGGTGTGAGACGGGCTGTGGAGACGGGCTGTGCAGCAGAGGCGTGCCATGATGATGGCTCCATCAGCTTTCACTACACTGACAGAAAGCATCCGCCTGACAGCAGTGGAGGTTGGGACAAGGCTTTTGCCACCACATCACTATTTACACACTGCCCCACACTCAGATACATGTGTGTATTTGTCCCGAGAAGCTATCTGTACCATCTTGAGCATAAATATTTTAGTTTAGCTGCCTAGACCACGGCCGAAATCCTTTGCTCGTTGCATTTCATCCCAGGTTTACAGGCTACTTTTAAGTTTGTTCAAGCTAGCAGCAGCGAAATACAACGGTGTTACATTATTTGCTCGAAACAAATAAATGTTTCATTTATTGGATGTTGGATACACCTGTTTCTAACAGGAGACATGAATGAGAAGCAGAAAGGGGGCCAAGCGGCTCTCACCTTCAGCCCTTCTGAAGTCTATAGCCCGCCTCGGACATCCATCTCACCGGGCAGCCGAGCAGCATGTACCGGCGTCGTTTCGCCGCCTTTTTCCGGGATTTAGCCCAGCTGTTACGGAGTCTAGTCTTGTTTGTATCCCTGTGTTTTCCGACAGTGACACCACACGTTTGACTGCTAAGCTTTCGACAGCAAAAATAACACTTCCGGTTGTGACTTTCAAAGTAAAACCTTCTTTAACGCACCCTGTGTTGGCGCTTTAAGGAAATGTATGACGCTTTAATTTGAAATGTAATTCCTTTTATTACCTGGTCATGAATGTCTAACTTGACTGAACAGCTTCAGACCAATCCCCCCCAAATCTGCTGCTTCCGGAATGATGAAAGGATTTTCCAATCACACAAACCAGGAGTTTTAGATTTGGTATTGAAAACATTGTGGGACAGCTGACTGCATTTTAAAACATAAAGACAATATATATTTTTTCAAAACTATAGTCATCATCTAACCTATCCTGCCTTAAAAATCGTATCCTCTTTCTCACAAGTGACGTTTTAAAGGTCACTGCTAAAGCTTGCATGATGCAGTCCATCATCAGGACCATAGCTGGAGTCAGAGCATCTCTCACACCGCTGTTGGAGAGATTACCTTTCCCTTAAACGAAAAACTGTTCTAGTTCAGGCAATACATCATTTATTTTCTTGCTAAATTAATAATAAGCGATGTACTGCCTATGACATAGAATTTCGTTTTTAGTTTTGGATTTGTTGTAGATTCGGCTTCGAGAATAATATATGAAATTCCCCAATTAAAATGCACAATAAACAATTTATATATTTATTTAACACATGATCCTGTACAATGATGGTGGAGTATTCACAATAAAAACACTGTTATATCTGAAGATAGAACAGCAGCAGTGTTCTTGTAAACAACCATTTATTCTAATTAAATTTGTAATGCTTTTTTGATGAGCGCTCAAATGCAGTGATGTGAGAAATTCAAATTCACCTTGACTCATTTTTATGTATCTGCATTATTAGTAACAAAGGTTTACAAAACTGATGTAAAACATACAGGTATATACAGGTAAAAAAAAGCCATTAAAGAATTAAAAAATATATCTATTTACAATACATCAAATCATCAGCAGCAAATGTAGGCTTTCAAGAAAGCATAAAATGTCAAAATGAGAGCTCCCTTTGATTGATGTCATCAATTTTTTTTTTTAAACTCCTCCTTACAAAGCAGTTATTGGATAAAGAGGTAGCATAGCGTAAGGTGCATCGCCAGGTCTGGGATGTTTGGGACAATGCAAAAAAGCCAAGCTCCCTATGGTTCTTGGGTAATAGAGTTCAGTGTATCAGAGAGCCCATTGGACTGTAAACACCGTTGACATGGGCAAGGCCAGTTTGGTCACTGTTAGAACCTGCGGGAAGTGAAATAAAAAACATAGCTTTATTTGGTAAAAATACATTAGGCAATAGGCATAATGAGTAAATAGGGAGGAATCACAGATAATTTACCTTGGTGTCACTGCGGTACATGAAATCCCTGACTTGTTCCCCATTGGCTAACACGTATAGGGGTGGGGAGGGAACCCCGAAAACCTGCAGCCCTCCAAGAACCAGACCATCCAGAGCCCCATTAAGCCTGAGGGGATCACTCACCACCTGACACTGAAGACATTAAGGGATCATTTATTTTGTAGTTTTAGTCTAAGTATATTAGATCAAAGTAATGTCAAGAATTGAGTTGAGTCCCTTCAGTAAAGACAATTTTGTGTCAAGTAGTGGTGCAGTAAAATGCTAACTATTTGCTCATCAGCTTTCCCAATGCAAATACCACTCGTTCCTCTCCTACCTGTCCAGCCATGAAGATAACGTAACAATAATTTCCCGTTTCAAAGGTGTCGAGACCGTCCCCGTCATCCCAGAACAAGTCTCCCCGTGCCCAACCTCCTGCTGATAGCGCCACCGTCAGGAAGAAAGGGTTTCTGCGAGAGACTGCCGTTGTCAAAGCAGGCTCCTTCACAACAAAAGGCAGAGCAAAGAAAACATTAAAGATAGTACAAACAAACAAAATGTGCTGTTCTTTCCAAAGTGTTTAAGCTAGTTTTCAGCTTTGGGAAGTCAGTCAGAACCCTATGGTCAGAACACATGACAGTTATAGTTGCCATTTGATCATAGGCGCCATGTCACAGCCTAAAGTCTAAGGTGACTTGTTTGAATACAGGGGTCACAATTGTCTTTTCCAAAAATGAAAATGTTCAGTGATAAAACCTCTTATTTTATGTTACACAAGTCTCAAACTGTATTCTGCTAAAAGGAAGGGCAATTATAAAAAGGAATTCAAGCTCTTGTTAAATCATTTTTCATTTTTTCCCACTTGGTTTATTAACAATACATCCACACAATGTGTAATAAACTGCATGTTGGCACCCACCTGCTGGGGGATTATATGTCCTTCCCTCACATGGACGTTGATGGTGTCCAGGGGGGCTGGCAGGAGCAGGTACTGACCCTTACTGTAGAAAGGCTGACCCTAGAGGGCACAACACATAAAGCTTATTTTACAATTAAAGCTTGAAATACTGAGGACACTTGCAAAAGACAGGGTAGTACAACACTAAAACCATACGTTTTATAATCGCTTCTTTATTTAATATAACATTATACCGTTACTTTCCTTTCACAAAAATGAACCACAACATTAACAATAAGGAAGATCTTGGATAGATATTAATGAGAACTGTTTTGTTAAATCATACCATATAAAATCATTTCAAAACAAGTTTAAATTGTATTTTTAAATGCAAGGTTATTCAAGTGTGCTGAAAGTATCTCAGTATTTATTTTAATCTGCTTTTTACCTCACCGTTCTAATCCTTTAGTTTTATAAAAAGCTTTCTACGGTTGCAAACTAGCAGTCTCTATGAACACTATGTTATCGGATAGCTGTTTAAAGTCTGTCTCTGTTCCTATCAAATGAACCATAAATAATAAATAAATGACCCGATCCAGAAAGGAAAAAGGCAAACACTTAAGTCACGTGTTACTACAGAAAACCTCAAACATGGTCTTTGACAGTACACAAACAAAACATGTATTGAAGTTGAGCTCACATTGTGCAGGCTGTACCAAGTGGCAGGGGGCAGGTAAGCAGCCAGCTCTTCTGCCCCCCGCTCTAAAACTGGGCTGATGAGAAGGGAACTCCCCCAGAGGAACTGTCGGTCTATGGTCTGACAGTTAGGGTCAGTGGGAAACCTAAGGAGGTAGATAAGGAAGAAAGAGAAAGATAATGTCATAGAAACCGAACTATGTTGTCTTGTGTTGACAATAGGGAATCCAGAGGAGAAGACACATACTCCACGAAGAGTGGCCTGGCTACAGTGTCAGCAGAGGTGTGCGCATGATGGAAGAGTGTGTAGAGGAAAGGGAGAAGGGAGTAACGAAGGTTCAATGCACTCCGCATGGCTGCCTGGGCCTTCTGCCCAAAAACATAGGGCTCCTGAGGCTGGGGGACACATAGAAACACACAGACAATGAGAAGATATAGAGTTACATCTATTCATAATACATGAAACTGATGGACTGCTCTAGACACAGTGGAAACACATTCAAGGCAAATTCTGACATCTTTAAAAACATTTAACATAAACAAAGTTAACTTAATGATTTGATGGTGTTTTTATGAATTGTCCTGTTTCCAGAAAAAGCGCTCTATAAATAAAAAAATGCATTAATGAAGCACAGCAGTTAACAAACTGATATAAACATTCACTGAGAACAAAAGCAGTGTCTCTGTCTCACAGCGTTTGGCTTGTCATTGTGGTTCCTCATAAATGGGTAGAAGGCCCCGAGCTGCATCCAGCGTACACACAATTCCTCAGTGGTGTTCCCGCCAAAACCACAGATGTCCGCCCCCACGAGGGGAACCCCGAACAGGCCGAAGTGCAGCACAGCTAGAGGGGGAATAGGTTCAAAAGGTCAATCAAAAACAATCAATCTGTGACTACATCAAACAAGATTTAAAAATAATGTCTACAACATACAGATCCCCCATAAGGCCAACATCCCACTGAATAATCACATTCATGCCAACATCAGTGACAGTGTAAAAACACAATTTAATGAATCTTCAAAAGCTACATGTCCTCACCAGGGATGGAGTATCGGAGCTGCTCCCAGTCACTCCGGACGTCTCCTGTCCAGACTCCAGAGAAGCGTCCGATGCCAGGGAAAGAGGAGCGAGACAAGACGAAGGGTCTCTTTCCTCGTACCTTAAT
Source organism: Notothenia rossii (assembly GCF_949606895.1). NCBI lineage: Eukaryota > Metazoa > Chordata > Actinopteri > Perciformes > Nototheniidae > Notothenia > Notothenia rossii. The sequence goes on from NC_136906.1 coordinate 15,324,018, forward strand.
GAGAGCGCTGCAGAAAGCAACCATCACCGGGATGAATACAGAACAAAAAACAAAAGCTAAAGAAAAACGTGGCCTAAATATTCTTTGGTGACCTCCAATATATGTCTTTCAATAGTTATATGCATGTTCTCAAAGAAAGGCTGTCTTTCTATTCATTCATTTTAAACTAGCTAAACAAATACTCTGGCGACCATGCAAGTGCAGTTTGAATTTGAATGAGTTATATAGCTTTAGCTCTACTAAAAGATAAAACATGAATAACGATCTTTTCAATTTGTCAAGATATTACCTTTTTTGTTAAATGTGTTAACACTGTCCTTTTAGAGCAGATGTCTTCCATAAAATGGCCATTATTACCCTTTTTGCTGCTATTCCCGCACTGTGTAACTCAAAGATAAATAAAGTGGAAACATTTGTTTTGTGCCCTAAACCTGCATTTTTTTTAAATAGCCAGCAGGGGGCAATGCCTCCCTTTGCAAAAAGAAGTCAATGAGATACAATTACCCACTTGAATTATTACCCCAGGAAACATATTAAACACGAGTTAAAAATCTTAAAAGGCTAGTTTCACACTGATACAAGATTAACATACTTCTATCTGTGGATAGATATGTAAATTGTAATCCCTGTAATTGTTGCTATATGATGTCCTTTTGTTGTTCTGTTGTTTATGTTTTTATTTCTTCATGTGGAACCTACTGCTGCAGGTCTCCCTTGAAAAAGAGATCAATGATCTCAATGGGATTTCACCTGGATAAATAAAGGTTTTGAATTGAATTGAATACTTCATACTGATATACATTTTGTAAATGAGAGGTAATTAGATTATAAAGACTACGATGGAGACAGCCAAATGGATAGGTGGAGGCTTCAATGGGTGATGTTAAAGTGACTCTGTCCCCTTGTCCTTTACCTGCAAAACTAGCTCGTCAAAATGCATCAGCACCACTGCATGGTCTCACCTGTGAGTGGCAGAGGCCTCCGTCAGTCCGTACATATTGTGCAGGTTGTAGTGAGTGGACAGCTTCTGCTGGGCCGAAAGACAAATAGTTCCCGAGTTCAACTTGCCTCCAACAACTCCTGTTTGTATAAAAGTCAGGGAGACACACAGGTAAAAATGAATGCAACATATTCTGCCATCAGTTATGCATTTATAGTTATTTGGATGGTGTTTTGTACAATATCTACACATCTACTTCAATGAATAAACTGACTACAAATGCCTTGAAAAGTGCTCTAAATAAAAATGTAATGAATTATTATTATTATTAAATGTAAATGTATAAAGTCTGTATTAATTTCCTGCTAGTAACACTGATCCAATACACTTACTGGGTGTGTAGGGCGGGTTCTCAAGGTCACTGTCAGGACAGCCCTCCACTGAGCCCTGCACAAAACTGGATGGTTCATTCATATCCTGGGCGGAGCACAGGGGAAATACAAGTTATTTTCTTTATGTGATTTTAAGGTGCACACAAACCAATCCACAACATGCCTCAGAACAGAAAACCTGATATAACTGATGTCTAAGTGATAGTATCTTTGGCAAAATAAACGGTGGACCGTTTGTTTAAAGAGAACAAATTATGCTCATTTTCAGGTTTCATAGTTATATTTTGTGCCTCTACTGTGACATGTTTCCATGCTTTACTGTTCAAAAAGGTCTTTATTTTACTCACACTGCCTGTACTGCAGCACCTCTTTTCACCCTCTGTCTGAAACCAGAGCCCAGTCTGCTGTGATTCGTTAGCTGGCTGACTCTGATGTGATGTTTGTGGTCAACCGATTACAGATGCCCCACCATTAACCTAATAGTGATGTCATTTTAGGGACGTAAAACAAGGAGTCCGTTTCAGGCAGGGGGGGGGGACGGGGGGGTTGTGTGGGAGAGAAACTCCCTCTGGCATGAACTTTGTGATTAAGCCTCTGCAGACTATTTACACGAACAAAAACCTATATAACACACTACAGGAAAGGGTAAACCCCAAAAATCATACTAGGGCCCCTTTAAATACTCAAAATCCATAGACCATCCACAGGAACTTTAGAATGAAAATCTCTGATGCAGTCCTCCCACCAGCGTCCGGTCTCTGGGTTGGTGAAGTCGGGGAAGGCTGTGGGGCCTGGCCAAACCTAGAAACACAATATATACATTTGCATGACATACACACATGAAAATCAGACAGAGAAAACATGCATCCCCAGAAAAAAGTCTAACCTTCCCTATCAGGATTTGTCCTGTAGAATTTTTTATGAAGACGTCTCGTTTCAGCCCATCATCAAACGGTGGGTAAGTGCCAGGGGGGCTGCTGCTACTGATCCCAGGGTCCTGAGACGGAAATAATACGCATGACTGACAAGTTAAGAACGTTTTGCTGCCATCTACTGAAAAATAACTGTAATCAGTAATGATTACTTGTGCGTACATCGAGATTTTCACTATACCAAAACAATCAAAATAACTGATGCATGTGCTAAAGTATTGATTCATAGTTAAATCGGCATTAATAGTTGGTGAGTTATTTAAACTTAAATATGTCACACCAGGATAAGGATGTATTTCATGCCACTCTTATGGAACTCGTCAACCATCTGTGGGAGGTCTCCAAATCGCCACGGGTCAAATGTGAACACCCTTCGTTTATTTGCATAGTCCAGATCATTCCACTGCACATCCTGGTGAAAGAAAAAGCAAAATAATCTCAATTGGACGTCAGTATTGTAAGTATCTGAAGACGTTACAGCAGTTGGACTGATTAATTCAGTGATCATAATAATGTGAACATCATACTGTAAATGCACATATATTGGAAAATGTTCGGTGAGCTGTAATAATTACTTTAATTTAAGAAGGATTTAAGAGAACTTTACCATGGGAAACTTAGCATTGTGCATGCGCTGTGCAACATGCCGGGTTGTATTAGATGTCGTGTAACCCCAGCGACACAGATGAAAGCCCAACGACCAATAAGGAGGCATCATAGGATAGCCTGGTGATAGATAAATGGTAACAGGTAAACACATTAAGTTGCCTAAATCTACACTTATATCTTGCTAGTGTGTGTATACACCTATTTGTTTTGCCCCCTGAAGATGTGTTTCTGAATGTGAACACTGTAAAGACGTACCAATGACCTGAAGGTACTGTCGTATAACACTTTGAGGATCAGGACCCACAAAAATGTACAGGTCCAGGACTCCACCGATAGCCACCCAGGTGAGAGCGGGGGTCGGCTGCAACATCACCTCTGCAGAGACATTTGGAAAGATATTCAGCAATAATTATTATTCCTGAATTGTTTGGTATGGACAAAAAAGGGGCAGTGGAACATGAACATTCAGATAGGTACCGATTGCATTGCTGTTGAGAAGGAAAGCTCCATGTGCCAAGCCGTCCTCCTCCTGGACTATGTAGAATGGGTGGGAGCCATAGAGGTTAGCATCAGCCTGTAGAGAAAGACAAGTGTCAACATTAACAACTTGATCACACAACAGACAAAGAGGGAGTAAATGACAAAAGCTTGACCCTCTACAGGGGTGTCCAAACTTTTTTCACTGAGGGCCACATACAGAAAAATATACGAAGGGCTGGGCCACTCACTAGAGGTATATTGCCTCATAAGTTCAGTTATAAGTGAAAATCAATCAAATGTAGGTAAATGATGCTTGTGAGTGTTGGCAGCTCATCCCTTAAAACAGAAGCCTCAGATTGATTATAAAAAGGAGAAATAGGAAGGGTGTTCATTTCAAGCTTGTTATGGAAATAAGTCATTGGGCTTTTTTCTTATCAACTAAGATTTGTTAGAAAATGTTTCCAACTTTAATTTACTGAATGTATTTGAAAAGTTATCTTAAATATGAACACACGAATACTACTGTGTAATATATGTTTACATTTATATTTAAGAAGTACAATATAAGACAAGCACAAGTTTCATTTGTGGGCCATTTTCCATTATACTTTTTGAATTAGCTGAGGACCGATTCAAATGGTCCGCGAGCCGTAGTTTCGACACCCCTGCTCTACAAGGACAGCTTGATTTTCAAAACATCCAAATATTTCGAGATATTACAATTTATTATTAATTATAAAAGGGGCCGATTATATTTGTGCTGGAAGAGGGTAAACTTTCCATTTCACCATCATTAGAGAAAAATAAACAAAGAAGAAATATATTATTTTCCTGTTTCAGAAGTTGCTTTTTCTTGTTTTGACCCCTTCACACTTGTGTTTTGAACCACTGCAAATGACTCACGTGGGGCGCCATGTCTCTGTTCCAGAGAGTGACAGAGGTCCAGTTCAGGTCCAGGAGGAGGGGGGTGTAATGCTCCCCGAGGCCGGACACAAGGGAAGAGGCCAGCGTGGTGGACAGCTGCAGGTACTGGTCAGCAAACAGCAGAGGAGCAACCGTGGTATTCATGCTGGACAGGCGGGACACAGAGAACAAACACACATGCACTTCATGAAAATCTTGATTAGGGAAAACACCTCGCTGCTCATTTTGTGCAGTTGTCTTATCCATGAGTGATAAGACTAAATGAGATAAAAGAACCCTCTGTGACCCAGCCTCTCAATATAAATAGTGGAAATAAATACACTCTCTGGTCACTATTAAGTATATCTTTACAATCTAATGGAAACAAGATAGTTCATATAGTTCAACACCGGCAAAGTACAACATAGGGCGCAACACACTAATGAAAGCACACTGTGTTCCTTTGTTACAAATGATAGAAAACACAGACTTAGATAAATATACTTAAATAATGTAAAATAAAATAAACTATATTTACTGAAATGTATAATAGTCTAGCAGGAAGGGCCCTTAGATTTTGAACAAAACACAACAATGATTTTTCTTATCTTTAGGGTCTCCCATTAATTAAATTGATTGTTGTCAACAAGAAATTTGGGGAAAAAAATGTTTTTTTTCCCTGAAAAAGAGCCAAATTAGACCAGGCCGAATATGGGAAAGGTGAAAAAAAGGTCACATAACTTGAGAATGATCACTCTTTTCCTCTTCAGATTAGCTGAGGTATGACCCAGGTGGATATCCTACATCACCAAATAGTCAGACAATGATTTACCTAAAACAATAAGGAATTATAGTCCCGTAAACTTAGCTTTAGTTTAGACGGAAATTGTACTTTTTGGTGATAGGAACATAGGACTCAATCACTTTTCACTCATTTATCAGAAAAACAGAAATCCCTAATGTTGGGGAAATATTTTCCAAGGCCCATAACTTTGACACAGTTTATCAGTTCAAACTGTCCTGACTGAGCACAGGCACCTGTAACCTTGGCTGCTGTGCTCTCAGTGTTCTGTCTCCCTGCTCCTGCCTGTTGGCGTCAGCTGATAGAGGTGTTATGATTCTATCTTGTTATGCAGCATGTTGATTATTCTCTCTGAACTAGCTAAATACATGGGTCTGGGGTAGAGTTCTTCAGAATTGACGTGGCAACTCTCCCTTGCAATCAGACCGTGACTGCTGTGACTTGTGATGTGAATCCTCCGGCCGAAACTCCTATAATAAACCATCAGTGTTTGACATCAAAGCTCCTGCTCTTCCCGTGTCTCCTTCATGAGTCGGTGACTCCCACCGCATTGCTACACAGAAGTTTCCCTTACACCTAAAAAATATACCATAACTGAATTGTCTAGGGTGCTATTGAACACTAACCAGTAGTTGTATGGAAATATCTGGTACAGTTCTATTGCAAATGAGATTTCTTTAGACATAGGCCTACCTCTTCTCTGATCAGTCAAATTCCGAATGAGGGATAAGTGGCATAATAGCATATAAGTTAAGAATGCTCACTCTGAGTCTGATGGTCATTATATTTGGAGAGGGAAATACCAGGTGGCTGAACTACATCACCAAATAGTCAGAATAAGAGCAACCTAATAAAATAAAGTGTATTGATTCTAAATTGCAAGCCTCTAAAACATAGGTTTAAATAGTACAGGTTTTATTGAAACTGGAACCTTAATTCAAAGTACAGTTTACAAATCATCAAATCATTCTGTGAGAGGTCAAGTATATAGATACTAGAATATAATGTTAAATGTCAGCTTCCTCACAAACGTTAGGGGACACATTTTGACATTCTGCACAGCAGGTGCAGGGGAAGTACAGGGAAGGCCAACAGAGAGGCACTGGCACTTTCCACTTTCTCCACACTTTGCATCTTTCCAATACAAGTGAGTAATGTCTCTCTCTTCTCTAGATGCTGGGGGTTTTGTAAATAGCACTGGTTGAATGGCCGCATCTCTGACAATCCACCCCTTGCCAATAGGACTCTATAACAAGGGTTTGGGTTCGGGCTGAGACACCATATCGCTGTCTGAAACATTGCTCTTTACATGTTGTTGAAATGCATCCTCTGTTGGCGGCAGATTTTCCGAGGCTGCATTTGTTGTTGATGCAATTATGAAGCTCAGTTCCTCCAAATGTGTTCACATCAGTTCAATTTCCTTTTTCCATATAGTATAAGCGCAAATTCTCTTGCGACTGGCAAAGACTCTTCCAAGCTGGCAGGGAGTCCAAAATGGGCCAGATCTTTGAGCTCGCTGAGATGGGTCTTGAGTTCGGTGAATGCTGTTGTCTTTCCTATTCTGTACAAACTACTTGTTGTGCCACAGCCAGTGAGTGCATGACATGCTGGTAGACAATTAGACATGTCTTTTCCATCTTTTTCACATACAGTTGCAAGAAAAAGTATGTGAACCCTTTGGAACTACCTGGATTTCTGCATAAATTGGTCATAAAATGTGTTCTGATCTTCATCTAAGTTACAAACACAGTCTGCTTAAGCTAAAACCACAGAAACAATTATATGTTTTTATGTTTTTATTGAACACACCATGTAAACATTCACAGTGCAGGGTGGAAAAAGTATGTGAACCCTTGGCTTTAATAACTGGTTGACCCTCCTTTGGCAGCAATAACCTCAACCAAACGTTTCCTATAGTTGCACATCAGACCTGCACAACGGTCAGGAGGAATTTGGGACCATTCCTCTTTACAAAACTGTTTCAGTTCAGCAATATTCTTGGGATGTCTGGTGTGAATCGCTCTCTTGAGGTCATGCCACAGCATCTCAATTGGGTTGAGGTCAGGACTCTGACTGGGCCACTCCAGAAGGCGTATTTTCTTCTGTTGAAGCCATTCTGTTGTTGATTTACTTCTGTGCTTTGGGTCGTTGTCCTGTTGCATCACCCATCTTCTGTTGAGCTTCAATTGGTGGACAGATGGCCTTAAGTTCTCCAGCAAAATGTCTTGACAAACTTGAGAATTCATTTTTCCGTCGATGATGGCAATCTGTCCAGGCCCTGAGGCAGCAAAGCAGCCCCAAACCATGATGCTCCCTCCACCATACTTCACAGTTGGGATGAGGTTTTGATGTTGGTGTGCTGTGCCTTTTTTTCTCCACACATAGCGTTGTGTGTTCCTTCCAAACAACTCAACTTTGGTTTCATCTGTCCACAGAATATTTTGCCAGTAGTGCTGTGGAACATCCAGGTGCTCTTTTGCAAACTTCAAACGTGCAGATCAGAATACATTTTATGACCAACTTATGCAGAAATCCTGGTAATTCCAAAGTGTTCACATACCTTTTCTTGCAACAGTATGGTGTTGATGGGGACATATCTCTCTCTCTCATTCCATGGCCTGCAAACATGTATTTTCTTGCATAATATATGAGCAGTATTTCCACACCTGTGTCATCACACCTCGCAATGATGCGGGAATATGACTCTGCAAGATGTATGGCATGGAGCACCATCCTTGTGACTGCCTCCTCCTGATCACTGTACAGTGATGTCAAACTGCTGATTTCTGCTGTGCAGATGCTCTTCACCTCCTCCCCTTCGTCAAGAGTGTAGTCTCTGTGGGGCAGCAGTGACAATGTAGCTGCTCACAAACATGCACAGTGCAGTCTTGTTTCCATGACTCCTCAAGTACTTCCTGTAGTTTGGGACATTATTTTTGCCAGTGATAACATTTGTAGGCCTTCCATCACTTGCACCTCTCCTTTGCCTCTCCAGGTCTTTGATTGACTGTGGGCCGACGGGCCGTCATACCTGTCAAATACCATGACCACACATTTCATTTCTTGTTTTCTATATATATATATATATATATATATTTATATATATATATACTGTATATAATACATGCCAAACACTCAGTATGATTATGTGAATGGGTGTGTCAATGCAGGTGCATTTAAAAAAGTGCAGACGTGTATTGAGGACCCTGCTCTGAAGAATAAGTGTTATAACCTAAAGCAAAACAAATGTCCCAAACTACAGGAAGTACTTCAGGAGTAGTGGAAACAAGACTGCACTGTGCATGTTTGTGAGCAACTACATTGTCACTGCTGCTCCTCAGAGACTACACTCAGGTGACTCATCTTGGCAGGTGGATTTGACGAAGGGCAGGAGGTGAACAGCATCTGCAAAGCAGGAGTCAGCAGTTTGATCAGGAGGAGGCAGACACAAGGATGGTGCTCCATGCCATACACCTTGCAGAGTCGTATTCCCGCATCATTGTGAGGTCTGATGACACAGATGTGGAAGTACTGCTCATATATTATGCAAGCAAATACATGTTTGGTTCATCTCTAGTGCACATGTATGCAGGCCATGGAATGAGAGAGGGATATGTCTCCATCAACACCATATGTGAGAACATTGGGAAAGACATGTCTAATTGTCTACCAGCATGTCATGCACTCACTGGCTGTGGCACAACAAGTAGTTTGTACAGAATAGGAAAGACAACAGCATTCACCAAACTCAAGACCCATCTCAGCGAGCTCAAAGATCTGGCCCATTTTGGACTCCCTGCCAGCTTGGAAGAGTCTTTGCCAGTCGCAAGAGAATTTGCGCTTCTACTATATGGAAAAAAGAAAAAGGAAATTGGACTGATGTGAACACATTTGGATGAACTGAGGTTCATAATTGCAGCAACAACAGAAGCAGCCTCGGAAAATCTGCCGCAAACAGAGGATGCATTTCAACAACATGTAAAGAGCAATGTTTCAGACAGCGATATGGTGTCTCAGCCCGAACCCAAACCCTTGTTATGGAGTCCTGTTGGCAAGGTGTGGATTGTCAGAGATGGGGCCATTCAACCAGTGCTATTTACAAAACCCCCAGCATCTAGAGAAGAGAGAGACATTACTCACTTGTATTGCAAAGATGCAAAGTGTGGAGAAAGTGGAAAGTGCCAGTGCCTCTCTGTTGGCCTTCCCTGTACTTCCCCTGCACCTGCTATGCAGAATGTCAAAATGTTTCCCCTGACGTTTGTGAGGAAGCTGAAATGTAACATTATATTTTAGTATCGGAATTTGACTGTCTCAGAGAAGAGGTAGGCCTATGTCTAAAAAAATCTAATTTACAATAGAGCTGTACCAGATATTTCCGTACAACTACTGATTAGTGTTCAATAGCACCCTAGACAATTCAGTAATGATATATTTTTTAGGGATTAATGTTTTTCTGATAAATGAGAGAAAAGTCATCGTCTATGTTCCTATCACCAAAAAGTACAATTTCCGTTTAAACTAAAGCTAAGTTTACAGGACTATAATTCAGTTTTGTTTTAGGAAGATAATTGTCTGACTATTTGGTGATGTAGGATATCCACCTGGTTCATACCTCAGCAAATCTGAAGACGAAAAGAGTGATGATTCTCAAGTTATGGGCTTTTTTGTCACCTTTTTTTGTCACCATATTCGGCCTGGTCTAATTTGGCTCTTTTTCAGGGATTGGGAGAACAACCCAAATAAAAAATATTTCCCAAAATAAGATTTGACAACAATCAATTTAATTAATGGGAGAACCTAAAGATAAGAAAAATCATTGTTGTGTTTTGTTCTACCTCGGGTAGGGGTATCTCGAAAACTAAAGCCTTTTTTGAGGACTTGCTGCTGGAATATAAGGAAGTGATCACACTACATGTAGAAAATATGACTATAATGTTGGGAAAAGGTATAATATGACTAAGTGTGAGTAAGTAGGATCTTTATATTAATGATTAGTAAGGCTTTATAGACGGTTTCTATGACGGCAGCTATAAAATGCAAAAATATTAAAACAGAAAAGAGATACTCACATCACCCTTCCATTAGATTTCCGGCGCACTATGAAGCCAAATGGCTCCGCCTGGTATTCAGTGGTATAGAGAACATCCTGGGTATCAGCTGGGCTCTGAGGAACACCAGCTGGGAGCTTAACCTCATATCGCTGAGATGATGGGTCCTTAAACTTGAGAGAAAACAAATATCATTTCAGTTTTTTCCAAGGCAGAATAGTAGAGGGTCTAATCCCTTGATCTCATACATATTAATAAATAAATAAAGGTTATTATGGACTCACCCTTAGTTTATAACAGGCCTATCTTGGCATACAACACAAAACCTATTAATGTAAGCCAGATTCAGAGTGCTTTTTAAACAACGCAATTCAAAAACAAAGAATAAAAAAAGAATATATAAAATACTATATAAAAAATAGTTCACAATCAGATCTTTAGACCTTATTTGTCTACAACAAATTACTCACAAATGAATGCACTACATAATACTAGAGAAGTCCAGGTGGTATAGAGTCCATTTCGGTTTCTTTTCCAGACTTTTTAGACAATGTGAGCAAATGTAAACAGATACAAAATGTAACAACCTTACATATTTTTTTATATCTGAATTGTTAATGGTTTTGGTGAGACATTTCATGGAAAATCAATTCTGTTAAATCATAACAATATGTGTAATGCAAATGAAAAGTAAAATCCCTTTCCATGTTGCCTTTTTAAACTCAAACTACATTAGGCCTACAGTCATCTATACTTAAAATGTAAATCAACCCTATGGGCACTGCAACATTTCCATCATCTCATGTTTTACACGGACATTGGGTACTCACAGTGAGGTGTAAGCAGCCTGCAGCCTCCTCTGTCACTTCTAGGTGTAGAGTGGCAATGTCTTTGGGGAGATATGAAGGGGTGGCACGAGTCAGGGTGGCCCCCTGTCCTCGTGCAGTGGGGGTGAGAGGACCCATTTTGTAGCCAGGGTACAAACTGGGGTAGAAGCACCAAGGTGGTCCTGCAGAGTGAGGCAGGGGGGCATAGCAGCAGCCCCTCTCTTCACACTCTCTCTGGGTGAGCAGCCTGTCCCTGGCACAGTCAAACCGACTCTCTGGGGTCAGGGTGCATTTATCAGCTCTGGATATAACAGTCCTTGTTTCTACTGACTTGTTCTGTGGTTTTGCTGGATAATAATAACCAAGTATTGTATGTGCTTCAGTGTGCTGAGCAGAAACTGATCTAACCAGTCTGGTCTGATGAATAGACAAGTGGTTGATGTAAAAACATAAAAAGGCAAAGAGCAGCAGGAGCACAGCTGCAGTAAAGTGAGAAAGCAGACCCATACTCATCAGAGATGTGAGGCGACAGTGCACTCAAGCTCTGCTGCTATACACACCTTGTGCTCCGTATGGTGTAAATAACAGAGGTGGAAAAAGTATTTAGAGCTTATACTTAAGTAAAAGTAGAAGTAACAGGGTGTAGGAATACTCTGTTACAAGTAAAAGTCCTGCATTCAAAATACAATTTCAGTAAAAGTACAAAACTATTAGCATCAAAATATGCTTAAAGTACAGGAAGTAACAGTAGCTACTCATTAAACAGATTGGCCCATTTCAGAATAATATAAATAATATGTTTTGATTATAATTATTGATGCATTAAATTGTTATCAAAGCTGCGGTGGAGCTAGTTGTAATTACTTGTTATACTGCAGAGTAGCTTGTGAATGTTACTCCATGTATAAATAAAGTGTTATTTAAGTGTTGATTATAGTTCACGAAATCAATCCAAATCTGTAATTGAATGTATTAAATTAATCTAGTGAAGTAAAAGTACAAGATTTGACTCTGAATTGTAGTGGGGTAGAAACAAAAAGTAGCAAATCGTTTAAATACTTAAGTAAAGTACAAGAACCTCAACATTGTACTGAAGTACAGAACTTGAGTAAATATACTCAGTCACTTTGCAACACTGGTAAATATTTAATAGTAGAGTAAGTTGTAACTATCACAGACAGCTGTCATGAATGTATAGCAGATAATCACTTACACTCACAGTTGTGTTCATTTTGTGGGCGTTGAGCTGTTGCTCATTGGCTCTGTGGCCGGTGGATTTGTTAGCTCTGAGCTAACAATTATCTATTGAGCAGTTCAGTGTCGGAGCTATTAATATTAAGCATGTGCTTCCCAGCAAACTGCGTGCGCGTCCTCGTCCTGTAGCAAAAACATGTTGTTTTGCAAGACAGCGGACAAGCAGTATTTTAGTGAAATCATTTGTTTTGTAGAAGAGTAAACACGGCTACAATACAACTACGGCAAGCATAGAAGGACAAAAAGTGCCAACACTTCTGCTGCTACTGCTGCTTTTCGCTTTTATCTTTATGTGAATTAACAAAAGCGACATAAAACAAAAACGTTTCAAAAATGGAAAGAACATGCATAGGCTAGAACAACAAAAGCTGCTATCGTTATTTGAACCAAGTGAAAACATTAATGTAGGTAGATTTTCATTATTATGTTGGTAATATTGTTTTGTGTTTGTGGATCAATCTAAAAAATGCTGTCTGAAACATCTTTATAATTTAGCCCTACTTTTTTAAATAATTCGATTCTTATAAAAATGGAAATAAAATGTGCCTTTAGTCATTCATAAAACTGTTTGATGAACCGAAAACACTTGATGGGACAAAAATCTGGTAACCATGCACGGTCAAATACAATTACATAGACAACCCCATGACTTGCTGTTTATTACTGAAATCACACCCAATAACATTGAAATGTTTTATTGATATCCTAATATGTCACTCACCTTTAATTATGAAATATCTAAGAAGTGATGTTGTTTTTACACTCATTCGATTGCTAGTGTATTTATTCTGTACTGACTGACATTTGTCCCAAAGACGGGTCTACTAGTTCAGAATACTACAACATCAGGGAGCCCTTTTGGTTTCACGTTATTTGAAAGACACATCATTTAACTCCAACATAACTAATATCACAATGAAGGGGAGCTCTAGCAATTATGGTCTGGACCTTGGACTTCGAGCCGTGGCTGAACCTGTCTCTGCGGTCCAGCCTGACTCTCATCATACTACTTCCCTGATGGCTCCCACAGGATTGTTGACATCCTCGTGGATTCATCTTCTTATTACAGACACATGCATTTCCAAACATTTGGTCTACCTACGCTGAAAAATTTATTATCTCTTCGATTTACACACGGCATCTATTGCACGTCTGTCCGTCCTGGGAGAGGGATCCCTCCTCTGTTGCTCTCCCTGAGGTTTCTCCCATTTTCCCCTTTAAACTGTGGGGTTTTCTCTGGAAGTTTTTCCTTGTACGATGCGAGGGTCTAAGGACAGAGGGTGTCGTATTGTCATACTGATATTCTGTACAAACTGTGAAGTCCACTGAGACAAATGTAACATTTGTGATATTGGGCTATATAAATAAACATTGATTGATTGATGGCCAACTAACTTTGGTTTAACCATACATAAATAATTTAACTGTTGACATTTCAGAGTTGTCATTTGTCCCTTTCTAGAGTTATTCGTATTTGTTATATTATCTCCACACTATGCAGCAGTTGCCAAAAATATTCAAGTTCTTTGACAGTGTGAAAATGAGTAGTCCAATCTCTTCATATTAAGTGTCAATTTGTGTGAATAGGGCCTTACAATTCTGTCTTATAAAGTCTGCCAGTTGGTAAATCAATATCTTGTTAAAGACTATGAGTCTGATATTTAAAGGTTGTTCAAAGATTGACTGCAAAAACAAAAAATGAAGGTTAAAACGTTTATTGTATTCAGCTAAATGTTTCGAATGTATGGAAGAACACCAATCACAACAGTCAAATATTTCTTCAGTATCATAAACCAAGCATTTAATGCAAAACACATAAACAAAAAAACATATCAATATACTGTAAGTACGGGTAGGTGCTTTAGGCTACAACGCTTTTAATACAAGAAGAAAATATAAAAATATAGGAAAACAAGTACAGGTTGTTGCCGGACTTGCTCATTTTATGGACAGGTAGGGATTTTTACACTTTAATACATGTGTTTCTGTTGCATATCAATACGAGTACACATTCTTTTCCAACTGTACATAATCCTGCCGTTCAGCCCTTAATTCATGATTTGTTAAAACACTGATACAATTCCCATTAGATACATTTAATCCCTTTCTGGGTTGTATTCTGAAAAATATAAAAGAGCGAGTATAAGCCATCATGATAAAGAAGCCAAGATGTTGAGGAAAGGTTGACACTTTGAACATCAGTTCACTTTGTTTCTGTCTAGCAGCAATAAAGTTAGCTGAATCCAGGCACACATCCTCACTTGAGATGCATTCAAAATACATCTTGATGCCAGTTGTGAATTACAGTTCTGGAACTACAAACAATCTGAAAATAATGGGATACTAGATACAGGTCTACACGGGGACCACCACAGGTTCCCATTAGTGAAGCATTGAGCTGTAGAGTAGCAAAAACAGTTTGCATTGTTATTACCCCAGGAATCCAGAGTCAATCATGGCATATTCAATGTTCATACATATGCAAAATCATTTTTATCAAATGCCACTTGAGCATATTTTGTAGTACATGTTCTCTCTCAAGTATAAGAGAGAAAAAATAATTATTAAACTTTCTTAGAAAATAAAAAAATCCATTGGTAATAATATACCTTGCCCTTTGACAGTTTAATTGTTGTCTTTGACAAATATTGCCTACTTGGCAAACTATGGTACGAGTCTTTTTGTGTTTGAATAGATAAGATACTCGGCCAAATGCTTTAGCAATATACTGTCAAGCCGTATATGACAGGATCATTGTTTATTGACAAATTATTGTTGCACAAGAATATTGCAGGCAACAGGGCCTCGGAAGGTAAACCCCAGGTAGAATGTGATGTTTTCATTACTGTGAGGCACTGAAGGAACATGAAGAGGCAGGATATGGAAATTCTTTTTCCGTGGGCCGTCGAGGTACACCACTCCATCTTCAGTCCATCCGGAAACACGTTTCATCATTGTGGCAATCTCAGGCTTTTTCCATGCTTCACCCCTGAACCACTTCATGCGTTTTTCAGACACAGAGAACAGCTTTGTGACTCTTTCAAACTTTTTCTTGTGGACAAATTTATCCAATCCATTCCCACTGCCAAGAAAAAAATGGGTGTAAAGCCTTCTCTTTCGCTGAAGAATGTCCTTCATCTTGATCCAGTACCGTTTTTCCAGGTGTTCAACAGCTGATTGAACAATCTCATATTTTGTTTCTTTCTCCACATCTGTGTCATGATCCTCTGGCCAGAACAGCAATGTAAGCCAGAACAGTGCACTTGGTAAACATTTCCTTTTATCTTTTGGAAACTGATGACAAAGTGCCTGCAGATCTTTCAGAGGAGCTACATTTTGGGTCTGCAGTGACAGGCAGTTCAGAGTGATGTGGGCCGTGATGTAATTGACAATATCCATTTGACCAAATTTGGCTTTTATTGGATTGCTGGGGTAGAGAGAAACTATTTTCTCTAGAAGAGGTACTGCCTCCCTCTGGTCAGTTAGCTTGGAGAGGACGGATGTTATGTTACCCCCACCAAGCTGATAGATGATCATGCGTTTTTGGGAAGAAGTGAGATTGGCAGGGATTGATTGCATGTGAAGTGCAATCAAATAAGCTTCACTGAAGTACTTTCCAAACTCTGAAGATTTTTTTGCCAACCATTTCAGTGGATTACTTAACATCCCCTCAGGACATTCAGGGGTTTCTTCTCCATCCAAATCTATGCCTGTCTGGAAGTAACTGAGGTCTTCTGAGATCCATTCCAAGGCATCTTGTGTTGTCTTGTGAAGTTGTTTTAAACTGACATGAAAGGGTTGCCATGCATCTTCAACTTCCTCAGGAATGTAATCTGTTAACAGGTACTTCATACACTCTGAATGGCCATTTGCTTGGTTTGAAAAAACTAGCGATGAAGAGATCAGTTTGAGCAAGCTTAATGCAACATCAACTTCAGAAAAAAACCCTGAGCTGTTATGGGTACCCTTATCAGCATCAGCTGCTTTTTCACACTCTTGAAAACACTTCACAGCCTTCAGTGCAGTCTCCACAGCATCTGCTATTTGTTCTGCTGTCTTTGGTTTATTGTCAATAGCTTTGCATTTAGCTTGGAACCATTTTTTGTACACCTGCCCCTTTGTGTCGAGTATGTAGGAGTTGTTTGGCAGCTGTTTGGCTGCTGTCTCCGCCCACTGTTTTGCATCTTCAAACTTTTCATAAGTATAATGAAGGCGAGCAAGTTGTTGTGCAAAGAATGGATCTTTATGGAAACAATTGAATGCTTCCTTGAGTAACTCAATTGCTTTGTCTGGGCTTTTCTCCTTTTCACGAACATGCTCAATCAGAGGAGCAAAAAAACTATCAGTTTTATCCCCTTTGCTTATTCTGGCTCGCCTTAAGAAAAGTGCTCTCAAAGACGACAGATATTCTTCTCTTCCAAATCTGTGCTCAAAAAGCACATTCTCATGGAGCAAATCCATTGCTAAACTGCTTTGGGTCTGTTGGTTCTCCAAAAGTTGATGGAGAATTTCCTTTGCAACCAGTGGATGAATGATTCTGATTGATTCAATGTGTGTCTTCTCATCTTTAAGATGCAAGAAGACTAGTTTAGCCTGATCACTGAGTGATTTCTCAAACTCATGCTGGCGAAACCTTTCCAAGTGAATGGTAAAGGCAAGCAAAGCTTGACAATGGGACTGAGAGATGAAGGAGTTTTGGACGTAAGTGTTCAGCAGTGCAACATAGCAAATGAGGCGTGTGACCACAGACTGGCGGTCAATGCCTTGAAGCAAATGTTCCACAAAGTGTTGAACATATTCATCACTGAATCCTTCGCTCATCAGAACAAATGTCAAGATGAATTCAGGCTCATATCGTTCTTCAAGTACCTCACGTTTTCCAGCAAACTTTCTTTTCTCTTTATCACTCAGTTTGTGGGTGACAGACACATTCTGTAATGGAGACTCCTTGCACTTAATCTCTGGATCATGGGATCGTCTGCAGCTCAACAAAATGAAACATAGAGTTTCACATTGGATTCTCTTGTTGTTGGTGGCAACTTCAAGTTCATGCCTAAGATCATCTAGATATTCTTTGTCTGAGTCTTCAATTAGAAGTAGCACAGAAAGACATTTCTGTGGATCTTTTTCTTCATATTCTCTTAGCTCAACTGCATGTTGCGCAACAATACCAGCTGCATATGAAGGCTTCACAACTGCACACCTTAGATCTTTCCTGGTGTTCCAAAGTACTTGTCTGGCCACAGTGCTTCCACCACTTCCTGGATGATGGTAGATGTTTATACTGTTCACCGCAGGCTGATCTACTTTTCGTTTCAAAGCGTCATTGAGAAGTTTGGAAACATCCTTATAAGCATCTCTTTCTATAACCTCTCCAACGTACTTCTGTTCAGCAAGCCAGAAATTCAACCACTTTACTATCCCACCACGGTAAAACTGCTCTTCAATGTTTGCTTTTTCTTCATCAATGAATTCTTTGCTTGTTTCATTGCAATGATCGACACTCAGAATCTCCAGGGAATACATCTGTTCCTCTATGAGTGTTTCAAGAAGACATGTCCCTTTAACAAAGACTGGCAAGTGTTTGCTGGTAAGTGTGTTTAAGGGTTGTATTTCCTGGAGAGTTGAGTCAATGTGACTCATCCTCATCCCGACGACACTGGAGTTGTCCACAGTTTCTGTTCCACATGACCCCTCTGCAAAGCTTTGCCACTTCTGGAAGTTTTTCTCTGATTCACAGATGCAGATGATGTCTTCATGGCCTTCCATCTTTGTGAAAAACTCATAGAAGGTGTGCAAGAGAGGTTTCTCTACTGGTGATGTGAGAAGAAAAATGACCTGGAACGTCCCTTTTGGCAAGATTTGTTTACAGATCAAAGACAAAGATTCCTGCAGGAAAGTCATTTTTGTCTTTATCCAAGTCATTTCATCACATTGAGTTTCATTTCCTTTGAAGTCGGAACGGCCGTTACAAAAGATCCAGCTAGTTTGGTCAAACAGATGCAAGTGGCTTGTGAATTCGTTGATGCTCATGTCACCAGATAACCTATAGCTCTGCAGAGAATGCATGTTTGCAGCGTGATGCTGAAGGTATTTACTGCAAAGACCTGATGTCTTTGACTCTGGGTCAAAGTCAAACACACAGAACACGTTCATGTTAAGCAGCCAATCTATGTAGCAAAGGTCATTTGGGCTTAATTTGTTTGTGACAAATATGAACCATTTTTCCTTTTCAATGAATTTCTTCCCACTGGTCATTAGCACTTTGAGTTTCCTTCCGAGATCTTGGCAGAAGCCTGGGGCGCTGAGGAACTGATTTTGTTCTGCCTCTTCTCTTTGAGCATCCCGATCTCCAAGTCGCTGATAAAAATCACTTAGGTCTTTGTCATTCACTGGCTCTGTTTTCGAACCAACCCTCCGCAGAATTACTTCTTTCTCAAATTCTACTTTGTTGGTTGACTCTTTGAAGTTTGGGAGACGGACTGCATACACCTTGCTCTTAACAATACTTATTGAAGGCACAATGTCAACTTCTACCACATACCTCTTCTCCGTACTTTTTCGATCCAAAACCTCAATGAACCTTGGTGGCCGCACACATTGGCGAACATGCTCCTTGTCACAGGAGATACTCCTCTCAATGTAGTCCAAAGCATCCACATAAATGTCTTTCTCTTGTACAGCGATACCAATTATTTCACCATGCACGTATCCTGTATCCTCCTTGCTATCCATTACGCCAAAGTGTATTGTGCCATTTGTTCTGATATTCATACAGCCAGTTCCAAATTTAAGGACCTCTTTGGCAAACTTAGCTTGTAGTCTTGTGCGATCTAATGTAGAGGCTTTAGATAAAGACTTAAACTCATGGCATGGAGATGTTAGATTAAAAGCGCCTGATTCAGGTTGCAGGACTCTGTTCTTGACATATATGAAATCAATCTCTTCTTGATCGAATGGTCTTGGTCTGCAGTCTTCCTTTGAAGTCAGGACACATTGCTCTTGAGCAGTTTGTCTCTCGACAGAGTCCTCTGTATTTCTTAGAGAAGTCTGTGCTGGATGACCTTGAACTGCTTTTTGATTAATGTTTTGCTTGTCCTCCGTGTTTTTCCCGGGGTTTGGCTTAATCTTCTCTTGAGGTTTTTGCTTTGAGTTGATGAGCTCATTTCTCTTTTGAATGATCAAATGAGCAGGCCCTAACTTCATGCCAATTTTTGTCCTCAAAAAGTCCTCATCCAGTGTAAGAAGGATTTGTCCATTTACTTCTTCCTCATAAAGCTTCTCTATGTACGGCTCCTTCACTCCAAGGGATCTAAGCCAGGTGCTTACTTCGGATTCAGTCCAATCATTGGGTGACGGCTTGAGTTCGTCAGCTGTATAGAGTGGAAAGACAGAAAAAAGTAATAGGTTTATTTATAAATAACAGAATTAGAAAGGAATATATTTCCCTTTCACACTTCAGGGATATACAGAATGCACATTTTAATTTTAATAACATGCCATTTAGCTGACACTTTTATCCAAAGGGACTTAAAAACACTTTTATACCGTAAACATACAATTTTGGGTCAAAGGTGGGGTATGTCATTTTGGAGAAACCAGATCGAGTGCGCTAGAATTTGAAAATACATAACCGGAAAAAATCTGCAACTTCCTTATAGAGCCCCTCCTCCAACACACACGAACGCGCACATGACCAATGAGGGCACGAGATACATTTGTGCACAGGTGGAAGGCTGACGGGCAGGTAGGCCATCCAGTTATTATATGTATATATATATGTTTTGTTTTTTTAAACATAGTGTTGAATGTGCTAAATGTTATGAACCAGCTACTGTAATCTGCTTATTTGTCAGTTGTTTGGCGAGTTTAATACAGTTCATCAGAGTAATACTATACTGTCAAAGCATTTCAGCTGAAAACTGCTGTTTGCTGCAACTGAACTAAGGTAAATGAGAATGACCAATGAAATTAAAACATGCCAAATATACATGAGATATAATGCAAGGTGAGTAATACATCTGGGTTTCCCACTTGACCTCTTTAATTTTATACACAATCCTTTTCACTCACCCATGATTTTCTTTCTCCTTTCTTCAGCACATTCTTACATTTTCTGTTTTCTTTTATTACCTTCCATCTGCAAAAGAAAAAAGTTTACCTAGTTACTTTCAGCACATTATCACCTTGACAAGTATGGTAAAAAGTGTTACTTTAAGTTGTCACCGTAATTAATGGTGCCTAAAAATATAAGTAAACTTAGAATCTAAGACATAAAACAATGAAAGTTCAAACATAGGGCTGCAATATTGAAATAAATACAATAAAGACTATAAATGCGGGGTAGAATGGCAAATTATTATTTTTGGGCCTGATTAGCCTTTATTGGACTTGACAGTGTTGAAAGGGGGGAGACAGAGGGGATGACATGCTTAAAAGGCCCCAACCTGGGTCCTCCACACGGGAACTGAGTCCTGATACATGAGCCGCATTCACACCGCAGGACTTTCCCTGGTACTTTGGTTCTTTAGTTCCGTTAGTACCAATAATGTCGCGTTCACACCGCCGGTGTCGGTACACGATGGTTATGGCTAGAAAGGATCGTCTTGTGTAAAACTCTCGCGAGAGTTTGGCTGAATGTCACGTGGCTGAATGTTTACGTTTGGCAGCAGCCTTTCAGTTACGATCGTTAACATCAGTGGGCAACAGCAAAGGATGATGAGAAGCTAAACTATCTATTAATTATGTCAATTACAGGGAGTGTGATTGTTGAAATAGGGTGTTAGCAGTCTTGCTGGTGTTCAAAGAAGAATGACAACACTGTAGATCACCAACACTATGGTTTATTTTTTATTCACAGGCAGGTCAACGTTGTCGGAGTAAAAGTCCCAAGATAGCTCCTGGTGCAATAAAATGTTCCCTTGCAGTGTTTTACTATTATGTCTGATGTTTCTCTATTAATATTGCTGCTGGATTAATGGGTATGTTGCATCATGTTACTGCTGTAGATGTGTTTCCGAGCCACTCCGATTACAACGAGAGTTACAACGAGAACGTGACGTCATATTTACACTAGAAGCATCCTTTCTAGCCATAACCGTACACGATCGGCTCGGGTGCATCCGTCATCCGTCATATGACGTCATATCCGGCGTCATTTTCGCGGGCTTCTCTGCGTCAACCGTCACAGTCATAGATATGGTCACAGTATCATCATTACGTTGTATGACATTGCATGTAACGATGCAAAGTCTCCGAAAACGGAGCAGTGGCTGTGATGCTAGCTTTGCGGCTAGCGGTTAGTTTTTCCCTTTAAACTGTGGGTTTTCTCTGGAAGTTTTTCCTTGTACGATGTGAGGGTCTAAGGATAGAGGGTGTTGTTTTTCTCATACTGATATTCTGAACAAACTGCTGTTGTATTAGCTGTAAAATGTCTTTACTGTAGGGTATTTTTATTATTTGTACAGCACTTTCACTCAACCAAAAATCGTTTATAAATGTGCTATAGAAATGACTGATATTCTGAACAAACTGCTGTTGTATTAGCTGTAAAATGTCTTTACTGTAGGGTATTATTATTATTATTATTTGTACAGCACTTTGGCTCAACCAAAAATCGTTTCTAAATGTGCTATAGAAATAACACTTAATTTGATTGATTTGATTTGAAAGGGTGTGGGCAAAGTCTGCCTTTGATGTTCTTCCAGAGAAGCTGTTTGATCCTGTTTTCCCTTGATCTTTACTCTTTGTAGTGTGTACACAAAACTATCCTAGAACATTATAAACATTTTAGATCTTCCACCTGCACGCCTGAGGAGGGACTAAACAGAGACATAACCTCAGTGTAGTAATAGTGTAGTGCAGAACTTCAATGATCTACCAACAAAATGGCCAAAAGATATTCTGCTCAGAGAGCCTTGGAGCTAATAATGGATGAGAGTGAGTGGAATGCATTAGAAGAACACAGTGAAGTGAAACAGGAAGACATTTCGGAAGATGAGGATAATGTGGAGGTAAACTCAGAATTTGACAGCAAATTGGAAGATGAACTTGACTCAGAGCCAGCTGCTGGAAGACCCCCACAGCCAGCCGCAAGAAGACCCCCACAGTCAGCTTCTGGAAGACCCCCAATGCCAACTGTGAGGTCTGTGGACCCTCAAAGGACTCCAAGACACAGACTACATGCAGCAACTGCAACAAGTACTCTGTGCTATACACACAAATAAGTTCTGTACATCATGTGTTTCCTAAACAGACTTGCCCATTGACTGACATGATGTTCTGCAGCGTCACTTCATCAATATATTTTTCGGATATACTGTATTTCATGAATAGTGGCTGGTAATTCTTTTTATTTGCTTTGTGTTTATATCTGTTCTATGTCATTTATATGGATGTTTCATTCTTTCTATATTTCACAGCAAAATACTTTTGGATGTGTGGTTCTTGTGTTTCAATTGCTGCTAAATTGCTTTATTTCCTTCAGGGCTTTGATTATTATATGACAGATTAAAAATAATAAACATTAATGAAAAAATGTTTCATTTACATTTGTCCTAGAAAAAGCATGAGCAAAATGTAAACCTAGTTTTTATTACAGTGTATTTTTGTTAACATAAATTACATTTGTATCCCAAAAAGCGATGGACACTTCCATTGTTAAATTTGATCTAGCAAAGGGTATTTTCAAAAACTAATCATATATTTGATTTATATTGTTGGGGAATGAGTTAAAGACAATATATATTGTAAGTCGCTTTTTAGATAAAAGCGTCCGTTACATGCAATGTCATACAACGTAATGATGATACTGTGACGGTTGACGCAGAGAAGCCCGCGAAAATGACGCCGGATATGACGACATATGACGGATGCGACGGATATGCACCCGAGCCGATCGTGTACCCGAGCCGATCGTGTACTGACACCGGGACTACTCAGTGCCGGGAACTCTTTTGGCCATTTTCAGTCCCTGCTAGAGAGGTGGTACGAACCCGGTGATAAAAGAGTGCCAATTTCTATTCTATTTCTATTGGCTGGGCGAATTGCAAACCACGCCCCGTTAGACTCTGAAATTGTTTTGTTAGGCAGCCATTTTTTTCCTCGCTACAAAACCACATCCACACCTGAGTGAGTAGTTTTTTGTACTTTAAAGCAGTTATGACCACACGTACTACAACACCGGAGCGGTGGAATGATGAG
Source organism: Notothenia rossii (assembly GCF_949606895.1). Classification (NCBI taxonomy): domain Eukaryota; kingdom Metazoa; phylum Chordata; class Actinopteri; order Perciformes; family Nototheniidae; genus Notothenia; species Notothenia rossii. Next base: position 15,347,407 of record NC_136906.1, read on the forward strand.
GAAGTGTCGGCGCTTCTGGCAATTTACTCTGAGGACGGGATGCAGCAGCTTCTACAGAAAGCAGTTCCCAACTCCAAATGTTTTGAGCGATGTTCGCAAAAGCTACTTGAGCGGCGTGATGCTGTTATTGTTATGTCTTGACTGTGCAATAAAACAAACAAACTGGCTAAGCTTTATTTATTGTGTCCCACCCCAAATTTGCAGAATAGAAGAATGTGAGAGCAGACAGGTGTTGGTGGTTGAATTTGTCTACAATGTTGCAACCTTGTGCAGCAATGGCAGGGGCGGAAACACAAGTCTTACACACATAAACACAAGTAATTTATCATGTCATTTTTTTTAGATAAATAAGGGAAAAACCCCAAACAACGGTTAATGTCCTTTTCCAAAATCAGCCTGAGGGGGTAATATATATACTAAATACATAAAGATAAAGTCCATTGTTATAATGGGGTATTTTATTTGTAAATTACCCTTATAACCCAGCCTCATGGTGCACATGATTCTTTGCTTGGACATTTTGTTGTATTTTAGGAAGATATGAACTTCATCTTGGTGAAGTTGATGCTGAATTCACTATTTAGTAGATAATCATGTGACACTTTATCTTTGCACTACGGTCTGTCTGCTGAGCCTACCCATTATATATATATATATATATATATATATATATATATATATATATATATATATATATATATATATACCCCCTCCCCCGTGTATATATATCATGTATACCCCCTCCCCCGTGTATATATATCATGTATACCCACTCCCCCGTGTAGTTCTTCTTCTCTCATTTTTTTTGTGCTCGCCGTGAAGTGGTTTTGCGGCCTGCCAGTAAACCCAGAGAAGAAGAAGACGAAGTGACGTCAGCGTAATCTTTCCTCAGGGAAAGTACTGCGGTGTGAATGCGATTGGCACTAGCCCCAAGGCGGATTCAGTGCCGTGGTACTTTAGTGCAGGCACTAAAGTACGGCAAGTCCTGCGGTGTGAAAGCGGCTATTGACCACCAGCTCTACCAGGGGAGCTATACAGCGGCCCACAAATGATTATTGGTTAATGAATGTAAACATGAATTTATAAAAAAAGTATATATATATAGTTAAATATAAGTTAGTATATAAGTTGGACGGTACAGAGAAAGGGGTGCAGGAGCATGTTGGGGAGAGGGAAAGGAGAAACTATTATTTCCCCTGCTTAGGTTTGGAGAGATGAAAAACTTTCCCTGCTAGTGCGATTGATTTTAAATGTCAATAATGATTTGTCAGTCTACGAAACAGTACTACACTTTTTGACAACATGTATGTAATCAGGTTGCAGATTCTGACTTGAAGCTTGAGCTGTTAGGCCCGTTAGGCCCAAAAGACATCCAAGCCACTTCCACTATGCTGACCGCTTGACAGTCACATTCCTCACCGAGAGCTGCAGCAAAAGGAATGTCTAACGCAGCACAAAGCTCCTGTCGCCAGGGCCGTGGGAAGTAGGGGTGCTGAGGGTGCTGCAGCACCCCCTGATGGAGGACAGGGAATCTGCACGTCCACAAGATTAAATGGAAATATAATACAAAAAAACGAATTTTCAGCCCTGATGTAACAACATTCATAATTAAGTAAAGATAACACCCTTTTCACCCCGGTTACAGTTTCCATTTGCCCTGTACGATGAAAGTGGGGGATGTTGGCTTATCAGGCGCCCGCAGCTCACACACAGGACAGATATCAGCTGTCTGGACAGGACTGATAGCCAGACAGACTGAGAGGCTCAGTGAGGTAAAGGACTGAGTGTTTAGATAGTTCACTTTAGTCTAAGTTATCTCAGAGGGTCTCAAACGGTTTGTTAACAATTTATGTAAACAAATATTTCCAAGGCAACCTTTATAATTATTGGGATAAATAAAAACAGGTTTGAAATCATTCCAGTGCATACTATGACCAGGGGTCGGCAACCTTTTTGATATGAAGTGCCATTTAAAAAAAAGATTGTTATCAGCATGCCAACGATCGAGAATTATCAACGGGGGGGGGGTTGAGGAGCTTGACGCTCGTCAACTATCAGCAGGAGGGCGGGGGGAGCCTCGCTGCGGGGAAGCAGTGTGTGGACCTGTCAACGCAACTTACTTACTTACTTAATAGTTGGTTTAAACGGCATAATAATAAGGACGATCGTCCATTCTGTGATTCTCCAGAGCACACATGCTATGATATTAGGGTCATGCAGAGTGAGATGAGATTGCTGTCCCTTTAAGAGAGAGAGAAAGAGGGGTGTGGCTTGTGCAAGTGTGTTTGTGGATGGTAGAGCGACAGTGAGGGAACGTGTGTATGTTTCCGGAAGTGAAACGAGGAAGCAGAAAAACAGAGGTCTGTGATGTATTTTGTGAAACAGAAGAACAGCTAAATAAATGCAACGGCCTCCCAAGAAGAGCTCGCCTCTCTCCAGTCATTTAAGCTAAAGTGGGTTATTGAACCTGAAGCTTGTTGCTTCTGCCCTCCTCGACTACGGTCTGGGAGCCGACAGGAAAGTTCAACATACAGATGGCCAGTCCGCCCCTTTGTAGCATATTATTTTGATGAGAGATGAGCAGAACGCCACTGGGCTTTCAACTAAATACACAGCCACGCAAAAACTGCGGCATTTGTACAGCTCCTTATGGGTACTGCAATTAATGAAGTGCTTTCCTCCGTGGTGAAACGATCAGCACTGCACCACGGAGGAAAGCGGCAGAAAGTCACCTGGAGATGAAGAGAGCGGGGCTGCGTTGCGTGCATGGCTTCCTTCTGCAGGTAACGGGGAGACGTGCTCTGGCGGGGGTCTCGTTCATGATCCGAAAATACAATTTAAATATGTTGCACTCTTATTCCACTTATTCCTAGTGTGCCACTGGTAACGGTGCAGCGTGCCAATGCTGGCACGCGTGCCAGGGGTTGCCGACCCCTGCTATAGACCCTCCAGAAAAACGCGATTCTGCGATCGCAGAATTTACCGCATAATCAGCAAAATGGCGCAGATTTTTAAAAGGCCGCATATTTATCAAAAGGCCGCATAATCCCCGCATTTTTCCACACAAAATTCAGAAAAAAATGTTTTAACTCATCATCACAGAATGTAAACAACACTGTATAGAGTGAACGTGTGGAGCTCACACGATAGAGAAAACACCAAGATGAAAAAATCTAATCCATCTCATTTACCGACGAACATTTCTACTAAAGACCGGGCAAAAAGTGGGGGGAAAACTATTCTGCACCCCGTGCAACTGTGTGTTGGAGCATAAGAGAAAATCGACAGTGACGACCCACTTTGATTCATTCAAACATTCGCTGCTTTCTGCTGCTGCGGACAAGAAAGCCAAACAACTCACGTTCACCGAGGGCATCAACCTCCAAAACCCTTTCGAGGGCTACAAGAAACGAAGTGAGTAGCTTACAAGATTGAAGCTGGTCAGATAACGAACGAGTAAATGAAAACAGAATGAGGCGGAGAAGTGTGTGTGTGTGTGAGATTAAAATAGCCCAATTGCTTTTACAATAAATAAACATTGAATGTGTTTAATTGAATAGTAAAGGGGTTTAACGTTAGTGGCAGGTTGTGTGTGAGAGAGAATAAATAAGACAGCCCAATATTTAAAAAAATTGTTATTCTTTTTCCCCGCATATTTAGCATATTTCGCAACTTTCCGCATATTTCGCAACTTCCCGCAATTTCACCGCATAAAATCACATAAAAACCCTGCATGTTTAATCGCATAATCAAGGATTTTAGCCCGCATAATCAAGGAATTTAGCCCGCATAATCAAGGATTTTTGCCCGTGTTTTTCTGGAGGGTCTAATACTATAGGACAGTAAACCAGAAATATTGTTTAAATCTGGAGAGATTAAAGAATATGCATAAATAAATAAATGTTAACTGGTAAAATAAGAAATAAATGAACAACAAAAATAAAATAAGTTACATTTACTTGTTATTGGCTATGTTAGGTTATTGGTTATGTCCACATAATTATTTGATTATTAAAATGTAAACCGATCTTTTCGATATGGGTGTTTAGAGTTGTACCCCTTAGATCTAGTCTCTGGCAATTCAGCTCAAAGTGCACCAGATTGAAGCATTTTACTTTATAATGTTGAAAAAAAATCTTCCCCCCTGACCCCCCTAGAGGATGTGATCCCCACAGCACCCCCCATTTGAAACATGTTCCCACGGCTATGCCTGTCGCTCATGACGAGGACCAAAGACGAGAGAACGCATTCTCTGAAAGGGCTGGGTCGGTCTGTGCGGTGCTCTTTTGGGACAATCGTGTAAACATACATTACTTAATTGAACTATACTGCTGTTAAAGCTGTCTGTCGTGATTACAGCAAAAACAATGAGCTTCTTTAGTTTATTCAATAAAAAAAGTAGTGAGATGGTCACAACCAAGTGTTTGTGCAGAGTGTTGGTGTGTGTAAACCACACAGGGTTTGTAGTTCACTTCTACCAACACGTTCTCACTCCCAACCTGTCACATGTTGACGGTCGGTCAGGGCCCCTCCCCGTCACTCTATCACGGACAGGGTACCCCTTGAGAGTCAGTTTTCAACGGGCAGGGCGTCCCATAGACCTTCATAGACCTCCCATAGCGTTGATAATAGACGTCATGAGAACGCTCCCCGATGGTCGGTTGTTATTGTCAATATTAATATAATAATTATTTATTTTTCATAGTCACACTCGATTTCGCCAATTTCCTTTTTGCCCCAGCTGGTTGACACCTCTTTTAGCAGAAACAAAGGCTACATTAATGTATTAAATCGATGTTAATCCATTTGTGTGGTTCTGTGCCAGGCAACGCAATAATTTACAAACTCTTCAACTACAACCCTAATAATATTTTAAAACATTTTAGAAGGCCTCACAAAATACTTTCATAAATTAAAATGTAAATGTGAAGGGATGTGTGTAATGTGGTGATTGACATTATTCACCCACGGATCTATGGGTTGGGGTATTGTTCCGCACGGACATTTTAGTGTACCGGACTTCCTGTTGATGTGGTCTTAAAAAAAAAGCTTTGGGGGTATAAATATTAAGCCTGACAAAGTACTAATATATATTGCTTTCCTGCAATGTTAACTACTGTATGTTTAAGCACTTATTTTAACTGATATTATACATATGTATTATACTCTTATGAGATGTATGTAGATAGTATAAGAAATGTGCAGAATACGACAGTTTAATGGTGGAGGTATAGACAAATTGATAGATGTCTTGTAATGCACTGTTGAGGAACCTGCGACCCAAGTTTTTCATCTCCGACCTTGTCAGGTATTGAACATTCAATAAATAAAGAAAACAGAATTATTATATATAAAACACAGAATTTGTGTGATTATACAAAATGATTTACAAATAAACACCACTGCATATTTACAACTGTTACACATGCTGATGTAACGCAAATGTTTCCAACTCTGGATCAATAAAGTATATCTTATCTTAAGATGATCGACGGGTACTGCGATGTTTGCAAAATTTGCCTCTGAACCTTGACAAGTGCATGTTTCAGTCTTATCAATTCACAACAGGAGGGGTCACAGACATAAGACCAGCTGTTAAATAAAGCTCTTCTGAGCTTAGCTGTCATGTGGGTATATATTAATGCTGCCCATTATGGGCACAAGCAATTTTCAGCCATTTTGAGTGTTTCCTATCCCCTAAACCTGCATGAATGTACACAGTTTAATACTGGCAACTTCTCATTTTGGGAAATATGAAAACGTCGTTTAAAACTACAATTCCCAGTAGAGACGTGCCATAGAGCATGTTGCAAAACACACAATAGCCAGCATGTGTAGTTCTGGGGACGGGGTGGGAGAGGGGGGGACGGGGTGGACCCATTCAAATCCAGTTTTGGACAGTCTGCCGTGGTTCCATCCCATTTCAAAGTGTTGTTCGACGCTCGGAGTAACCCTCGGCGCACACTCAAACATCCAATCACAGATCTTGAGGACTGTCACGGGGTTTGTCGGTTTGTCAAGCGAAGCGGAGAGAATACTTACTTCCGGGTGTAAAATTCTCTAAAGTAACTACTATGAGCTGCTCCGACCCTCGGTCCTGACGGACTCCAACTTGTGTTTATTAGTCAAACTAATAAATAAACACAAGAATAATTATGTGTTATTGTTGAGTAAATAACAGTGTGTGGTTTAGAAAATAATACAAAATTAGAAGGAAAAACCGATGAAACAATACAGATTTCAGTATTCTGAGGCCCTACTCTCCCCATAACTGACGGCAACAAAAGTCCTACATTATTCAATTAAAATAAAGAAGTAAAAACAATAAGTGTGGCTTGATATTGAGTAAGAAAAAGGTTGATAAACGCTGTGAGAATGGATCTGCGGAGAGCATTTAGCCGCGATCCCAACTCGTCTATTACCAACGTTCAGGGAGCTCTATGCAAGTCAATAGCCGCGTTCACACCGGAGTACTTTTCCCACTTTAGTTCCGATATAGTTCGGAAATGCCGCGTTCACACCAAAAAGAGCCGGAACTAAAATTAGTTCATGAGAACCTTTTTACCCCCTTCTCTCATGCGGCTCTCTTGTGAGAAAAGAGCTATATTTCTGATTGGCTGGGTGGATTGCAAACCACGCCCCGTAAAACTAAAAAAAAGTGTTGTGAAGCCACCATTTTATTATCCTTGCATTAGCATTATTAGCATTAGCCCAGCGCAGAAACGCAGACAGACAAATGTATGGCAACACAAAATAAAATATGGGAGCGGTGGAGATGAGGAGGGGAGGAGGTGTCGGCGTTCTGGCGATTTATTTTCTGGCTTCACAAACGTTTATGGGAGTTTGACGGGGCGTGGTTTGCATTCCACCCAGCCAATCAGACACAGGAACCTTTTTCTCACACGAAAGTCCCTGCTCTCTCTAGCAGGGACTGAAAAGGGGGTAAAAAAAAGGTTCTTACGAACTAATTGTAGTTCCGGCTCTTTTTGGTGTGAATGCGACAAATGGGACGCCCTGGCCGTTGAAAACTAATTCTCAAGGGGTACCCTGTCCGTAATAGAGTGATGGGGAGGGGCCCTAACCGACCGTCAACATGTGACGGGTAGGGAGTGAGAACATGTTCTCTACACGTCATAAAACTTCAACTTCCATGACTTCACCTTCACTCTTCCTTTCCCAAAAGCTTCTTTCTACATTCAACAACCTCTGTTTTTTCTTCACGCACTTTTCCTAGCAGAGATCTCACAGTTTCACTAGTAAGAATCCTCCCATCCCCCAACATACATGCACACAGACACGCACGCATAGAACGTACATCCATCACTATGATTTCAAGATAACAGAACATTGCCAGGGTTCGCCTTGAGTGGAAAACCATGAGGCACTTTTCCTTCATTTGCAAACCCCTGAGCTGGCGAGGCGTTCCTGAAGGTTTTATGCCGGCAGTTGTACTCCAAGACTGCAGAGAAACTTGGCCTTAACATGCTCAGGAATTATGACTTTAGCAGAGCCTGTGAGTAGAACTAGTGAGTCCTTTAATTAGTAGTTAAATTATGCATTTGACTGATTCTAAAAACAAAACAACAAAAATAACACTTTTTTGCACTGAGATACACTAGTTTAGTGGGTCGGATGTTGACCAGCACATTGACAGATAGAAACGTTTGATTAACCTGTAATATAATATATTATAGAATAATACCAAAAAAGTAAATAAAAACCCTATTTTAAATGTTATATATGACATGCAAGTTGGTCACCTGGGACAAGAGAAAAATGCCATTTTAGGGAATGTTCGAGAGCTATTTCATATTTTAAATAATATTTTGAAACCAGTTTTTCTACAACTTTATATACATTTTGTCTCAAGACACATTTAATACAAGTGCATGTTTTAGCTTTTTCAATTCTGGATTGATCCTGGTGCATTGTTCTTACCTCGGATGAATAGCCCACTGAAAAGCAATCGGCCGCTGTACTAGCTTCTCATCTGGATTTTCTTCGGGAAAAAAACCTTCAGTGAAAAATGTTCAGACGATGTTAGACGTTAAAGGCAGGACTGATAACTCTTCACTTCGCTCTATTTATATTCTACTGGGCTGCACCCACTGCGCCTGCGCAGATCGCCAAGTTTCGTTTTTCACGAAATGAGAAAATACCAGACTGCTTATGGGACAAACACACACCCTGTCCATTAGATACCACCATACAGTCAGACAAATAAAGATGAACCCAACATTTGCGCATATAATGTAGAGCTGTAACATTTCCCCTGCTGCTACAGGCAACAAACGCAAAACTATGTTTAATATTTGTATTCTGATCAAAATCCTCACATTCAAAGTTTGTAAAGTTAACACTAACCCCATAATGTTAATAGTATATTTAAAAGTATTGTTTTGCACTTCTTAATGAGGGGAGTAAACGGGGAACTCATTTTAAAATGACTATAAGCTAGTTCCGTTCCCTTTAAAGCAGTATTTATTTTAAATTGGTCAACTTTTTTACGAAAAGTTTAATGTAGTTCTATGAAAGTGGTAAGAATTATATTTTCCCAGGTACCAGGCCTGATGAGTCTTGCAGCAGATTTTGCGCATTATGTATTTGAAGATAATTAATGCATCCAAATCAGATGAAAAAGAAGGCGGGATCACCTGTTTGACGTGAGCACTGCCGTATTGTTAAACTATGTTGAGCCACACCCCAGCATTAAACGTGGTATATTGTGAGTTTGTTATTACCTATTGTAAAAAAGCAACTTTCCAATGTTAGCTAAGAAGTAACAGTGTTACTTCTTGTTTTCTTTTTCCATTGGGTTGCATTATATGGGAGGCTGGTTTTATAATTATAAATATGTATGTTTGTGAGTGACTTGGAGAGTGCAGTGCTTCACACACTGGCTCTGTACTGCCCTTTGTTCGATGCCACTCCTTTCTGCCAGTCACCTTTTTTATTTGTTTGCACTTTGCAATCAAATTCCTGCCGTGGGTTTGGCTGTTCGATAAACAGAGAGAGAAAGCTAACACTGTAGGTTTCTCCAACAATGTTAACTGTAGCAACAAGCTCACTCAGACAATTCAGTAAACACACCATCAGCTGCTCAGGGCAGCTGTAAATAAAAACATCTGTTGAATATAAGTAGTTGTTTTTAGGAACCAACTGTAGTTAATTATCCCACATTTCCCAATCCCCCTCTTGACTTGCAGTAACATTAATCCACAACCAAATCTTAGTATACAAAAATGTTTTAATGTGCAAGTTATTAACTTCACTTTAAAAACCTTGAAAAGTTATTTTAAGCGAGCTCTGCTGCCTGACAGCTAAACTCTTTTATGACTACATAATCTCATTACCCACTGTATTCAGGTGCCACCCTGAACACCATTTGGAGCAGGCCTCTGCTGAGTCAGCACATGAATTCTTGATTGACAAAAGAGAAGCAGTCTAGCAGCATTAAATGGAATCAAGCACACTTAGCATAGTCATGTTTTAAGATCTGTACACAGCACAGGGATATTTAAAAAAAGAAAAAAAAGGCACATCGGCCACAATACATAATTCATTATCATCATCCAAATTCTGAACCGTCTATACAAAAATACACATACAGTATCTGTGCAGTGAAGAGGCTCACTCAGAAATACGACATTGCACTATAAAACTATCCAACAACATCCAGACATGTTTCCCACAATAGAGGCCAGATCTTTTTAGGGACAAACACCATTTTTTGGACATGCTGATAGAAAATAAAAAATATCTCTTTGCTCAGTCCAGCTACAATATAAGGTCCTGCATCACCCTGATCCTCATCTGACTTCCTCGAAGCAGGAACAACAACAAGTGGACGGTTCTGTTGGGCGACATTTTAACCCAGGTGAGCAGAAGGCACTTTTTAAGGGGAACAGCTGCTGCACCCAGCGGTGGATAGCAGGCACTGCAGGCCTGGTCCTCACCAGCTCATACTGCAGCAGCTGAGCCCAACTTGGGGTTCACTCTTGAAGGCAATGCTCCCGTTTGTGCTGGCTCCACCTGACTCTGGTTCAGCTCACACTGATTCATTACCCAGTATCAAAGTACCTGGCAGGGCGTGCACCTCAGACTGGATGGATTGTTCTAGCACGAGAGGATCTGTTGGTGATTCTGAGGCAGGTGTGGGGTTCACGGTTGGACTCTGCAGGTCAGTCTGTGCGGACAGAGCTGGCTCCACTGTCTCAACTGGCAAATGTGAAGCTACAGGCTCATCGGGTAAAGAAGAGGGCGCTGATTCAGCAGGATTTGTGAGAGGGACCTGCGCTGGCTGTGACGAATGTGTAGGTTCCTGTGGTTGTGAAGAGGGGGGAGATGTGTGTGTTGTCGAGGGTTGAGTACATGGCTCTTTTTGTCTTTGGGGCCCGAGGTGTGTGTGCAGGGTCTGTGTTTTTGCCAGCTGATCTGCAGTGGAGTAGTAAGGTAGGAATGGCCTCTCAGATGCACAGGTCCGCATGGCCAGGTATGTGTGCATTAGCAGGTGGGGGAAGCGGGAGGTGAAGTAGGAGACAAAGTCATCAGGGATGGAGCCCAGCGTCTCCTGAACCTCAGCAGGCAACTCCCGGTAATGATGTTTCTGAAGAAGGAGGAAGGTCAAGTGTTAGAAACAGATTTGTACTGTAAGACCTGAGTAGACAACACTTTAACACATTCCTACCTTGTTTCTCATTGCACGCATCAGGTCTCTGACCGAGCCTCCCTTATAGGAGCGGAATTTCCGCAGATCTGCCAAAGGAAGAGATAGACAAAATGAAAATCATTCAACAAGGAATCGATAAACAGTGAGATGATACAAATGTCTTTTTTACTTTATCCTGAATTAGCCAAACTGATCTGGCCCTTGGTGTCTGAATTACTTCAAGTGAAAGACTTTAAGGGTCGTATAACAGTCAGAAAAAGTTTGCCAAGTATAAAACAATTAGCTGTTAGAGGTAGTTGCTTGTAAATATGGAAAAACACAAATATAATAATAATAATACATTTTATTTGGGGGGCGCCTTTCATAGCACCCAAGGACACCTTACAGAGCATAGGGGCAATATAGGGAACAATTAAAACAGTGGATTTAGTGAAATATCAGATGGGGTAAAACAAGACAAACAACAGGAAATGGACTACAGAAGGACACAGGGTACACAGGGTACACAGGGGTAGACATTAAGGGTAAAATGCCACTGGCCCTCCGGGCCGGTGGCATTTTGGCCCCACCATTGTAACCACTGGCCCGGAGCATTCGTCCAAAAAAAATCGACTAATAATGAAGAAAATTAACATATTTGTTGTAATAGTAATTTATGCATTAACTACATTACTACTTGTACTACAACATTTGAATAATCAGTTCTTCCTCATTTTCCTCAATTGTTCATATTTGGTTTATTAAAATAATGATATTGTGGTCATTGTTAAAAAATGTCTGCTATTATTATGAGTATTATTATTTGTATAATGCTCTTTCTGCCTTCCTGTCATTAGGAGTTAGAAATGTAATGGCTATGTAATAGATTAGATTAGAACCTTCATTATCCTAAACTGCTGGGACATTTCCCTAAAGCCAATACCTTTATATTTTCTACTCTTCACTTACTTGTCAGCATAGGTCGGCATTGATGTACAGAGCCGACAGAAGACCTTGTTTATATTGGCATCATATTGAGAGGTGCAGTGACGCGTCATAAAACCAGGAAGTAAGCCGCTGGTTCCCTCGACAAAATGCAATGGGATTTCTCCACAGGGTTTTGGAAAATAGCTGGAAATAAGGTCTGTGGAAAACAAACCTGTTTGATAAATGCATGTTTTGTTCAGCCGGATAATCTCCACATGTCTACCCTACTTTTATCATTTTCTAATCATAAATCTAATAGATAGATTATAAAAAGGCTTTTAGGATGCGTATGGCGAATGGTTAGGTGGCGCGATAGTCTGTAGTTAAGGAGCGCGCTCGCGCTCACGGGAGCCTGCTCGTGCTGCGCTCTGCAGCAAACAGCTGTTTGCTTTTCACCCAACAACGGGGGTGCTGGCCCAGGGTGTCTAAATAATGCTTCCGGGCCAGCGGGCCATTTATAATGTCGAGCCCTGGTACAGTTTATAAAGAAAATGCCAGTTTGAACAGGTGGGTTTTGAATGTTGTTATGGAAATATAAATTTGATCTTCTGTTGTTAGAAGATTGAATGTAATATATTATGACCTCACATTACTCTGTATTTTGATCAAAAAATGCTCGCTCAATTCATGACTATCAGTGCCATTTATCAACTGAGTGCAAAGTCCAAAGAGAACCAGTTGAGGTTGTGGTTTTCAGTAGGTGACGATTCTGACAGGAAGTAGCAAGCTCAGTTTAGCGAGCACTGCAACACTTTGTGGTGACAGTATATTGCATTCACTTCCACTCTGAAAGTATAGTCAATGCAAAACTAGCTTTAATCTGAAATACTTCACATGTGCTCAACCAAAACCCTATATGTTAACCAACATATCAAACATTCTTTTAAAAAGGGGGCTACCAGGAGTTTGAATTTGACATGTTTACATTTCAGCCAGTTTCATACCTGTCTGCAGTGGCACTGTGATGTGCTCTCTCCAGTCACCCTTGACAACAGCCCTCCCTCCTCTCTCCAGCTGTCTCACGATTGGCCCGTCCAGCGGTTCCTTTTCTATTCTGTCGCTCACATCCTGCAAGCAACCACAACCAAAAAAGTGTCAGCATGCAAGACATTCTTATTCTGTATATGACCTCAAATCTATAATATAGCATATCAATTAAGTTCTACAGTTTCAGACGTGGCTTTAGAGGAATTACAACCATTCTAATATGTGAGGTAAATACGTGAAGAATAGAGACAACCTAAGATTACTGTCCAAAGGATATTGAAATAGCCAGCATGTATGTTGCCTTTAGGTATGAAGAAGTTTAATAATGATGAATCAGAGCTCAACAGAAATGAGGATTTGCACAAATACAAAGTAGCCTGAGAGGAGTGTGTGTACAGATGAGTTTGTAGTAGCACAGTGCCCACATTAAAACAGCCTTTAAGTGATTTTTACAGTAAGCAGAAGAAGATAGATAAACAGCTGACCTGAAAAAACTGCAGCTCCTTCTCCAGGCTCCAGAAGAAAGGGTGTTTGAGAACGCTCTCAGCTGAAGGCCTCCTTTGGGGCTCCATGCTCATCATCTGCTCTACCAGAGCTCTGGCTACAAAGTCCTCTGGAAAAGAACACAAACAGGTTGATGTGCTTGCAGGGTATGATCTAACGGCATACATTGTTAAAAAAACAAGAAATTGTTTGCCGTAAATTAACAGATAAAAACAATCCATCAATCACATCAGCTACCTGCCCTTATTAATCAAAATGAACTGCTTGACTTTAGTTATGCATCTCTGAGAGTGATGTGAGGAACACAAGCAGGTTTATTCCTCACCATGTTTGTCAGTTAGCAGATGGTCGAGGCTGTATGTGCCCAGTAGGATGTTGGCTTGCCTCTGCAGGGACTTGCCGAAGGGATGGCTTCCCTCAGACACCACGTAGTAAAACACACAACCAGCAGAGAAGATGTCCACAGCGCAGGTCTGCAAGGGAGAGGAGAAGGAGAGGAGGGAGAGGAGAAGGAGAGGAGGGGGAGGAGAAGGAGAGGAGGGGGAGGAGAAGGAGAGGAGGGGGAGGTCAGTGAGGCTTGAAATGAAACAAATATTTACCAACCAAATATATCAAGTTATGTATTCTAGTGTTGTTTTATCTGTTTATGTTAATAATGCTCATTTGAGTCCCACAGGCAATAAGACTGTTAAACACCTGAACTGTTGAAACAACATCCCTAATATTCATCTGGCTGCTACTTAAAACATATTTATCTATTTACCTAATATATCATATTTCTTAACTTGCATATAGACTCTTGTTGCACTATTTCACTTTTTTTAAACTATTTTTCTTTTGTATTACTATTTACTTACACTATATTTTTCTGTTATCTGTGTTTTGTGTTGCACTGTTGGAGAAGCCTGTGACACAAGATGTTCGTGGGCATAACTACTCTGTAGCTATGTTCGCATGACTAATAAAGAACCTTGAACATTCACCCTGTAGACAGTTTTCTGTGTTGCACTATTCTCCAAACTGGAGAACATTTGAGGGAAAGCTTCTTAAATGCTTGTTTTGTGTTGTCAACTACGTTTATATCCTTTAACCTTAGTTAGGAATCACATGTTTTTTATTGTATTACAAAAAATGTTTTGTGACATCCTTTTTTAAGTGGAAAGCAGAAAATAAAACAATCTTAAATAAGTCAATCATAAAGCAAAACATAATACGTCTGTTTTTTGATGCATGATAATTATTTTTATTTTTTTTTTTAACCCGAGGTTACTCGTGTGAGATTATTCTGAATATGGAATATTCCTTCTCATTGCCATCTGCGATAAAGCCCTATCCCATCCCATCCCTGCTGAGAGTGCAGCTTCTCTCCCACTGACTCACCGGGTTGTCTTTGCAGTCCTCACTGAGAATCTCGGGGGCGATCCAGCCCTCGGTGCCGGGAACCCCCGACCTCCTGCTGAAGCTGTGGCGGCCCACTGCCAGCTTCTTACACAAGCCGAAGTCTGAGATCATGGCCCGGACCCGGCCGTGGGCGTTGGGCATGGACACCAGGATGTTGTGGGGTTTCAGGTCTCTGTGGACTGAAGGAAAAGTATCCCGATGAGACGAGGAAAACAAGCTTTCAAGTGATGTAGATGTTGTTTGGTTATATATGGGTACCTATGTTTAGAGAGTGCAGGTGGGCCAGTCCTGACATGGTCTGCTGAAGAAGTATAACAGGATCAAGTCCATGACGGTCGAAATCCTTCCTCTCCACATACTAGAGAGATGAAACACCAGTTAGTGAAGTCCAGTAATTAAAACATGGCGTCTCAATTTCACATTGATGTGTAGGGAACCAAAATATAATTTCTACTTCTGTGGAATATTGAAACAAAGACAAATAATCAAATTCCTCCCCTTATTGACAAACTCTCAAAAGCACTAGCAGTAAAAATGTATGGTACTTACAAAAAAAAGTAATGCATCATGAAGGAAGCATCAGTTATTCCCATGTGCTGTTATTAGCTAAATGCTTCTTGTTTTCCCAAAGAACAACATAATTATTGCAAATTCTCCCCCCCATACCTCCTGAAGAGAGGCAGCACACAGCTCAATGGCGATGTACTGGAACTGGCGGTCCCTCTCGGTGCAGAAGTAGCGGATGACATTCGGGTGCTCGTCTGACTCCCTCAGCAGCTGGACTTCCCGGTCTGCAAAGCTGAAGCATTCTGGGAGAATTCTCTTCACTGCAACCGCACGGTTGTCAAACTTACCCCTTGTGGAGAAACAATGGCAGTACAACAATAAGATTTTAGGTCACTATTTTACAAATAAGACAAGAATAGGGAATAATTGTTGACAGATTTGTTCAAACTTACCTGTACACAATAGTGCCCTCAGCACCGTGACCCAAGACCTCTTTGGGACGGAAGGTTATGTTGCCCACTCTGACTATATTGGAGTCATCCTCTGAAAAGACAAATAAATCATTTTAAAGAATGAAAACTGGGTTACAATTCTTAAAAAGTGCCATCAAATATGACTGTTTTTGTGTTTTCCTGAAACCTTGTTACCCCTTTATTTATTCATCTGTATTTGTCTATTTATTTTTGATAGTTATTACTATCTAACTTAATTTTGTTGCTGTCTCTATCCCCGGATGGAGAATGGCATTTTTTATTTGCATTTCTTATTTTTTGTTCTTATTCTTATCTATGTACCTTACTTGTCAAGTCATGTATGAGCTGTTCTGTTTTGTGTTGTATTTGAAAAATGTAATAAAGATATAATGAAAAAAAAAAAAAGTGCAATCAAAGTGTGTGCGTGTAATTTTAATTGTTCACCTCCATCTTCGTGCTCATTGGCAGAGCTTCCCAGTTCAGACACAGACAGGTTGGAGTGGTTGGAGGCGCGGGGGGTCACATTAGGGCTGCTGTGGTCCGAGTATTCGGAGCGAGTGCGGGCCACCTCCAGATAGTCGCTTTCGGGGGCCAAGCCCAGGCCCCCGTCTGCAGGGGGGAACGGCTGCTGTCTCTGGAGCAGCTCCAACTTCTCCTCCATCTGTCTCTGGAACTCCTGGTGCTGCAGCTGCTGCTGCTTGTGGACACTCTGTGGAGAGAGAGGAGAGATGTCTGAGTGTCTAAGAACAACACAACTGGATTCAGCAGAGGGATTTCCAGCTTATTTTAGACAATGGCAGAAAATGTAGTGTCTTCTTTAGTGGAATTCACTTCTTATTAGTCTTTCTCTAAAAGGAGTACGTATGCTTTACAGACAGTTGCTCAAACTTAATCTTTATGTATTACATTAATCAATCAATTCATTCGGTAATTAGCCCATTATGAGGCTCTGCAATCCCTTAACTACATACAAATTAAAAACTAGGCTCAATCTGAGTCTGATTTTTTAAGATCAACAACTTCCACATATGAACATGTATTTCATGATAATGTAGCTGCAGAGACCCAGCAGTCCACTAGGTGGTGTTGTGTGACTTACTTTAGGGTAGGTGATCACAAAGGCCACCCATCCAGCCAGGAGGAAGGTGGAGAAGATGATAGTTGCCATGTCTTTGAGCATGGAGTCCACCGGGGCCTCTGGACGCCCAGTGCGACCACTGGTGCCAGGTTCCTGGATGGATGTTTCCGGCGGAGGGGAAGGGGGGCCATCATCCATCCCACTATAATTGACCTTCTGCAAGGGGGGGGGGGGGGGGGGGGGGGGACAGGACGAAGGAAGTGAGCACAATCTGCACAGATGTTTTGATATCTGAAACATCTTCAAAACAAAACGTTGCTTGGGTCACACACTGACAGACACACACCTCCTCAACCTTCTTGTCAGTAGTGGGTGGGATGACGTTGCCTTGGCTGCGAGGGAAGCTGTCTGGGAACTTCTCCAGGAGCTTAGTGTGAGCTTCAGGGGGCGTCTCATGATGACCTGAAATGCAGGAATAAAAACGTGTTAATGATCAGTCGTGATATTATCATTATTCAATGTTTAAATAGTAGGGATATCATATGAAAAATTATTGGACATACAGTATATCCACATGACTTTATCATCCAGCAGAGGGCAGTCTCACAACACAGTGCAATGGCCTAATCATGTCCTAGACCAGCGGTGTCAAACTCATTTTAGTTTAGGGGCCACATACAGCCAAAATTGATCCCTAATTGGCCGATGCAGTACATTTATAGCATAATAACCTACAAATAATGACAACTGCAAATTGTGCCCTTTGCAAAAAAATACATCTTTCAACGATATTATGCTTCAGTTTATCAATGACATATGTGCATTACAACTTAAAGATCAGTGTATCTCCATAGGCACAAAGCATTTAGCGGACATATGTTTGACACCCCTGTCCTAGACCGTAATAACCATTTCACAGAGGTCTTTCCTGATATCAGCCTCACACATGGTGGTGACCCTTAAAACCTTCTCCGTCATCGTGACAGAACATTTCAATTTGATTAGAGTGGGTGGTGATTTGTGTACTGAAGTAGTACCTATGAGGAGCAGGTAGTTCCTCATGTAGTTTATACGGTTTCTCTTCCGCAGCGGAGCATTGAACACGCTGGTGCTGGGCGTGATGAAGCACTCCTTGTCCTCGTCAGTCTCCCGGCTGTCGGGACCCTCCAGCATGGGGAAGGTGCTGCCACGAGGCTGCACAGTCACAGAAAATACACACAAACATTTGATGAATTCAGGTGAATTTTCCATCAGAGGCCTTACAGGATTAAATAAGGATTATTTAAATAATATTGTATCTGAAAAGAATATTAAAGCATAAAGAAAAAGGGGGACAAAAGAGAACAATTAAACAAATATACATATGTTAGAACCATTTTTAAAGATCTTTCCATTTGAAATGAATGATCAAAATGTCATGCAATGTGTTGCCGCCTTTACTACGAAGAACAAGAGACAATAGATCTCCTTGGGGCAAAGCCAGTAACAATCAAAGTGACGCAAGTAAGCAGCGCAAGTGAGGACACAACTGGAACAGGATGTTTTCATACAAACTCAACGGTATTCTTAGAAACCACTAACCAAAAGTAAAAACTGATTATGAAGCATAAAACTCGCAGATAAACCTTGACTCAATATGCTGTTCATGTCTTCCTGATAACGATTGAGTTTTGCCTAAATTAAGAGATGCTTGTAACGGTCACTCACCACTACAGTGACTCCATCGTGCACCAGGGAGGAAGAGGCATACAGACTGGTGGAGTATTTCCCCACATACAAAGTGGCCCTAAAAAAGGAGAAAGCAAAGTTAGTCAAATGTCTACTTACTTTAGATACAGTACATATTTCATGCTAAAGTGTGACGGAATAGAATTGTGGTAAACACATCTTGAATGTATTACAGAACGGTCAGAGTTTGCCATCATCTCCCTAAACAGGCGAAGCCGTCACAGTGGCTCCACCACTGAAAGCACTGTTTCCAGCAGAAGCAGGTGTGAACTCAATATATGAAAATAAAGCCGTACTGCCGTGTGAAACCTGAGCTGAAACCAGGCCTGCTAGCATCCACTTGTTAGGTATTACATGTCTAGACTCCATCCCAACATTAAGCAACATCACATCTTACAAAAGCTTGATTTCTGCCTTCCAGTAAGTTAGTCCCCTGTGATTAATAGGCAGAATGTTCTTACATGTTTAAAACTGTGCTCAACCAATGATTCTCCCTGAATGAGTAACACATTCTTCTTCTTTTTTTATCTAGGCCAAATTAGAAATAGTCGTAACAATCATAGAAGGAAAAGCCAAAAAGAGTAAGGGTCATGAACACGGCTTACAGGAATTTGTTCTTGGGCTTATTCTCTTTGGGAAAGGGGTATTTCCACTGTGTGATGCGGCCAACCTCTCCAGACATGAAAGTGAGGTACCGCAGGGTTTCCACGGCAACGTTAGTGTGGGGAACTTTGCGGAGGCCCTCGCGCTGCCAGATATACATGGCTACCACCGGAGAGTTATAGTTCTGAAACCACTGAACGTCTCCTGATTCGCTGTCCACCGTCACCACCAGGCCGTCACCGTTGGACACAAAATGAGCCACTTCTGTGGGGAACCGAAGAGTGGACAAGTGATTAGTACTGCCTGTCAGAGAATACACTGATCAAAAGAACCAGCGTGTTGAATAGTCTTACTGTATTTGGTGTCATCATCAGGAAGGGTCGAGGCGTAGTCGGAATAGGTGGCATTCCAGCGCAGCTCTCTGCTCTTGGTGTCGTACATGGTGATGGTGTACTCTGACGGGGAAATGAACCACAGGGACATATTCACGCCGGGAACTTTTTTTCTTCTTCTAACATACATAAAATTGTGGCTTTGAGATTGCATTTGAGTAAACACAATACATTAATAAAAGTGTATTTATATAGCTCGATATCACAGATTTTTTACATTTGTCTCTGGGACTTTTAATTGGCCCTCAGCTAATTTAAAAAGTATTATTGAATACGGCCCAAACCTGAAACTTGCTTCACTTCTACTGTACTTCTTAAATGCATGTTAAAATATAAGTAAATAATAAGCCACATTTTTGAATATATTCAGTCAATTAAAGTTGACAACATTTCCTAACAAACATTAGTTGATAAAAAAATTGCCCAATAACTTATTTTCACAACAAGCTTGAAATATAACCCCTAACCCTAACTCCCAAAGCAACCCCACAGTTAATGGGGATACATGGAAGTGCAAAGTGTTATTGAGTTGGTTTTGCTTCGAAGCAAATAAATCTTGAAGACAAGTTGAAACAAAATTGAGCATCTGTGCCGTTTGGTTAAAGAGTGAGTAATGACTAGAAACCATGTAAAGGAAGTATTTAATTGACAGGGCTCTCATGCTGTAGTTCTGTGTCTACAATTACCATCCCAGGGATATAGTGGGGGTTGGTGTGGTTTAAGGGAGGGGCGGGGACAGAAGCAGAGATAAGAGAGGTAAATAAGGGTTTGCCAACAGTTTGGGTAACAGTATGCAAGACAAACGGGCCCGTTAATTAGTCAAGATTAAGAAATGAATAGGATCGGCTGCTATGGTAATCTGGTGAAAATTAGTTTGGCAAAATTGAGTAAAAAAAAAAGGGTCTTGTGTTGCTGGATCATTTAGTTATTTTTTACCTGTGCGTCCCAGATAGAGAAGAGAGGAAGAGGGACACAGCATCTCAGCGAAGGAGGAAGTCAAGGTCTGCTGCTTCTCTCCAGTCAACAGGTCCACCACATACCACAGGTCCTGCTTCTTACCTGCACATGCACACACACAGATTAAGTTAATACACTCCGCCATGATTACAGCATTTATATTATTCTTGACATAATCATAACATATATCTTCTGTCTGATAATATTAACTAATAAAACAAATGTAATTAAGGTAATGTTACTCATACTTTCTCTACTCTGTTATTAATGTGTCACCTTTTCATATAATTGTCCACTGTGGAGAAGGTTGCTATTCTTGAGGTTTCTCCCTATTTCGCTGTTAAATAATAGTTTAACTGCTTTTTTCTAATCTGTGGTCCAATGATAGTGTGACAAGATCCAAGATATGTGTTTTTTTGGCCTACCTAAAGAAAACCTGTTTAGGAAATATCAAATAAATAATACTTTATTTATGCAAAGTCAGGAACGTGTATGTCACAGCAGCATTTTGACAATAAATCTACAATAATTATAACATTTCTTAAAAATACAATAAAAAGCAATATAAATGTATTCCTAGCAAAAAATAGATATTCAGACGAGTATCTAAACACTATAAAATCCACAGAGTAAATTTGAATACTCTCTAGCATACCGAGTATATTAGACATTGTCCTTAAGGTGCCTCACAGTGATGGGTGTTTCCATTCTATCATTAAACGACGAACCCATCTTTGTTCTTGCTTATTCTGTGGATGCAGGGAGTGGCAGTAATGTACTAATCATAGATTCGAATGGAAGAATGCATAAACAATACATCTGGAAATGGGCACTGCAGAGGATCCAGCAGCATGGTTTGGCCTGATAACTCTCATAAACTGTATTAGAGTTTGAGATTGTAACCCTTTCCTATCTTTGCATTTGCAATACGCTTTGTTCGTGCAGCAGCTTCAGTTGAATGAAAACAAAAGATTCACTAATAATGTCTTTGTGGAGGCAAATGTCACCCACTTCCCTTCAGACAATGACACAGTCACTTTGGTAGATTACCTTTCCTCTGTTAACTGTTTCAAATTCAAAAGAGCACAGACCTAGACCGCAAATGGCGTGGAACCGAAAGGTACTGGAAGACATCAGAAATACCTGCTCCTTTATGTGAGGAGACGGGGCTACATTTGTATTCCTTTTTGGAGCATTAGCCTTACCCATGTAAAGTACGCCATCAGAGCTGCGACAGGGAGAAGCCTGGACCAACTCGGGGATCGTGAAGGGTAATTTCTGTTGTGGGAAAATGAATGAAGGAACATTAGAAAAACCACTACATGCTGTATGTCTTTTGATGTCCACAACTTCAGAATGAGCGTGCATTACATTCAGCGTGACTTATACACACACGTGTAATGTGAGAAGATGTGTTTTTCTACAGAATAGGGAACTGAACAGCGTGTTGCTCACTAGACAGGGGGAGATTATGGTTAGTGATTGAAAAATGATTTCCTCTTACTGTGAGGCCTTCGTTGTTCTTTCCTCCAAGAGAGTACAGGCTGCCGTCGTTGGGGTCAGGCAGGAAGGCTGGTCTAGAGGGAAACATTGAAGAAGATATATCAATACCAGTACAGGGAGCCAAACTAAAGAAAAGTTACCACTAGGGCTGCTCAATTAATCGTATTTTAATCGCGATTACGATTATGGCTTGCAATGATTTAGAAAACAACGTAATCGAAATAAAACGATTATTTTTTTATTATTATTAGTTTTTTTTTTTTTTTTTCAGTTGAATTATACTTAACGTTCAGGGTAATCAACTGTTAAAAACATACTGTTCACATTTTTTTTCTATGAATATTTATTCAAGTCAATGAATAATCGCATTTAATAATCGCTTTTTTTCTTTCTTTTAATGACTGATTTTAAATGCCACTTTCTTAATGTCTTTCATTTTTTGTAAAGCACTTTGAATTGCCTTGTGTTGAAAAGTGCTATATAAATAAACTTGCTTTGCCTTGCAATTACAATTATTGACCCAAATAAACGAGATTATGATTTTTGCCATAATCGAGCAGCCCTAGTTACCACAACTATTTACATTCACCACTTTTAGTTACAGATATGTAGGACACAAACTTATTTAGAAATACATCCATGGATAAAAAGTCAATGCAAAAATGACATACTCTGCCACATGTGTGGGGACCTGGAGAACTGGATCTGTGAGGAGAGAAAAGAAGACGCAAGTCAGGACTGACAAGAATATCATCCAACAATGCAAACTGTGGCCAGGAGCTGTTGAGCAAGAGAGTGACATGAATATCAGTGACATTCAACGGCACGGAACGCAAAGTCCAAATTAAAAAACGAATTCCCTTGGAGCAAACATGAAAAGCAAACAGTCATGTCCGCCAACAGCTCCGCTTGGAAGGCAAGCAGTTCAATATTTACAGATGTATGGATATAATGCAGCTTACATACTCCCTCCTTTTGTCTATTTCACTATATTTGTGATAAATTAAAGTATTATAGTATGCTGCTTTTTCCTCCTGTGTATGATTATTCACCTGTAAAACATTGCTGTATCCGTCTCCTTTCATTTGGCATTCTTAATACGTTCTTAAAATACATCTACCTACTGTTCAACTTTGTGCTTCACTCTGGAAACCTGATATAAAAGAGTTACAGAAAAACACCATAGCTCTTTAAGCCCAGAGACAAAGCGTCAACAACTATTGCTACTAAAGAAACACACACCTCCCTACTGTGTGAACATACAGGGCGGGGACCAGGTGGTGCTGATCTCTGTGGAGGTGCCTAAAGGGGTCAACAGGAGCGGGGGGGTGGAAGTGTAGGATTACCTGAAGGTGGCCATTGGGCCTGTTAAGACCTGGCGTTAACAACCAATCACAAATAGACAGCTTTAACTACAGGTGTGAATGCACCCAAGACAAATTGAGGAAGCTTTGGGATCCTATCGCTCAGAACCCATTCTAGGGGGGGGTCTTGGCCGCATTGAAAGACCGTCACTAAACTAACATCCTCTGCTTAACCAGAAGGAAGCGCTCAGTCGCTGGCTTTGTCCAATGAAAATAGCTCTGTGTATTTGAACAGTGTCTGTGTTTGAAAAACATTATTATTTTTGATAGTATTTCTCATATGAAAGGAACCACATGAGGGGATCTTGTGTTTTGGATGTCATTATCATATTGTCGGTGGTTGGTGTAAGAGAAGACACTTAAAAGTGAGTAGGGAAAGGAGATCGGATCAAAGGTGGTCTCTCAAGACAAGTTTGGGGACACACTTAATTGCAGGTTTGAACTGACGTCTGTGGAGCGGTCTACTTGTGAATGAATTACAAAAGGCTCCACAATTAATAGAAATGTTATCAAAATTGCGATATGGATGGACTAGCTCAATCTTTGGAAAGAAAGAAACAAATTTGACATTATCATTTGGAATACGGTAGTTTGGTGCTTCAGAGATGTCCTGGCTCTCACTTAATAAAATAATGTTTGTTTAATACAGATCCTCTTCAACCAAACTTCATTTGAATATATATTTCGATGACAGTGGGAAGAGTTTCCAAAATCGTAAATCATACCGTATATTTTGAAATAGTAGTCAAATGAGTCCCTTTTCCAAATCGTGTAGCCCTACAAAAGACACATGCTGACACCAGGTCCGAACAGGTCCATTGTTTCTTGGGTTCAAGCAGCATATGCATTTGTTATGTGTTATAACAGATGGTTGTTGGAAAACAATGGTTTCACAGAAATACGCCGACACCATGCCGACACCTGTTAGCTGATATACAAACACAGGTCTGCAAAGCCCACAGGATATAACTAGCAAACAGCGAGACGACATGCACGTGGGCTGAGTTGTACTGTTTTGGTGTAGGGAAAAGGTTTCTAATCCCCCCTCATTCTGTAGGTGTATGGTTACCTGACAAGAGCACAACAACAGGTGTGTGGGGAGCCTGGTACAGAGCTGGTCAAATTTATATTCAATAGTCATTCCAGAAAAACAGATGATGCGGAGGAGGCTGCTTCTGAATATTAATGACTTGGGTATTAGGTGGACCTAACCAGGACATGTGGGTTGAGACTAGAGTAGTTTTCAATCTTTGCAATCCCTTAAAAAGGTGATCAGAACAGTTAAATAGTCATGCTTTGTGTTTAACTCTAAGATGGATAAGAACACTGAAACAATAATGTCTAGGAGACTTTTCAGCATGTTACTGAAAACCATAAAGTGCACTGATCTAATGTTATTCCCAAGCGTATAGTTTCTACATTAACAAAGGTACCCATAGTACATGCTGTGTGTGTGTGTGTGTGTGTGTAGGTGACACTACAGCAACGTGGCTTACCCTTGACCATTCTGACCTTGATTACAGGCTATTTCTGCCCCTCTTTCAGTTAATAATTACCTAGTTTCCATGCCTAGCTAGGAGAACACCGCCCAGTACTTCCATGTGCTTAATCCCACCTAAGGTTTTCCCACTAAGGTATTTTGGTTGTGTTATACCTTAACCCTAAAACTGACAAAAGACACATCACTATTGTCATTGTGGTTAAGAAACAGCAGTGGGATCCCCGTTTTCCCTGTGGCAACACAACCAGTGGTTTTGCAAGTGTAACCTGAATAAGGAACTGTGACTTGAGAAAAAGGTTACAATTGACTCTTGTCCTCTCCTCTTACCTTCTTTCAGAGTCCATTTGATAGAGCCTGACTTCTTGCTAACGGCGTGCAGGTTTCCATCCAGCGTGGACACAAAGAGCAGGCTTTCAGGAAGGGAGACGGTGCTGGCGCCGCAAAACCCCTACAGAACGGGGAAAAAAATCAAGGTGATGTACTTATAGCAATCTCTACTCTTTAGATATTCACATTAATTAATTAATGCACATGAATCAAAGTGACAACATATTCAATTCAGTCATTAGTAAGCAGGCATGTTTGAGCATGCATGCTTTCACTTAATTCATAACCTGTGCTCCTGGCTGCATTAAGGTGGTGAATAATGAGCCACTAATAACTTTACCATTACTGATCCTCACACACCTGGACCAAACATTAATGTACGTATGCTTCTTATCTTATCAAATCAAAAATTATATAATCACACACAGTGGAATGCAGAAATATGGAAGAAGAGGGTCCACTCTGAGAAATGGGGCCTGTTTTGGCAGCATTTCGTTGAAAGGGGGTGGGGTGTTGGGTTGCCCCAGGGAGTGTGCCACCTTAGTTGGCTTTACAAATCATTGAATTTCAAATCAATACCCTACAATGACGACTGAAGAGCAAACAAGGAGTGGGCTAGGTAACAGGGGGCCTGGGTTCAGAAGATTCAAAGTAACAGCTTGAGCCGAGGGTTGCAACGTCTAAACTTCTGCATTACACTCGTGCTAACACCTAGCATAGCTTATACGGTCACTTTGGCTTTTTTAAAAACAGGTTGCAGTGAACTGAAGGAAAAGAGTGCTTTAACTTCCCTTTGCACAGATGATTAGTGGGCTGACAGGGCATATGGGAGCCTTTATTTCCAGAACTTTTCCTTCCCACTCAGACATCAGAACACTTTGATTCATTTCATGACAGCTGACACAACACATACATACAAAGATGCAGCAAGTCCAGGGAAATCAGTTCAAGCCATAACCACAACGACAGCTAGACGACCCGGCCTCATGACTTGGCTTATGCCTGAGTGAACAGCTCTGTGGGGGATGTGTGCTGCGCTCACCCCACTATGGAATTCTGAAAACGCCACTCTTGATAACCAAGCCGTGGGCTTCTTATGGTTTTTGGCACCAATGTGCAGGAAGATGTCCAGTGGGTGTGTTGGAGAGCTCTGAATGCCAGACAAACCCAAAAGTGCAGTACCAAGTGAGCATGTCCACTCTCTCTCTACTTTCATTTAAGATGTTTTTTCAAGATGATATGCAACTGGTACACAAGAGTTTTCTCCACTCCAGAATAGGGCTGCTCGATTATGGTAAAAATCCTAATCTCGAGTATTTGGATCAATAATTGTAATTGCGATTATTCATTGAATTTGAAAACATCCATTTATTGGAGAATAAAAATGTGAACAGTATGTTTTTAACAGTTGATTACCCTGAACTTTAAGTATAATTCAACTTTAAAAAAATGCAAAGTATAAGTAATAATAATTTTTAAAAAAAATCGTTTTATTTTGATTACGTTTTTTTCGTAATCGTTGCAAGCCATAATCGTAATCACGATTAAAATACGATTAATTGAGCAGCCCTACCTACCTACCTACCTCTATCCAGAAAATCGAATATTTAACCATTTTGTGTACTTCAATTACTGACAAAAAAGTTTCACATATCATGCAATCATTGACATGCCAAACGTTTTTGACTGATTCCTGCCTCATCAATCAGGCACAGCGTATTAGCACTTTTCAGTGGCTTACTCTCAGGGTCAGGCTGGGAATAAAAAAAATCTGGGAACGCCACTAAATCTGTCATCCTTACCTCAGGAGTCTTGGAAAACCGAGCAGACGGACCTCAGTTTCCTGCTGACCCACAGCGGTATTGATCAACTTCTCTGACTAATCCCATTTACAGCTCCCTGGGGGCAGTGCAAATAGCCCCCACATGTATACATTATAAAGCAGATTATCATCCTACAGTTACTATCACGCTTTTCTGATCATGTTCCCACTATTGTAGAGATAAGGACTGCGGGGGTTAAAGTGCTCCTAAGTCAGACACAAACAAACCACCAGAGCTAGTAATTCAGGCCTACGCATGTGGTAAGGAGAGCAAAAACAACCACTACCCTCACTGTGTCACTCAGGGTGTTCCCCTTTGTCCCAGAGCTTTCTTTCCTTAGAAAACCAAGATCATAAAAATTAACCAGTTCCCGAAAATTATTTTCTCCCTGTGTGTTGTTCAGGTTAAAACTTAAAATGGGAAAATGACTCCTGTTATAACAGAGACAGAGGCAACTATTCTATAAACTGAACGTTTCACACTCTTCAGAAGGAAACTGGGTCCTTCCACATTTGGCTATCAGTGCCCTTCTTTAGTCTCACATCCTATAACAACTTTCGTGTCAATATTGTGCACCTGTGAGTGTTCCCACTGGGTTGCAAGCTCACGAGCATTACACATGTGTACTGGGGGAATCATAACTAACTTGTTTTTGGGCCCCCCCCGTTACCTCCATCAGGGTTTTCTGTTTCGCAAGCAAATAACTCTCCGAACATCTGTTGGCCTCTTAGTTTTGGACGGACACTAATATTCAACTGTTGAATATACAGTGTTGCCTCAGGGAACATGTCGTTTGATATGTCTAGCAGCTCACAGCGACTGCTTTTGTAAAACATCATCAGTGGTGAGTGGGGAAAGCTTTTTTAGAATACTCAAACATCATGGTTCTCCCTCTCGTTTCCTCATTCTGAGTTAACACAGAAGTTGTTGTGTAAGCGAGTTACACAACACTACAGAACTGGGCGAAACCAAAGTCTTGGCAGGTTCTGAGGTATTCACTTTCTCCTGTATACAATGCGGCCAGGCATACCTTAAGGGACACTGAGTACAATGCTCATGAAGTCACTGGTAGCCGGCTGGAGTGTCAGTGTGCTTCACATCCTCTTGTATGGCAAACCAACCTGAGTACAGGACAGGCTGGAACTGGCAGCTTTCCCAGTGAGTGTAAACAAGCGCTTTAGGAGTACACCTGCCTTATTGCCCCTTTGTCAGATACTCTCATATCTTCAAGATAGTGAATTATAATTACATCACAAACTGATAGTAAGAGCATCCGAGTAGAGACTGCAAAATAAATCCCTAGTCTCGGAAGAAATCATTGTTTGTGTACAAACTAAGAGCCAGGCAGACAAAATGCCTCTTTATTAGGCAAGGCAAGGCAGGTTTATTTATATAGCACTTTTCAACACAAGGCAATTCAAAGTGCTTTACAAAAATTGAAAGACATTAAGAAAATGGCATTTAAAATCAGTCATTAAAAAGAAAAGTTAATCAAATAAACATTAAAATTAAAAATACATACGTTACAGTGCAGTCTAAGATATGAATAGTTCGATTAAAAGCAGCGACAAAAAGAAAAGTCTTCAGCCTGGATTTAAAAGTAGTAAGAGTTGCAGCGGACCTGCAGGTTTCTGGGAGTTCGTTCCAGATATTTGGAGCATAATAACTAAACGCTGCTTTACCAGGTTTAGTTCTGACTCTGGGGACAGAAAGCTGACCAGTCCCTGAAGATATAAGATACAAAAGCTGAGTGACACGTGTAAGAGACACAGGGGAGGGGATGATGACTCATGGAGGAGAGGAAGGTAAAGGGCCAGTCATGCTCCAATCTGTTTCTTGTATTCATCCTTAGAAAGGAAGTGGCGAGCGGCTGTACAATCCTCTGAAAAACTGATCATAAAATCTGAAAGCAAACAAAAGCCCAGTATCCAGGGTCACTGTGACACGGCTGACCTTCACGGTGCATCAACAGGTTATGATGGTTGCCAAGCATGTGGGAAGGTAACTTCAAGCAGGCGCTTTCTGTTGCACAGCTGCTTATAAAAGGTGTGCGAGTCCCAAAAACAACAGAAAAATTACATTTATAGTGGGACAACAAAATAAACACGTGTGTGGCTAAATTGCATACAGGCAGATTAATCGGTGGTGTCATCTGAAACACTGGAGCTGTGTGAAACTGATTTTCCAGGCTTTTAAGGACTTATTTAGAGTTGCATGTGTGGAAGAGAGGCACATGTATGGAGTACACACAATGGAATGAAACATAGCTTCAAAGGAAGTCGTACATTGTAAAAACAGCATTAGCAAGAAAATGATAGGGAAGTCTGACAACATATGTATTAATTGGGCTTGCGCTAAATGAGTTGTTTTGTTGAGAAGTGGAACACTCTCTTATAACTGATACGTCACAGTAATAAGCAGTACGTTTGCAGCTTGCTTCGGCGCAATAATAACACAGGAACCAAGAAATACTTATCTCACACCTACTCGTCAGAGTAGCTGTAGTGGAGCAACAAGTCATAAAGATTAGTTTTGAAAATCACTTAAGTCCAACATAGTCAAGTAGTCATTAGAGGTCTCCCTTTAGGGCTGCATGAAAATGACAGGCTTGGGGTTGTTTGATTTTATTCAGTCTCAGGCACCTACAGTATGAGAGTTTAATTATACTACAGTAGGAAAGGTGAGCTCAAATGCCATGCGAAAATGATTGTTATATCCACATTTGATGAAGAAGAATATTATTTTCAAGCAGCATATCTTGTCAACAAAGTGTGTAAGCTGCTCTCTGCATGGAGTTGCTCAAGTGGAGAGGATGTCACGTGTTGGCCCTCGCTCAGGCACACTCATTCAGAGCCTAGCCAATCTACTGTTCTGATAAGATAGTGTAGGATCACAACTTTTACTCCCATAAACAGCATGACCAAGGTTGGCTGGTATAAAGTAGTAAAATAATATTAGAGTTGTAGTGGGCCAGCGGATGTGTAAAGTGGGGTGTGGGCCTAATGTGAGAAAACCTTTCTTAAAACAAACATATCATCTGAGACTGCAAGCTAGATTTTAGTCACTATCATATCCTCCTTGCAAAAGATGTATAAATACATCAATTGCGAAGATGATGCAGTAAGATGAGTCTTTTCTCTATGTATCGCTCTCTTTCTCTCCTACACACACTCACAAATGGCACCATGTATAGATAGCCTTTGTCATTCGTCATGACCACAGAAGCAGACTGTCAACAAGGCTAAGAAGAACCTGAGACATGATGAAGGCTACGATAATCTTTTTCTTATCTGAATTGGTTTACTAGCATTTTAGCTAATTTCCCTGCATGGAGACCTTCTAGAAGTCTGGCTCAGTTTCAGCCAGTTATTTGGCCCCTGTTTGTGCCAGGCAGTGATGCTAAGGATCCCATTATCAGTTTTCTTTAACAATTTATATTGCAGCCTGTCTTTTTTTTGCAGTTGTGGCTACTTTACAAACATTGCTTTCTTAAATCACATCTAGTACAATGCATTGCATGTGAACAAAGGCATTGATGTTTGTGTGGTTGTTTTGTACATTTTCTGGATGCACAACAATGCCATGCTTTGTTTGACACGTTTGACTTGCACTACCTGGTTTGCCACCTTTTCATTGTTAATGTTAATGAATGACTCAAACAATAAGAAACCCATTCTGAAGTAGCAACTCATGTGCAAACAAAGGACGAGTTCAGCCTTGTGACAAAGATAAGGAGGTGTGTTGTGTTATCATGCAAGCTGTGGGAACATTAACATATCATCAAGCCTTAACCACAGTACAGTATAAGCTCTATGTTTCAGCAGTGATATAAATGAAAGGGAATTTCTTAAGCTTGCCTATATGATTCTGAAATACTTTGGGGAGGTTGATGACAAGAACAAATTAAGTAGTTTCGAGAAAGTTTAACAACATTAAACCTACAACATATAGACAGCAAATTGTCATATTGAATAACAGAGAGATCTTTTTTAAGAGGATGGATATGTTATTTTCATGCTCCTACGGTTTGCTTTATCTGAGAACCCTGGTCTAATGAATTAAAAATGTTATAAAGAAATGTGAGCAATGTTAATTATAGGGTTTCCAAAGCTGGTATTACTTAAAAAGTTGTGCTTTTAGCCATAAAGCTAACGTTAGCTTAATGATATCATGTGAATACAACACGCAGCACACAGACAGAGTGAAAAGGCTCACTGAATGACACTTATTCAAGTTCGTACTTCAATATTAGTTGCACTAAAAGCAGAAAAACAAGCCTAAAGTTGGATGAAACGAATAGTTATGCGGGTAACTCCGAGATAATGTCTTCTAACTTAAGCTAGCTTATCCAGTTAGCCCCTCTTACCTTTTGTGGGATCCCAGCGCAGCAAAGCAACGACAAAAAGCACCACAACAGGGCCCGACTGCTCACTGTCCAGTCCATGTTTTCTGGTCTCAGACCGGGATAGACAGCTGGTCCGGAGGGCCGTTGACTACATAGAACATGTGTTTTGTCTTACAACCAGATGCTATTATTTTTAAATCAACGTTAAAGGCACTGAGCCAGCAGCAGCGGCGAATACAACGTTGGATCCGCTTCTTCCTGAAATGAAAAGCGTGGGGGTTGGACTTTGGGATAGATATCTACACGAGTGGAGGAGGGGAAATGCTAGAGTTGGTGTAAGCCAATGAGAAAGGAGCTACAGACACCGGATGTGTTATAAAGTAGATCCGGGGGACATTTTCTGCAGAAGTCCACGAGCCCAGCCCTTGAGAGCATGCTTTCTGTGGTCAAACCAGCCAGTCTTGAACGTTTTGCATTGAACATGGCTAGAAAACGCTTATCTGCATGCACATTTTCGAGGCAGTATTACGATACCTGACGTAAATGTGCATACAAATAAGTTTTCTTTTTCTAATGCATCATGGTGCATGTTGGAACTGCGTGACTAGGCCGCGTCTGCCTGGACCATGGCCTGGACATGTCGAAGTAAGTTTAATTTTTGTATAACGTGAATGGAAAATCCTAATAGTTGATTTCTTCTTACACACAGTATGTTTTGCTGTCCACAGGGTCGGCCGTAAGGGTTCATAGCAGGTTTTGGAAGGGCTTGCATATCCCCACGTGGACCGAATGGAGACCGGCTAAGGCCTAACGAGACGGTGAGTTTTTGTTTAAACATTTGAAATCACTCGTGTTTGATCGTGAATGATGATTTAAGTGCGTTAGACTTCTGATATGAAAATGAAGTCATCATATACTTGCTGACTCGATCCCACAAATATATATCCTGGTGTGTGAGGATCTCAATCAGGTTCACTCAGACATTTTATATTTACAGGAAATGGATGTTGGTGTGGCTGGATCCCTGCATGAGCAACATGGTGATTATCTTATGTGATCACAATGTGGTATTTAATGGTTATGAATGATGATCATAATATGGTTGAGATCTGATTTAATATGAAGACAATTTTACATCTGACATGACCCATATACAATCTTAAAATGGATGGTGTTCAAATAACTGCTCACTCAAAGTTGTTTTCTTCTGCAGGAATCGGACAGATCTACAAATAGAAAAGTTACTGTCAATTACAAGGTGAAACCAGGACTCTTAAATCAACATGCTTAAAATGTCTTGTTTTTTGATCGTGAATGATGATTTAAGTGCGTTAGACTTCTGATATGAAAATGAAGTCATCATATACTTTTCTGACTCGACCCCACACATAAATATCCTGGTGTGTGAGGGTCTCAATCAGGTTCACTCAGACATTTTATATTTACAGGAAATGGATTTTGGTGTGGCTGGATCCCTGCATGAGCAACATGGTGAGTATCTTATGTGATCACAATGTGGTATTTAATGGTTATGAATGATGATCATAATATGGTTGAGATCTGATTTAATATGAAGACAATTTTACATCTGACATGACCCATATACAATCTTAAAATGGATGGTGTTCAAATAACTGCTCACTCAAAGTTGTTTTTCTTCTGCAGGAATCAGACAGATCTACAAATAGAAAAGTTGCTGTCAATTACAAGGTGAAACCAGGACTCTTAAATCAACATGCTTGTGGGTTTCTTTGCATTCCTGAGCCATTAGAAAACGTATATTGCTTAATTTTGGAAATATGTCTTGTGAATAAACCACTTGTAAAAAAAAAAAAAAAAACAGTATTGTTTGCTGCTTCTGTAAATTCCTTGTGCGCACTTTTCTTAACACCTGAATGGCTTTTTCCTTAACCATTTACAAAGGATGAGAGAAGTGCGAGAGTAAACGTCTTGTTATAACTGGGGTTACTTGGCAATTTTCCCAAGTCTCTCTTTTTACGCAAGGCACAATCTAAATGATAAAAGCTATATTGGTTGTGTCCAGTTAATATGAAATGTCCAATGAGAGTTTGTCGAAGTATGTTAATTTTGTATAACATGTGAATGGCAAATGCTAATTGATTTCTTCTTACACTAAGTATCTTGTGCTGTTCACAGGACCGTTCGTAAAGGTTCGTGGCAGGTTTTTGAAGTGCTTGCATATCCCCACTTGGACTGAATGGAGACCGGCTAAGGCCTAACAAGACTGTATCATGGTGAGATTTTCTTTAACTGTTTAAAATCTCTTGTTTTTGATCGTGAATGATGATTTAAGTGCGTTAGACTTCTGATATGAAAATGAAGTCATCATATACTTTTCTGACTCGACCCCACAAATATATATCCTGGTGTGTGAGGGTCTCATTCAGGTTCACTCAGACATTTTATATTTACAGGAAATGGATTTTGGTGTGGCTGGATCCCTACATGAGCAACATGGTGAGTATCTTATGTGATCACAATGTGGCATTTAATGGTTATGAATGATGATCATAATATGGTTGAGATCTGATTTTAATATGAAGACAATTTTAAATCTGACATGACCCTTATACAATCTTAAAATGGATGGTGTTCAAATTACTGAGCTCACTCAAAGTTGTTTTCTTCTGCAGGAATCTGATCGATCTACAAATGGACAAGTTGCTATCAATTACAAGGTGAAACCAGGACTCATAAATCTACATGCTTGTAGATTTCTTTGCATTCCTGAGCCATTAGAAAATGCATATTGCTTAACTGGAATTATGTCTTGTGAATAAACCACTTGTAAAAAAACAAACAGTATTGTTTGCTGCTTCTGTAAATTCCCTGTGCGCACTTTTCTTAACACCTGAATGGCTTTTTCCTTAACCATTCACAAAGGATGAGAGAAGTGCGAGAGTAAACGTCTTGTTATAACTGGGGTTACTTGGCAATTTTCCCAAGTCTCTCTTTTTACGCAAGACACAATCTAAATGATAAAAGCTATATTGGTTGTGTCCAGTTCATGTGAAATGTCCAATGAGAGTTTGTCAAAGTATGTTAATTTTTTACAACATGTGAATGGCAAATGCTAATTGATTTCTTCTTACACTAAAGTATGTTGTGCTGTCCACAGGACCGCTCGTAAAGGTTCGTGGCAGGTTTTCGAAGGACTTGCATATCCCCACATGGATCAAATGGAGACTGGCTAAGGCCTAACGAGACGGTGAGTTTTTGTTTACACATTTGAAATCTCTTGTTTTTGATCGTGAATGATGATTTAAGTGCGTTAGACTTCTGATATGAAAATGAAGTCATCATATACTTTTCTGACTCAACCCCACAAATAAAAATCCTGGTGTGTGAGGGTCTCAATCAGGTTCACTCAGACATTTTATATTTACAGGAAATGGATGTTGGTGTGGCTGGATCCCTGCATGAGCAACATGGTGAGTATCTTATGTGATCACAATGTGGCCTTTAATAGTTATGTATGATGATCATGATGCGTTAGACTTCTGATTTAATATGAAGACAATCTATATCTGACATGACCAACATACAATATTGAAATGGATGGTGTTTAAATAACTGAGCTTACTCAAAGTGGTTTTCTTTTGCAGCTATCTGGTTGACGATCAACAAATGGACAAGGTGACACCAGGACTCGTAAATCAACATGTTCGTGGGTTTCTAATGTGTGCATTCCTGAGCCATTAGAAAATGCATACTGCTTGACTGTGGAAATATGTCTTGTGAATAAAGCAATTGTAAAAAATAAAAAAACAGTCATTTTCTTTCTTTAAATTCACCATGCGCACTTTCTTTAACACCTGAATGGCTTTTTCCTTAGCCATTCACTAAGTATAAGAGAAGTGCGAGAGTAAATCAAGTCTTGTTATAACTGGGGTTACTTGGCAATTTTCCCAAGTCTCTCCTTTTAAGCAAGACACAGAATCTAAATTATAAAGCTATATTTGTTGTGTCCAATTAATATAAAATGTCCAATGGGACACTTTGAAGGAGTTTACAATAGAATGTGGTGCTGTTGAGTGTCCTTGTTGCCTATTTTTATGGTAATCTAACTACTACTATACATGTTTTGTGTTCTCATTGGAAAGTCTTTTGGCCATTGAAACGATGTACAGAGCTGGAGAGAAGTCAATTTCAAGAAATTAATTGGTTATTATTTTTTCTGGCAGACATCCCGGTCTATGGTAACGGCTTAGTAAATGTGAACATTAGTTGGTTCTGTTAATCATAAATGGAATTGTGATTTACATTTTTTTTATGGATTAAATGATTGATAAGTTGACATGCATATCACAGCTGAATCAATTATGAGAATAAGTTGCTGTATGTTAGGACCACAAAGCTGCTCAAACTCTTTTCAAGCAATAGGTTTTATTGATCCACAACGATCAGAACCGTAACATTCTTTGACATCACTGAACACAACAGTAATGTTTGATATTTTTGTCATCACTGTGCAAAAGAACAACACCAAAACTTGTGAAACCATAGGGCATGTCTTGACAGACACAGTAATGGCACAAAGACACTTTCTATATCCTCGACTGATGCAACAAATGTGATGGCTGACTACGGAGGAATGTTTATTTTAAAGGCACTTTCTGCCTCTTACACTTTGCCAACACGTATATTTAAACAAAACATGTACAAATAATAGTCTCCTGTAAAGCAGCTTAGCGTCTCGGCAGAATACAACGCTGCTGTTCAGTAAAATGGTATGTCTTGGAAAACAGTACGAAAAACAGCAGATCAATAAATAATTTAAAAGCATTCATTAGCTGGATGTCTTCTGACAACATTAAATAATATGGCTAATATCCAGTATGTCACTTATTCAAATAAAGCGGTAAGAGTGAGTTTGTCTCCCTCTTTTATGACCTAAAAACTCAGGGTTTTTGTCGTCTCCTGTCCAAACGTGTGCAGTACATCACTGCAGTGGCCTCAATAGGCACACAAGCGAATACACCGATTGCTTATTTTCTCAACGCTTACCTCAGGAGTGAAAAATTGCTTTGGCAATAAAACCAAAAATATTACTTTAACTCAACTCTGGATATAACATGAAAAGAAGTCTTGAAGCATGTTGCGTAGAAGCACGTTGTCAGTGAATGAGCTATTCCTTGAACAGCTGAGGAGCTGCATTCAAGTTTTTACATTCATCAGACCTAGGCAATGTTTAGCTGCTGTGTTTGCAGATACTTTTAAATGTTCCCCTCTAAAGTCAGTTTTAACTCTAATCCCTACCACATGGTTAAAAGCACACAAGCTGTATGTTGTGATTGTGTCCATTGTGGATTTAAACTGACCTAGTGTCTTCGATGGACAAAGTGCCGTTGATCTGTTTGCATAAAGGTGCCAGGCGACCGGCACAGGCAGCAGTGTGGATGGTTGATCAATGAGTTGTCCCTGTGAAATATGTATCAATTGAGACAGGGACTTCCAGAAAAATCTTATCCAAATCTTAGGATGTTTACCTCAAACTCATACTGGCTTCATCAGGTGCTTCAAAGCTTTGGAACTGTTTAGCAACAAAATGCTCGATTAGAAAGGTCGCACTAAAATGTATTGTACTATCATGTTTAGTGCAGATGTACATCACAGGTCTTATGGTTCTTCTGATGGCTATTATGTTGATCCACCAACACACACGTTTGTTAAAGCAGTCTGGACATGCCCCATGTATGAAATTCCATCAGTAAATGAAACATATTAAGAATAAAACTGATTGGAGGACAATCTATGAGTCACAACTCTCTTCCGTTTCCCTGCTTGGAGTCACCCCAGATGATTACGACACAGCCCCCATTTACAGTTTTTGACGCACTTCATGTGTGGTGCAACAATGGGACTGGAACATGGTTAAAAATATTGGAGTTGGCCCGGCCCGTTGCTGCACCTGTGGGTCTCTGAGAGGGGCGGGGACTCATCATATTGCCATGGTGATAACATGTCAGTCATCACACACTTTGAACAGCGGTCTTCACTCTTCGGAGACCTCAGACTCCTCAGGTTCTTGGTCCTTCAAGGCCTCATTTGTCACAGTAACCATGTTGGCATTCGAACGTGTGTCCATGGCAGAGTGCATTATGGGTAGCCATAAATCGTCCATATTTGGCATCACAAATATTTTCTGTGGGAGAGCAAGCACAGTAAGGAGTCATTAAAAACTTAAAAATCAAACAAAAAAAAGCATTATAATTACTTAATTTGATCAAACTGAAATATGTATTTTCAATGAAAGAGTGTAGAGAATGGATGGAGCAGAAACTACAAATGAATACACTTGTGATAAACTAAATAAAGACACAGGCATGATATTAATTCTGTTGACATGAATTAGAAAAAAAAAATACCTTAACAGCCACCCCCGTGTATCTAACCCTGCAATGTTATGTATTGGATGGAACCAATAAGGACTGAGTTTGGCCATTGTTGAAAGCCAGATGTAAACACTCACTCACACATGACAACAGTGAGCAGTTCTGCACTGTATTTTACTGCCATGGAGGCGGGGGGAGTACATAATAATAACCCCCAGAGGAGTCAGGCAGGGATAAATGTAGATGTGTGGTAGACCTGACTGGGACAGTAGTTGCAGGTGTGCCTCAGGGCAGTTATCTAGAGGCAGCCGTATCATTACTTTGTATATACGAGGGGAGGGAAAGCCACAGGCAGACTGCTTTGAAGTGCATGTAGGTGGGCAGCCGTAAATGAATCCCAATGTCCTCTTTTATTACCCAAACACTGACCCTTAAACACCTGGGGGGACATTGTCTTTGCTCTTCAGTAAACCTTAAGCCTCTCAGTCAGGCAACTGAGGTTTTTAAACCACACAGGAGTTGGTAAACATCACGTGATATGACCTAACCTTCTAACATTTTAAACAAATTGTATTCATAATTAAGCATGTGCATCTTTTCAGTGTATACCTGGAATTCCTGGTCTAGTTTCTTCTCAATCCAGTCTGTCACATGAACTAAAGTGACCTCCCTCTCACCCAGTTTAGGCCGTGCTTTAAGCTCTAGGTGAGGCGGACTCCGGAAACCATACCTGACGAGAAGAACATTATTATTTTTTTATTTTTGTAATAGTTTAAAACAAAACAAGCTGAATTGCAATCCAAGTTCTTACAGGCTACATAAAAGCAGGCACTTTGTCCAGGAAATGTGTGACATAAATTAGGCTGAAAATTATACACATTTTAATGAAGCTTTTAAAGAACAAAGAAAGTCCTTAAGGATTTAACATTCCCCACACTGCTTTGTGCCCTCTTTTTAATTCTCAACATTAACTGAATTTAATTTACTGGTGATTAAACATTCTGTTCTTTCATCGTATCAATGTCCTTGTTTGCCCAGCAGAGGGTGCAGAGTTATAATCTGAAACCAATATTCCCTTGGAATCATCCTACTGACTGAATGCACTCGTCCCTGGAAGTGAACATACCATATCCTGTCCGTGGGGGGTGGTGGGATGTTGACAGCCAGAGTCCCACGAAACTCCTGCACCTCCACAGTTAGCAACAGGGGCGTGTTTGACACCTCCTCCATCTTCTTCTTAATGAACTCCGTCTCTGTGGCTTTCTGGAAGTACTTCGACTTGGCTATCTTGTCCATAAAGCGCATAATCTTGCTGGGCCTGTGGCCTCCCACGTAGCTACGTGAGCAGAGGATGGAAGGAGGAGGGGAGGCAAGGAGTGAGTCAGGTTCTTTATTTATTCATAACAGCATCTCTCTCTACTCAGCACCCACGATGGAGGAAGTGACCGGGTGCTACATTAAATCAGCAGCAGGCTTTCCAACGTGTGGCACTGAGTAGGTGGGTGGGCGGACTGGAAGGGCAGAACAGACTGTTTCAACACATCAGTGTGAATCTGTTGCAGCCCATTCTCAATTCAGATAATGACGTTATTGTTGCTAAGAGACATTCGCTCACCCCTCTGCTCCAGGAAGAATGGCTCTGTCACTGAGGAGTTCGGGGGGGTCCTCTTCATCCGAAGACCCGGCACTAGACGACTCCTCATCGCTGTCTGCCAGACAGTACGTCCGTGGCCTGGGCCTGTCACACACACATAAACACTCACTGTTGCACAGTCAAACTATAATTCCCAATTAGTTCATCCCTACTGATATGAATAAATGTTTTTATTTATAAATTATTTTTTGTAGAGACAGGTGTACCCAAACTCACCAGAAATTGGGCAAATCCACAGTGGTAAGCATCCAAAGAGAGGATCCATATATGAAGAGAAGGGAGGAAAAGCCAATAGAAAATGGTAAGAAAAAACAAAGGTGACAACTAATATGGTTCCAAATGTAAATCCGCTCAATTAACTTCCAGCTTGGAGGGTTCGCTGTGAAGCAATAAAGGTAATCCTATTATGTGGGTCACAGATAATGTATGATGATAAAATGACACAAACAAACAATCAATAGAGTGCCACAGTGACGCGTCCTAAAACCCTTTTATAATTTTCGAATCATAGATTTATGATTAGAAAATTATAAAAGTAGGGTAGACATGTGGATATTATCCGGCTGAACAAAACGTGATCCGTCTCTTCAATTTATTTCAACCACAGACCTTATTTCGAGCTATTTTCCAAAATCCTATGGAGATATTGCATTGTTTTTTGTGAAAGGAACCGGAAGTGGTAAAATGCTAACTTACTTCCGGGTTTTAGGACGCGTCACTGTGGCACTCTATTTGAAACATATAAGACATTCTAAATGCAGACTTAGCTTCATTATCTTCATCCCTGAATGTTATTGAAAGCCTCACCACTCTTTTCCTTGCTCCCCGAGCCCCTCGCCCTCCTTCCCCAGACGGGCCAGGTTCATCTTGGTTTCTAGTGTCATGAGGAAGGACCCCGTGTACGAGACCTCAAGATCGAACCACAGACCTGAACAGATAGTGAGGGATACCACACAGAGATATTACATTTTATTATGTAAATAAATCATGCTACCTTATGCCCCCCAGTGCAACAACTACAATTCCCAACTCATGTCATTTCTTTGAATAAACAAGAAGCTCCTGCCCTATGTTTAATTGTTTTAAGGTCCCCTGCAGAGCTGACAGGAGGAAGTCCCAACCTCCAGCAAACAAGGAAAAGGTTAGCTCTGGGGGAGGCGGGCCTGGTTATTGGCTTATCAGACTACTTCCTGTTTAAACATTACACTTCTCAGGAGGTGACGGAAGAACTATTCAGATGTTGATTATTCGCTGTTTGCTCGATGAATCTTATTCATTTTCCTACAAATAAACGATGTAATGCAATATGTTATAAACATATTTTAATACATAAATGTTCATGCTCACACCATGATAAACCCTTTTGATTGATACCATTATTATGACGTCACCCTTATTATATCTCCTTCACTACGACTACTAGATCAGAAAAACATTTAGCACCTAAACCTTTATTTATTCAACAGTTGGGTTTTCTTTAAAATGAGCATTAGTCTCACAGTGACATCACTCAACCCATTTATGTTCTATCTTTTTGACAGTCTAGCAGTCATAAAGTCACATTATCAATGTCCTTAATAAAACCTGGAATTACATTATATAAATAATACAGGGCTCTACACAAGCCTGTGTGCATTTATTAGTTGTGCGCTTGCAGAATAAACATTGTAAATCAAATCATGTCCTCCCAACATTAAGTAGTCAGGAAGCACTCACTCAACCTCTTTTTTATCATCATAACAACAGAAAATAAATATCAAGAAGATATGAAATTGGGAATGTAACCATCCAAACAAAAGCATCCTGTTGTGTTCATACACGTTTACAGCGAGGTGCCAGTCCCCTAGGATTAATTATGGGCTGGGATCAAGTGATTATGCTTTGTGAGTATATTTCTGTGGGTGTATTGGTACAGACAGAACACATTAATGAGCATTGCAGACTCAGCCGTGAAAATGTGGCTGACAGCAGAATGACTCATGACTGGCTGCTTCAACTGAAACAAAAAATGTAATACCTTTTCAATGCTTGTATGTCTTGAGACTCAAATCAAATAAGACGTATTTCTCCTTCTTCTAAACCGTCTTTGGAGAAAACTATGACTATTCAAAAGTTATACAGAAGAATATAAATATGGCAACTTACGCATTACATCTATATACATTTAGGGGAAGAATAGCAAATATTCTCCTCTGCCTAAAATTGTCTGAAATCAATTTGCCTCACATATCTGCATAGTCTCTGTGTGTCCAACCCACCCCTTTGTTATGGC
Source organism: Notothenia rossii (assembly GCF_949606895.1). Classification (NCBI taxonomy): domain Eukaryota; kingdom Metazoa; phylum Chordata; class Actinopteri; order Perciformes; family Nototheniidae; genus Notothenia; species Notothenia rossii. The sequence goes on from NC_136906.1 coordinate 15,388,817, forward strand.
CAAATGCAAGCAGCAGGCAGGGTGAGTCAGTGCCTGAGTAATGGATGAGGGGGACCAATGACATGAAGTTTAATCACTGTGGCTTAATAGAGCGAGGCACGTGGAGAGGCTAGACTCCAGAGGAGATGTGGAGAAATGTCTTCATCAAGAGAGAAGGAGAGCAAAGCTTAGGGAAGATGGACAAATGGTACGAGAGGGAGATGAAGAAGATGGATGGATTGAGGGGAAAGAAAAACAAGAGCATGTCTTACTATTTAGACAGAAAGACAAGCGGGAGAACTGATAAACAACCTGAGTATTATGACGGATTGAGGATAGAAGGGAAAGGAAAAAAAGATTGATGGTAAAATTGTAGCTACCGCTGTGTGAAAAACATGACATACAGAGTGTAGCTTCTATTCCTACCTTGGTGGTTCACAGAGGGTTTGGAGGCATTGAGGATCTTAGGAATGGAAAAGCCCATGTCTAGCTCCGTCAATGTCAGCTCGTTCATAACGTATGGCAGCTGAAACACAGTACAAAATGGTGTTTTGACTTAACCCTCAAGACAAAAAAGTCATGAGATAAAGTTACTCTTTTTTTCTGACATGTTAGTAATACTGTAGTACCCACCCTGATCTTACTGAGCTTCATCTGGATCTTCTTGGAGACTACATCAGCCCAGTATTTCTCTCCCAGGAAGTCCCAGAACATCCGTCCCACAAAAGCATTGACCCAGGCCTCGGGCTCCGCAGGTTCCTCTGAACTCCTGCGTGTCTTAGGGACACACACAGGTATGTATTGTAGCTTCAATTTTCTTGACATAAAAATTAAGCTAAACGAGTATGATAACAGTCTTTATAAATCTTGGGTTCAATCCAATGACGTCCATCCACTTTCATGGAAAAAGCTTCCCCTTTTGACCTCCCCCTCTACAAATTCACAATATGAAATCAAATAATGAAGATCTGACTGTTGGAGATTTCTTGTAAACAAACTGAAGATCTGTTTGATCACATATCTAACGCAGATGACAAAATCACAAAGCGATTTGAATGGTCGCCAATTTCTGCCTCTTCCTGCTTCCTTAACCCAGCCTAATTAGTAGCCATATCTATGTCTCACGTTGTAAATATGAATGACACCTTTTGGCGATGGCATTGTTGTCCATGATCTAAGACGTGCCATGTTTGTTGACAATTGATCAAAATGTATGCAGAATAGAGGCTTTATAATGAATTTAGACGCAGATCCGCTGTCCGTGTACTTTTATACTTCTTCCTTGTCCCTTGCATTGCAAAGTAATGTTTTATGACTTCCAACATCAATGTCAAAATAGCATCACAAATCAAAACTAGCCCACTAATCAAACATTGCTCAGCAGTGCTACTAGTTGTCAAAAATCTACAGTGAACCCTCCAAGTAAAAATGCAGACAAAAAGACTGACATAGTGGATGTTATTTCACTAACAAATGGCCATGGGGTCCCAAAGGACTGGAGATCTGGATCACTTTGCCTGGTAAGTTGTCTATCTCTTTTCAGCCTTTCATTTCTGTCACATACCTTTTTAGTAGTTTTGGGGCTGCTCTCGGGGCTGGGCCCAGGGCTCTCAGTGGCAGTTGGGCTTGTCTGTGGCGCCTGGGGGTTGACATATTTGGCCATGAAGACATTATAGTCCAACAGCATCTTCTGCTTCATCCCTGCAGTAGAGCCACAGGTGAGAGCAGAGGAGGGGTCTCTGTGGCGGAGCTGCGACAGCTCCTCCAGGCTCCCCCGGCTGCTGCTCCTGCTGTCAGCCTCCAGGCCTCCAACCAATTGGGGGCTGCTACTGCGGCTGTGGGGGGACAAGAAGGCTAAAAGTGGAGGACAGAGGGTGCAGGATGTGAGTAAGGGGGGGGATACATTTGATCACCAACAACATTTTTCCTTGATTCAAATCAATGCATTGTATTTCACATACATAATGCATGCTCAAGGTCTGGGAGAGAGAGAGAGAGAGGATCTGTTTTTAATGTATTTCTCACAGCATACTGCAACACTCTGAATCAGCATGCTTTACACCATATGACACACTGCATCCTCTCTGACTCATATTAGCAGTGAAATAGTCGTTTAAAACATAATTGCTATGAATATCCACAAACAGGCTTTAAATGATCTTTCTGGTAATCCTCTTCACCCTGCACTTCCTTTATCACTGGACCCACCCAGTGCTAGTGTTTCCCTTTAAATTGGGCCTTATGCTTGCAGGCTTATATCGCACAGTGGAGACCAATACTATAATATGTTGTTTCTCTGTGCATGTAATCCTGCTGACCCATTCACACTCATCTGTTCACTCAGTTGAGGGGATTGGCAGTCCCTAAGCCGGGGCTTATGCACAGATCTGATGGCTGTGCAGTTAAATACTCAAGAGAATAACTATTGTGAATTCGGGGAAGTGATGTGTGTCTGTGCAAATACAGTATGTGTGTGGAAAGGATAACACCGACAGATAAACAGAATGTAAATGGCTATTTTGCATCTTGGTGTGTGACACTGTACATCTCACTCACCACTCTTGCAGATGCCAGGCAGACTGACACCTTTCCCCTCTGCCTTTATTCGGGACGCTAGAAGAAATCTCCGGAACCATTCTTCTTTTTCCCGACCGGTCCTCCCAAACAAGTAGATTGTCAGTTCCCCGCCTGCAGAAGTTGTTTTTTTGGGTTCCTCTGTTGAGCCTGATCCCGATACCAACTCTGACTCACTTCGCTCAAGCTTCTCACCCAGCGTTGCTAGTTTCTCCTCCCCAGCATCAGGCTTCTCTACCTGGGTCTTGGACATGAAGTCCTCCTGCTTAGCCAACTCAATGCAAATGGGATACTTCTTGTTCCAAACTCTCTTCCTAGCCAAGCTTTGGGGCACCAAGTTGATCTATTGGGGGCACATAGACAGAGTTTATATTTGATCAAATGCAGGAAGATGAGGATGGAGTGTGTTGTTGCTTTATGGGCGAAGAATACCACCATTAAAATGAGGACAACAAATATGTTATTCAAACAGTTATTATTGCCAAAATGTAAGGTGTGAGTGGTAGCGACTGGGGACATGAAATCAATGCAGGCGGGAATAGAAGTGCACATTTCTCACCCCTTATGTAGTTATTTTGTTTTAACCCAATGTAGATTTTCTCTTTGACCAGCAATAAAGGAACATGACCTTTATTTTGTCAATGATGAAATAAGCTAGTTCAGTGGCTGGCATTTGGAATTATTTAGAGTTACAGTATGTTTTAATGGACATAATGAAACCCTATAACAAAACATGTTCTACAAATGTTATATGAGAAAGACTGCACAATAATCACAGTCAATAAGCTGAGCTACAAGGACCCCTGTGCTGCAATGCTAAGAGATGTCTTTGAACTGTCCTGCCTTTGGATACACAACACATTGAGTCAGCACATTACTACACAAGAGGTAAACTTGTGTGTACATGGTTAGTGACCTGTTATATTCCCTTCCTGTTTACACACACTATGTGACACTGAAAATGAGTAGATGTGTCACTGAACTTGACCTATTAGCGAGCATGCACTCAGGCAAAAGCAAATATGAAGGGACATGTGCTTCATGTCACTGTGTGTAAAGGTTATCATCAAAGTTACAAATAAACTGAGGAGCCAGCAGAGAAAAACAGACACACACACACACACACACACACACTTACAGTTACACATATATAATTAATTTCCTTCCCTCACACATACACTACAGTTCTGAAATGTCAGCATGTCTCTATTTAATTTCCCACATACACCCACCTTGCTGTCCGTCAGGTCATAGATCTTCTGGCTGATGTAAGTGATGTCAGGTTTAGGCTCGTTGTGTGTGGCACGGCGGGAAATGTTCCGGTTGGGTTTGGAGAGACGCAGCACAGTGCCCTCTAGACGGACGTAAACAGAGTGGGTCAAAGTGGCGTGGTACATCTCCGGGTCGTAGCAGTGGATCTCATTCATCCAGCCCTGAGAGATTGGGAGTGGGGGTCAAGAGGGAACACGTTTTAGTTGACACAGACTCTATATCTATCATTACAGCAAATATACACACATCAGACTCAAATTAAAACACCAAGATTTCCGGGGTATACGTTTACTCACTATTTCTGTATAGGTGAGTTGATATTGGTGTTTACACTGTACAAATATTTATTGTTTTTGCTATTATTTTCTACAGCTGGCATGCTAACCCATGGACTGAAATTATTATGTGTGAACATTCTTCCGTCAGATGTTTATTGTGCTTAAGTTGTTTGAGTCATCTTACAACAATCTCATTATGATGAAGTTTATTGAGGAGGATATTTCGGAAAAAAAGAAAGCGGAAGGCAGGCAAGTATTTGAGTGAAAGAAAACTGAACTGTTGGGCGTTCAACATGTTTTGCACTTCCCACCAGCAAATTTATCTTAATATAATATACTGGTCGTTCTAGGCTGATATTGAATAGGTGAGAGTTAAAAAAGATGGCATACAATTGTAATAGTTTTTTTACATAAACGGACAACACTAACACATTTGAATTGGAGGATGAATATGGTTTGTAAAGATAAGTCTTTTTTGTTTTGTAATAGTGACTGATAATGTTCTGGCATCCTCAGCCAGTCTTGTTACTTACGAGCCAAGATTGAAAGCTGATAACAAATATATCTGTAATAACCTAATGTCACAATCTTTAGTGGGGTTCTATTGTTAAAATAAAGCGTAGGGATACAACACTTTTGACTGCCAACTGTTGTCATCAATAAACAACTCTCCCTGCAGTATTTAAAAAGAAAAATATATGAAATCACCTTCCGGTATATTTAAAAACTAAATTGTCACTCAGAGGTGGTACCACATAGTTCATAACACACAACAAAAGGTCATCTGAAACACTGAGTCTGAGTTGAACCTGGGGGGGAGAGAAGGATGAAGAGTCAGAGCGTGTCCCCGGCTGCTGCTCTGCACTTGTGTGCTCTTTGGTCTATCGTTGAAATGTGTGTATCATGGTGTGCACAACTGCTGAGCTCCTCTTTTTGGAACAGCTGTGCCCGCTAGCTATCAGGCTCTCCTGTGCAACAGCTTGATACCACTGAAGGCTCAAACACAAGCTTACATAATCCCTCAAAATACTAAACATTTCTCTTCAGCACTAACTGAGGGTAACAGAGGACAGAGTGAAAATATTGTAGACGTTTTCAAAAGGGTAATTAAAGCCCAATATGTGGCGGCTGGTCCCCCCTGAGGCTGGATAGAGTTTAATTCTCATCCAACTCCCACCTTATCAGTCCCTAAGGAGGCTCTGAGAGCAAAGCCAATTCAATAGAAACATCAGGGGATAATTCAGTGCCTGGCTAGTGGGAAAGTGAAAAACATGTAGTAAAAATGTACAAAACAAAAGCACTTACTGCAGTTAAGCTTATGCTTGTCATCAAAACAAACACATATTGGATTCAGCTCACTGTTTGCTGTTCTCACTTTGGATGTTTTTTGTCATACAGATGCAAGCAACTGCAATTGTAAAACCTTTAATGCTAAATCTAATATAAGTCTACTCTTGCCAAAACTACATTTTCAAACAGGGACCCTCATCCTCTCCCACTGCAAGTCTTCTAGTTTTACATAAACTGGTTTTCTCCTTAAAAGCTGCCATCCATGGAGGACCTTTACTCCCAACGGCTCAGGAAGAAATCCTTCAGGATTATAAAAGACCCCCATCACCCCAGCCACAAACTGTTGAGTCTGCTGCCGTCTGGCAGGCGGTACCGCAGCATCCGGACTAAAACCACCAGATTCAGAGAGAGCTTCATCCCACAGGCCATAAGACTGTTAAAGACCTGAACTGCTGAAGCAATGTCATAACATTCATCTGCTACTTAGTAATTATTTATCTATAATCTAATATATCAATAGCTTGTATATAGACTCTTATTTCACTATTCCGCTTTTTTTCTCACTTTTTAAAAACTATTTTTCTTTTTGTATTACTTTTAATATAGTGTATTTTAATATATTTTTAATATTGTCTGCTTATCTGTATTATTGTGTTGCATTGTTGGAGAAGCCTGTGACCTAAGATTTTCAACGACATAATTACTCTGTAGCTGTGTGAGTTTGACAATAAAGAACCTTGAACCTTGAAAACCGAACCAAATACGGCAGGTTGCATTTGCTAGTCTGCCTAGCTCCTCGACATGAACATGTTCTTCTCCTCTCTTTATCCTAGTTTGTCTTTTTGAGCTTCTGATCACGACTTCCCCCAAGGATATGAAAGAGCCAACAAGTTACAAGCCACGAGGGTCTGGGTCCAGGCCCTCCCGGAGAAATGCTTTGGGCATAAAAGCCCTAATTCGGTGGCACATTCTAATGCCACTAGTTATTCCATATTTGAATGAATTTGCCTACCCGATTGTTCAAATGTAGTGTAATAATGTAAAGGAAAATTAGGCAACTTGTGCATTATAGCCTATGCAGTCTAATAGCTATTAATAACATAACACAGACAAATAAACACACTCTGATTCAATGGAAAAGGGTTGATTTAATGGGGATCAAGTCTTTATTCTTATCTAGCCTAACGGTCGCAAATCAAATCATTCATAAAGGAACCGCAAAAAGAACTCTGAATCAACTCAACTTCTAGTCATCTTTAATCTCCACTATCAGACTTCATTATGGTGTTGGCTATGTTCAGTTGTTTTTGCAAGTTTGCATTAAAGCTTTGACACTACATATGCAAATGATAATGTTGCAGCACTATCAGAGTAAGACCTTAATGCTAGTGTAAGAGGCAGTGAAGCAAGGACACCTGCAGAAAAAGCTACCGTTTTTTGACAATAGATCCAAACAAGTTTACATTTGAAAGTCATTCAGCAACATGCAATGTCTTTACTCACCTTGAAGGTTCCTGGCTCTTTGATATCCAGCTGGGCAACATTCCAATGATCCATCCTTCCCCTTCCTTTCCTCGTCCCCGATGACGAGCCTCGAGGAGAGGACAGCCAGAGGACCAGCAAGGCCAACATGAACCCAGCCACTATCCCATGCACCACCGAACATACATATGGAGGCACTGGAAGGATTATATAGCAGTACACCAACTGTGTAAGGAAGATGAGGCAAGTCACTGGCAAAGTCTCCAACTCCTCCTTCTCTTTCTCTTCCTCCTCTGTGTCGAGTTCACTACACAGCCCAGTGCTACCAGTGTGGGGCTGCCGGGAGCCTGGGCGATCCCCTTCTGGCGTTTCTGTGTCGGTACACAACTCAAAGTCTTCACTGTACAGTTCGCAGAAGTCCTCGTCTTCCTGTCGGGCTACCAGTGCCGACATGGAGCAGCGGCCCAGAGTGAGAGAGGGAGACCTGGCGAAAGTGGAGGAGGAGGAGGAGGCCTGGGCGAGGGCGGAGGCAGGGGCCAGCGATGGGAAGGAGAACAAAACAGAATCCGGACCCTTGCCTGTTTCTTCCTCTTCTGCCCCTTCCTCCTCCTTGATGCTATAGTTGTTGTTCCCTTCCGTGTGTCCATTCACCGTGGTCGCTCCGCTGAGCTCTGACGCGCTGGATGACAGCGATTTGGCACGATGAGCGGCACTTCCTGCAGCTCCTCCACCAGACTCATCCCCCATGATCTTACTGAAGAGCTGCAGGGGGTCGGACATCACCTCTGAAAGCCGTCGCTTGGTATCCTCGATCCTGGCCTCCACCTCTTGGACCTTGAAGAAAGATCTTCCATCTGGGGACATTATGGGGGAAGAAGGAGCAGTTTTGGAGTCTCCACCAGCTTTAGTGACAACGACGGGGCTGGAGCATAAGCGAGGCTGGGAGAACTGTTTGAAGAGCTGCATGTTGCGAGGTGGAGGCCGCTGGGATGGCTGCACTTGAAGAGGCCCTTCCTGATGTTCGGCCTTTGAAGTGTCCGTGGAAAGAGACTTGACAAACGATTTCATTAAGTGACGGTGCCTCGCGTGGGATGGTGTAGTTGTAGGTGGAGGAGTAGTCTCGCGAGACTCAACGTCGTTGGACAAGGACCTGACCAGGCTGAGGAAAGGCTTGGAGGAGGACATCGCTGCAGACTTGGAAGGGGAGGAGGAGCCCGAGGATGGGAGGTTGGCGGAGGGTCGTTCAGAGGGCCAGGATGAGCTGGCAGGGGGGGTGGAGCTCAGGTGGGGGTGTGTGGCGGTTGGGGTAATAGTCATAGCTGGAGAAGGTGTGTGTGGGGGAAGCTCTGCAGGCTCTGCAGACAGAGTGGTGGAGGAAACAGGAAGTAGAGCAGCTCCAGAGGAAGTCTCCATTCCAGCAGATTCAAACAGAAGCTCCTCACTTGCCTCCAAGCCCTTGAGGACAGACGGAACATCAGCCCCTTCAACATTAAGCTCAGATTTAGATTCAAGAGGTACGCCATAGAGCTCCTCTTCCTCGTCGTCTTCCTCCTTCCCCAGAGCAGAGAAGTGGATGGTGATGGTGTCACGAGAGAGGGAGCGCTGCACCTGCAGCTTGGGTCCAGGGGCGTGGCGAGGTGGAGGGGTGTCAGCATGCTGGCCATTTCCCCAGCTGCTGCTGCCCTGACTGCTCATCACCAGCCTGCACAGGGCTCACAGCCTGAGAGAGACACACAGAAGCACTGTTAGCAACCATAGAAACACTAAAACATTGGTATATAACATCAGTGCAGTCATCTAAAATTAGATTAACATATGCTCTACACACTCTCCATCCACACACAGTACACAGTAGAATAGCCCAGCAGCTCTCTATTCATCCTAATGTGAGTAGACTGGACAGGTATGTCTATGCCCCCCCATCCATTAGCCCTCATTATGCAAGGCTTTAGCTGACAGACTGAGTCGCTCTCAGGCCTGGCCTCTCTCTGTCTTACCAGCATCACTCAGCCCTGCTATGGCAACATGATTAATGGGTTACTTCAGAACACATGAGCCCCGAGGAGAGGGGCCATCAGCATTTCAGCTTTATTTAACTCCTCCCCCCACAGGGCTGCAGCTGACTGTTGTGAGGTGGTAAGGATCATGCAGGAGAAAACAAAAGGAAGGATGCTACTCTGACTCGTGGAGGGAAAATCATCACTATTGGATGGAAATGACGATCTGAAAACATTCTGATAACTTAAATTGGGTTGGCTACTTGTGCGGGACTATATTTCTGACATGTAGTTTGTACAGGGTAATGTTAGCATTCATTTTGAGTCATGTTTCTGGCCACCCGGTGAATTCAAGTCCATTGTTGACTTTCCTTTCACCTCTGTTTGGGTCTCCTCACCACTTTCTCTGCCATTAGGTGCGGTAAAGCAAGCTGTTTATGTGCTGTTGGTTTAACAGAGCTTTCTCATTGAGTGCTGCTGCTGGAAATGGTGATAATGAGTAGTGAGACAGAACCATATCAGTATAATTATGGGCTTTAAAACCAACACAGTGAGCTGAAAGATAATAATGTAACTGAGATGAACAGCAGAGTCAGATAGATGATTGTTGCTACTGGAAACATCCTTCACATTACACACAACAAATATGTAGATAGAGACTGTAATTGTTTTTAAATGATGAACCTCAAAATGCACAAAATCCTTAAATGTGAGTATTCCTTTTAGCTGTTTGACTAATTTGTATTCATACATCACATATTGTATGGACACTGCCCGTATCAGTACTGCCTTCGTCATTTAGGCTGAAATTGATTGTTTAATAGGCAATAACTGTCATGTTTTGTATTTTCTATGCTTTACAGTATCGTAAAAAACATAAACATATACATAGATATAAGTACCCCCCCCCACGCACAACAATATGTAGGACATAATCACACAACAAAGCAGCAGTTAGGCTCCAGTGGTCACAGGAACAAGGCGTCTATTGTATAGTCTCAACGCAGCGGAACCAGAGTCATTCATCGTGCAGTGATTTCACTGAATGAGGCCTCAAGTTGTTATTGAGTTATTGTGCCTGTTTATTCTTCCACATCGCATACCGTCCATCATCCCTGGTTAGCCAAATCAAACAGGCAGGGCAAAGCAAGCACACACACAAACACACACACACACACACACACACATATATATATATAGAGAGAGAGTCGTTCTGCTGTTGATAGAAATGAGGAGGGACAGAGGAGAACAACAGAGCGGTAAGCTTGTATGATAATCAGAATTTCTGAGAAAGCCCCGGCGGCCCTTGGGGCTCTCTGGTTGGCGCCGCATCTCCAGAGATTGTATTTGCTGGGATGGAATAACAGAGCATTTGACTTTCCCTGCCAGCCTCGCACTTGGCTGTGCTACAGTGGGGTGTTGTGTGTTCCTTCTGCCATGGCCGTGCTAGGGACAGAGCAAAACTGAATAAGAACAAGGAAAGAGAAAGACATAAAAGAGAGCAACAAAAAGAAGAAAGATGAAGAGCCACAGGGGCGGGGGACTGTAGAGTCTGCATACGACCTTTCAGAGACAAGCTTTTGAAGTGGGATTCTCTTAAAAATGGCAGAGATGGAGGGAGAAAATGCAGAGGATGACACAGACAGGAGAGGAGACAGGAGTCAAATACGAAGAGGGGAGACGGAGACATGGAGATGGAAGTGGTTGTTGTCGTCACAAACACCTGAAGGACAGATTAAAAAGTTTTGGAGGTCGTCAGGGTGAGCATGGAAGGATGGTCACCATGCAAAACCGTATCACTGGTGGATACATCAGTACTTTCCATGTACAATGTATATGAAATGTACACATTTTACACAGTAAGTATTGGTTGGAATTTTTTCCTAACCTTACAGTGTTTTTATAGACTTGAGAAAGTAATCGGCACATTAATTGATATTGATGATTAAAATAGCTGTTTATTGAAGTCCCACAGTGAATATTAAAATATTTTATGCTAACATGGGGCTTGCATCTACTAACATATATCACATTTAGTAGATATACCTTTATGTTATTCCCTTGTACATTTCAAAACAGATGCATTTGTAATTTGATTTAAAATAACATACTGCTTGTATTTTGGTTCTTACACAGCCAAAAGAAAGCTGGCTATATGAGTAGCTAAAACACGTTTGAAACATGTCTATTGCTTTTCAGGTTGAGTAAACTGTTTGCTGACACACCCACGGTTTGAGTTAGTTCCTCTCATCAATGCACCACTGCCATTAAAAGCCCCGTGTTTGTTTTATCCGCTCCTGGATGAGGATGAGGAGACAAGAGGAGTTTGGCACGAAGACTCATCCAATTAATCAAAGCAAGCAGGGCTACTCTAATCAGCTAAAGCCAGCACCCCGGGAGACGAGAGGGGGGAGCTAAAAGCAGCAGGGTGTAAGAATAATATAAGGGGGTGAAAGGTAGACAGTGGAAATGGAAAGGGAAATGACCACACAGGATAAATCAGAGAAACACAGAAACTCCAGTGACCATTTCCTAATTCACAATCTGTAATCCCTTCCCAACTAACAATCCTGCTTCACAAACAAGAAAAACAGACATGAGAATGAGTGGTGAAGAGAGAGAGGTACAGAGCGGCTGCTCAGAGAGAGATGGAGATTTATTTATGAACAGTTTGCCTTCAGCATATTGAGTCTCTCAGCTGAATGAACCACCGAAAATCAGGAATTTACCAAAACCCTTAATTGATTTAACACTAACTGTGTGCCTCAAAAAGCATTCTCTACAGTGTTGTTTAGTTTCTAGTTGTGTAATTCAATCTAAATCCTGATATATTGGGTTTAGCAGATGCTGCAGCAGATTCAATATGCGTCTACTTTCAGTCTTTTTTTCTCTTTTGACTGAGCCTCAGCGGGTCTCCCTCTCCTCTCTCTGCATTTGATGAATGGGTAGATATTTCTGGACTCTCACACACCCTGACAGATCTCAGGCCCTGAGGAGGCATGTTGAGCAGCCTCTTTTTAAAAAGGTAAAAAAAAAATGCCAGGCCTATTTCTAGGCTAGGAACAGTTCCCAGGCAACCAGCAGGAAATGACTTGCCAATGAAAGGTCTTGCATATATAACCCCCTATGAACTAGTGAATTGCCAATGTTATACTATTGTTTAAATAGTATAGGTATTTGAATACTACTTGAATAGTATAAGTGCCTCAGAGAACTTTAGTTGCACCACACCAATAGAAATCCGATCACCAATAGGTCATGTTTAAACCTGCGAAATAATTTATGCCTATTGATTATGAATAAATTGTAACATTGGTATGCAAGACGTTGCTGCCTTTGTTGATAAACACAGGTTGACCTCACCAAATCGATAAAGATGGAAGCTTGTCTTTAAATAGGATTAAACCTACCAAGATGCTGCCAGCGGAGGACAGTAGAAAACAGCACAGATGCCATGATAGAGGAAGGTGAAAGGTGTGTGAAGAACAATACATTGGTGAAATGAATGAACAGTATCAAAGTAAAAGGTCTGAAAATAAGTTAAAATGTAAATGCAAAGAGCCCTCCAGTGATTAAGCATTGAATCTAATTAACATAGCATGATGCAAGAAGCAATATAATGTTGTATAGCCATTATTCCTTGTCAAAACCCTGTGTCTTCTTCATTACCCATGATACAACTTAACCACCAACAGGTTGGTCTAAAATGTTGTGTTTGTTATGGCAGTATAGCGCTATTAGGTCTTCTGGTGAAATCATTTATTTCTACCTCCACAAGCCACATTTCTACCACTTAGCCTTGACCATCAGTGACTAAAGAGACACCAGTTTAGGCAATTTACTTCACTCTGCTCCCAATTGAGCCATAAAGGGCTTTATAAACGTGTTATTAACAGAAGCACTCCCCAACACCTGTACACATATATTGTTGTGTAAAATCTTTGAAGTTCCCCATTTCATGTTCAGTCCTTTAGCAGAAACCGGCCACAATCTACTGTATCTTTACATGTGGGAGTCATTTTATGTCAAGGATCAATACTAAGGACTCAACAGTTACTCAACAGGTGCTGAGATATTTTGACTTTAAAAACAACATATTTGAAGCCTCTGATTTGAAATGATAAGTTCACAGCTTTGAAATGATGTGTACGACATGATAATATATCATGATATTTTTTGTCTGTGTTTCTGTTGATGTGTGCTTGCTGTATTTGTTCAACTGAGGAGTCTTATCTTTGCTAAAACCATTCTACTGAATCTTCCTCTTTAGGTAACAGAGTGTTGATGTGATTGGATGAGTCAGCAGGTGTAGAGGACAGACTAACATGACCTCTGCTGAAGGATGTTAAGTCGGCACGCCAAGTTTCCACAGAAGGAAGATGAAGTAGAAAAGTAAAACCAGGAAAACAAAATCAATGCTGGCGCCCAGAACATACTGAGCCGATGACTGGGTGAAAAATGGGGCAGGAGGAAAATGGAGAGCAAGTCAAGTAAGGAGCAAGTCGGCGAGGCAATAAAAGGGGTGGGTGACAGCTGGAAGATAGATCGGGTGAGACAGAGGGATTGAAGATGAACACAGGATGCAGAGAGAGAAAGGGAGAGTGGCTGATGGAGCAGTCGATTGTCACTAACAGCCCAGAGACACACACACACTCACAGAAGCGCACACAGAAATGAGCTCCTTTGTCACATGACCTGTGCAGTTGCCTGGATGTGTACGAACGCAAACAAAAGCTGCAAAAAGGGAGCGTAGACTGAGGGAGTCAGATAATGAGAAGAGAGCACCTAAAGCAGGTAGACCGAGGGAGACAATGGAAAAAGACACAAAGGCTCACGTGAGTCCTTTGTTTTCCTGCGGGCCAGAGACAGTCACATGACCATAGCGCAGGTTAATACTACACAATCATTTCTTTCAGGCTCCATTGCTCCCTTTCAAAAGATAGATTATATTGTTTTCAATGAATGTAATGTTATTTTAAATATATGTCCTTTTCTCTTGGCTTGAATAGTCATCAATGTTGCAAACAGGGCTACTGTGATTCAAATCAATGTTTGACTTGATGTGACAATAATCATGGTCCCAGTCCGCACCCAGGTAACAGTACATGCATATGCTGCCGTTTACACGACACAATGCAACAGTAATAAGAGGACTGAATGAAAGCAATGTGAGAAATTCACATTTGCACTGGTTGTTTCAATTCCTTCCAAAAATTAATTATACAAGACAGGGAAATATAGACGAGAGGTACTTAGGGAAGAAGAGTTCAAAATGGCTGATTTTCAAATCAAGGAAACTCAGACTGTGAGGAGGCAAAAACTAACAGCACCTCTTGACACACCTCCAGGGGCGCAGTCGAGGTGTTAGTTCCACAACGCTTGCCAATTTAAGCTCTTGCTGAAGGGCAGAGAGATAGAGGAATAAAAGGATGAGAAGGGAGAAAGAGAGGAAGGAGAGGACAGAGCCTCAAGGAGGTGGCCGATTTTCCAGGAAAAGATGAAACAGCAGCATCTGCCACTCAGTCAATTTTCAGGTGTGATCAAAACTGTGGCAACATTAAGACAACCATGTTTTTATGACAATATGCAACTGTATTTAAGTGTATCAATGAGTTTATAACTGTAAAACATATATTTAAAAAATATGATCAATCCCAAGGTCAACCCTATTAATGTCTATTTGTATCAACTCAAAAAAACGTATTTGATTCAGCCTGATCATTAATGTTTGAATGCCTGATTAAATATAAATAAGATAACATGCAAAAGAGCATTCAAAGTAATGGGGGAACAAAATATGTATATATAATTTCTGTACTATTGGAGCTGCTCCAGTAGGGGCAGTAGGGACCAACCCTGACACTATTAATGTGTGATGTGTCAATACGCCTGTTAGACCAATATATTTGCCAACATCATAAGACAATCACTCAAACACCCAAAAGCCGATATGAACACACACACACACACACACACACACACACACACACACACACACACACACACACACACACACACACACACACACACACACACACACACACACACACACACACACACACACACACACACACACACACACACACACACACACACACACACACACACACACACACACACACACACACACACACACACACACACACACACACACACACAGCTGCTCGAGGGTCTTAGCCCTTGGACTGGCAGCATAATGAGCTCCCAGTAGCTTCAGAGGAAACACTGAGCGGAGGTTTGATGTCACGTAACGCTGCTCTGAATCTGTTGACGAAAGGACGAAGGAGAATAAAAACAATAAAAGAGGAGATAAATACACTCACGCAGCTTAGCTGGATCAAACCGGTTTTCCTCACCTCTCTTTCTCTCCAACCCAGAATCCACCGTCAACTCGTCAAACCTTGCCATGCAGATCATCTGGTGGTTGCCATGCCAACAGTAAAGCTTTCATCTTGTTCCTTATGCCCGCGTCCTTTTGTTTAGCAAGGCAGCTCCTCCTCACTGTATAACCCTGGTCTCCTCAGAGTATGTGAGTGTTCTTTCAAATCTCCAGTGAAGGGTTATCAGTGTGTGTGTGTGTGTGTGTGTGTGTGTGTGTGTGTGTGTGTGTGTGTGTGTGTGTGTGTGTGTGTGTGTGTGTGTGTGTGTGTGTGTGTGTGTGTGTGTGTGTGTGTGTGTGTGTGTGTGTGTGTGTGTGTGTGTGTGTGTGTGTGTGTGTGTGTGTGTGTGTGTGTGTGTGTGTGTGTGTGTGTGTGTGTGTGTGTGTGTGTGTGTGTGTGATGCGTAGGAGCTAAACCAAAGCACCAAAGGAATGGAAAACAAACTTAGATCTACCTCTTTGTGAAGGGTGAAAGAGGAATAGAGAGTGTGTTTGTTTATAATTTAGCTGTTGTTGGGAACACTTTTTCAAAGACTAAAGAGCCCACGATCAATTAATAACCTTTAATTATGGTGGTCAGCACCAATACATTTTCTCCTGACATCTTTAGTTGTTGACTCAGATCTTCTCTGTCAGCGTTGAGACAAACATGTGATTGTTTTCTTCATTACAAGCTGTTGATTTTCTCAACTGGTGCCAAATGTGTTTAACGCTTCACTTTGAAAACTAGCAGATTTGCTATGAAAATCGACGTCTGGTGCCGCCTAACCAGATTAGACAGTTTGGAGATCAAAAGGTGGATCAACGCGCAGTCCTGACCAAACACACAGGCATCAAAACATATTAAGCAATTTATAATCTTTGTAAAAACTGCTTGACAGCCAGCAAACAGCCGGAGGATTTGGTATTAGTCATAATCCACCCTATTATATGATGAATTGAGTGATGGAGGGAGGGAGACAGAAAAACATCGACTGTGAGTGTATTTACAGATGAATATTTGCAATGTTGTTATTATTTTATCCTGTATGAACACTAGGAATAAATGGGCAGTGTTTCTTTTAGTGTTGCTGTTTTGCAGGATTATGAGAGTGCAGGGAATACAGTGTGTCTGATTAGTAATCATAAAAGGAAGACTGTCTGTGAAAATTAGAATGGAGAGATAATAGGCTGTGGTTAATAGGAGACGCAAGTAGAAGAATCTTAAATATAATATTTGAAATTAGTATTCATGGATCACTGTGTCAAGTTGTTACAAGCTCTCTTGCTGTTGAGCAAAAGAAGCTCTTTAAATTCCACAAGCAGCACTGCCATCAGACCGACATCGTTAGAAGAATCCTCAGACAGCAGCTCAAAATATCTAAAGCATTAATCCCCCCCACCCCCTTTTTTGACAGGGATGTGCCGCACAATAGAGGCATCAGCACAGACACTGGGAATTAGTATATAAGTTACATGACATAGCAGGGTGTATTTCTCAGTGGCTCCGTGTGAGGAAACCTGTTATCTTTGATGATCAAACCGTCTGTGTCTGGAGAGTGAGCGTCTGATTACATTTTTCTGAGCTAATTATTTCCATCTCAAGAAGAACATTGATGGAACAGTTAATCAGGTAGTATAATCTTACATTTTTTAAGACAATGCTGCAGGTGCAGAATCCCCTGTACAAGATGAAAGTCCCCAATTACTTTTATACAACTTAAACAGATGAAACAGTGTTATGCTAGGATACACTAAATTATGTTTTATCTGAGTCCCCTGATGTAATAAAAGGCTGCTGATGACATAACAGGACAGAATAGTGCATTTATTGGGGACTATTTTAGCTGTGGATTAATATACATTTGGTGCTCTAGTGATTAGACAGGACATTGAATGTGTGATAAAAATGTTCATTGTAATAAATTAACCTGTTGTCCCAATGCAACATTGTGTTTTTTGAATGTACTTTGAAACAACAATAGAGCTCTACTCCACTACTTGTTAGCAGTAGGAGAAATGAACTACATGCAAATAAACTATACGTTTATTTTTGTATAAAGTGGTTTGCACAACTTTTTCTATCAAGCTTCAGTTAACCTAACTAGAAGACTCCTGGTAGTTGCCTTGATTCACCTCCATCAGTGTGGAGTAATTCATAGTTTGAAAAAGTATTAAAATAGCTTCCCCAACATTGCTTGTTTCTATAATTTATTGTTGGTTCTGGCAAAGGAGAAGTGCAAACCTCATACATATAATTGGGTTGCATGCTGAGTACAGCCTGTGCATACAAAGTGTGTATTTAGTGTGTAGGTCAAACCTCTCTGTGTAATCTAGTCAGCTAGTACTTCCTCCCTTGTCTCAAACGTCAACTTCCTGTTTCGCCAGATACCAGCAATAAAATGAAAGCACCACCCAGTACTCTCACTGTCTTTATTGTAGGCACAAACATGTATCTCTCCAGCTGCAGTAAATCAATGCTTATAGGATATGTCGAGTCAAACATGGTCTTTATCAGCGTGCTTTTATCAAATTCATGTCTGGTAAAAAGCTAAATAACACAGACACAAACATGCACATACACACACACGGCAGCGTCAGAGGCCATTAGCTTTGACAATTGAGGCTTCTCGTCACAGTGACTAGCACCAGCCGCTGCTCTGTCTGCTTTTTCATTTGAACAACAAGTGTGTGTATGACTGAGGAGCCTGTCTATTGCAATTGTGCATGTGTTTTTATTCACATCTAAGTCGTGTCGCATGTCAATTTATCTTGCAAACAAATCCATTAGCAAAGTCAAGTTTCCTGCAGCACATACTGTCAGCATCACAATCACCACAACTGGGGACTAGATGGAAAGTTAATCTTCCGACTTGGGTATGGTTATGAGCTTTTAACACTTCAACCCTTTTCTGGGAAGGCTTTCTACAAGATTTTGAAACTTGGTCGGCAGAATTGACTCCCATTCAGCCACAAAAGAATCAGTGAAGTTGTGATCTGATGTTGGGCGATATGGCCCGGCTTGCAGTTTGGCACGACTCAACCCAGAGATGTTAAATGGGGTTGAGGTCAGGGCTCTGTGCAGGTCAGCCAATTTGTTTTACACCAAACCACCATTCTTTATGGAGTTGTCTTTGTGCTTGGAGGCCTTGTCATGTTAAATCAGGAAAGGGTATTCCCAAAACTTTTGCCAAAGCAGAGTTGTCTAAAATATCCCTATTTGTACAACCATTACATTTCTTTTATTTGGAAATAAGGAACACAACTCAAAAAACAGACTCATAGTGTACCTCCAGCCCACAAAATTTATATAAAAAAAGCCAAATCAATGGGTGCTACTTTTGTACACTAACTTTGC
Source organism: Notothenia rossii (assembly GCF_949606895.1). Taxonomy (NCBI): domain Eukaryota; kingdom Metazoa; phylum Chordata; class Actinopteri; order Perciformes; family Nototheniidae; genus Notothenia; species Notothenia rossii. The sequence goes on from NC_136906.1 coordinate 15,407,405, forward strand.
CAGAATAATGAAAACACTAGATTCAATTGCACTTTTCTATGACAAACTCTTGTCTAGAAAACCAAATAAAAAAGTTAATTTGTGCTGACTTTTATTCTCTAAAGTGTCTTTATCTTAAAGCTTTAAACTGGTTCCTTAGAATAAGTACAAAATCATGCTAAATGTACAGAATCCTAACTTCAACAGCATAGCATATATCCATGTCCACAAGTTCAAGGTCGAACGCTGACTGAAGAGTTGTCTTGCAAGGCGCCCTCAAGCAAAATTAAAATGTTAACAGAATTTTCAACTTGAACATTCACAGCCTGCAGCACACACTTGTTCACACAGATGGATCTAATGACATCGTTTTTCAAGCTTAATATTTCTTGCTCATGTTGTATTTTTACGTGAATCTTGGATGTGTTTCAGGCCATGCAACAGAGTGTGCCATCAAATCCCCTTTTTTTGTATTATCCACAGACAATAGCCCATTCAGATGGATCAGCTGCCACTGTTTGCTTTTACCCTCACAGCAATTTGTCTAATTGAGCCTAAGAAGAAAGAGAATTCCCTTTAGATTTGCTGACACAAGCCCCCCCCTCCATTTACAAACATACACCTCACTGCGGGACACAGCTGTCGGTATTTAAAAAAAGAAAGTAATTAATGCAGCATGTGAAAATGTATACAAACATGTGCTTTGCTTTCAGACAGCCACATGCATGATTAACAATGTTGAATATGTGAATGAGGTTTGGCTTTTAGTAAGGGGAGTTGAGATGAAGGAGAGCCGTTCAATGCTATGGATCAATTCCAGCGCTACCAACTAGAACACACACACACAAGTTCAAAGCAGAAAATAAGTCTTACCTTGAGCTTAAAGAGGCATTCAATCTCCTCTTGCAACACAACCTGCACTCATGGTGCTAGCATCCCTTGAAAAACAGAGACAGGGAGAGAGAGAGATCGATTTAATGGCTAACGTGCAACTGTTGTCATCTACTTCCAGAGCAGCATCATTAGTTTTACTGTGACTTAACAAGATGCTATATATAGCCTCTCATTATAATGTTGTGATCTTGTGTCGTGCATGAAGGGGACACTAGGTTGAACAAGTGGAAGGGCATAAAATAAAATGTCAGTGTCAAGCATGTCTTACAATAACCTTCATCATAATAACAGTAGAACAAATTCACATTTATGAGAATCCACTATACACTTCTTGAGACCTGTTCACACAAGGACAGACATATGGTGATCTAACCCTGGAATACATTTGGTGTGAAACTTAAATGAAAGTCTAGGTGGTGGCTGGGATAGTGTGGCCTGCAAGAAGGGAGGAGAGGATTGAGCATCTGATCTACCTGTGCACTTCACAGCACCATAGATGGACATGAGCCACAGTTGCTCCACAGATGTCTTCCAATGCTCCACACAGCTGTGATAGACAACATGATCAAAACACTGAACATTTTAAAATCTATAAAAGCTACATACAGTTGCTTTCTAAATGAAGTACACCCCAGTACACAGGGCCATACAGTAGCATACACACAGCTATTTTCATAAGGGTGCTGGTCGTGTTAAGACAACATAATTAAAGCTCCTGTGTCTCCATCCGCCCCTTTGTCCTCCTTAACTTCAGGCTCTTTTTGTCTGTAACCGTGTGACAGCCATGGATCGAACAGCTGATATGCAAATCAAATCGACAAATAAAACGTTCAATCTCACCGTAGTTATCGCATCTTCATGTACAGGCCACTGGTTCGCTCTGCATCCTGGCTTCAAATGTGCGTAATGCGATGAGGATCCCTGCGCGGAGAGCTTTCTGTGTCCGGAGCCTGCGGAGGGTGCACCCAGCGAGAGGTGCGGACCGACAGCGAGATCTGTCAAAGAGACGCTGATCCCGTGTGTTGTTTTGGTGAATGGGTGGTGTTCAGACAGCGACACCCCCCTCTCTACTCACAATTTAAAATGACAATGACACCCAAAAGAAGCATCCTCACGTCGGAACCCTGGCGGTTCATATTTTAATGTGTTGCAGCAGGAGAGTGTGAATTGCGTCACGGCGTTGCAGCATGCCTTTAAGACGCGGGTTCCCCTCCACAAACAGCACACTGTCTCCCTTTAGGCTCCTAGACAAATGAGGTGAAAACACATAAGCTCAAAAATATATAATTGTTTTATATGATACGACTTTTTAAAGACATATAAGCAAGACACAACCTATGAATCAGACCCACCATGTGCACAGTCTGAATTCAGGATGGTTCAATTTAATTTTATTTGCTTAAACATGCTGCCACCTACTGGACTGAGTTCAATACCTTACAGGAAACTCTCCACATGAGTCCTAAATCTCGACCTTTAAGTCTTTATGTTCTTCTACATCCTCTCTCAACTGGCATCACCTTTAAAATATAATTTATTACAGATTCTGGTCTGGACATACAATTGTTGATTGATGCTTCTGTGATTTTCAGTTGCAACATGAGAGCAGAACTATGTGAGGGGTGAAGGGTTCTTTCTAGTGGACAGTTATGCTGCAGACACTTCAAGAGCTTTTACTAAAGTGAAAGTTGTAATGGCCAACCAGCTTAGAAATACTCTGTTAAAAATAAAACCCACCTTCAAAATGTTATTTTTTGTAAAAGTACTAAACCTTAGAATCAACAAATAATTCAAGTACCAGTAGTATCTGCAAACTGGCCCATTTCAGAATATATTGCCTCGTATGTTTTTTAATAATAATGCATCAATGTGTTGATGGCTTTAATGGTGCAGCTGCTAAGTGAGGACCATGCTTGTTTTACTTCATATACTGCCTGGTAGCTTGTGAATTCCACCGACGGATCAATAAAGTGTATTTTAACATACAATAATACAAGATTAATAATTTGTTCGCATATATTATGTATATATTTGCCTCTGAATTGTGTTGGAATAGAAGCATAAAGTAAAGCAATACATGGAAATACTTAATTAAAGAATCCTACAAGTACCTCAAAGTTATACTTAAGTAAAGTTCATGAGTAAATGTATCCACATCTAAGTAAGTAATAGTTTGTGACCAGAAATCAGCTTGTTTCTTTCCTTTCATTTTCAAATATAGCTTGATTTCTATCATCCCATATAGAAGAGTGGGCATTCAAACCATCTGGGTCCATGGCTCTGGACATATTGGAGAGGACATTGGTAACTGGGAATGTGGGTTTGCAGCACCACCTTCTGGCAACTTTGAGTACATACCTAAACAAAGCAATGTGCATTCCTCAATAACGGGTAATAGAGAAAAGATCTAACAAAGACTCTGAGAAAGGAACGGATGGAAACTATACCTTAGTGGAGGTGTGGTGGAGTCCGGTGATATGACACATTCTTAATATGGTGTCATTGGTATATACGAAATAAAGAGTGCACTCTTATTGATAATGGACATAGATATGGGCAGGGAAACAATTGGCACTGTAATCGTATTAATAATACACTCCTTGTATATTGCACGGAGAGACTAAGTCAACGCGTTAAACCACCAAGATGCTGCTGTACTTGACGCATTGATTACCATCTGACGACTGTCTGATGAATAAAAGTCCGATACAAAAGTGTCCAGTTTAAAGCTTAATCGGTGCTGTTTCTAGTTGAATTGTTGTCCATTAAACTCCTATCAGCTTTTCAATCATACATACACACTTGCATTCACAAACCAAAATGTACTAAGCTACTCTTAGCAAGCGTGTGTCTGACGTGTGCAGTCAAAACCTGTTTACCTCCCGGCGAAACATCTGGAAAGACACACACTGGTTCCTACTTATATCTCAGGAGGGCTGATTGGCTCCTAACTTCTTGACAAGAAACAGAAAATAAACACGTTCAACGCATAGACTGTATATATAAAGGTTCAACGCATCCATGAAATACAAATATAGATAAAAGACGGTTAACTTTTGTAAAGAAGCATGCAATTAATTACAAAATAAACCAAAAATAAAAACTCTCACTAATACAAATTTTCAAACTGATTTATTTGTAATATAATACTTGTTAGAGAGGACACTGAGCTGGTTATCAACATGTGTTCATATAGTTGTAAATGGATGCTATTCTAAGTAATGAACTTCTCTGTTGAATGAAAGGTAAGCGATAGGCCAAATACAGACTACATACAGGTTTAAATAACAGGCCTTCTTGTGCAGATGCCTATTAATATGGTGATATAGAAAAACTATTTTGAATGCTGGTGATTTTATTTTATCTCATTAATTTGCTGTCACTCAGGGTAATTTAAAGAATTTGGTCCTCATAATTACTCCTAAAGGTGTTTACTCTAGGATCTCTGAAGAGAGATGATGGGAAATGAGGGAGAGAGAGATGCAACAAAAGTCTCCCGTCCGACATAAATAAACTAAATTCCTTAATACTTCATCAATCCATTACTAGTGGGGTCACATTACCCCAAAACACCTTGACTGTTTGAGTCCCTGCCTCAATTTCCATGACAACTGCTGCATGTTCTGATGAAGATTATGTGATATAGTTGACACCTGCTAAATGAACCTTTCACGTTGTACGTTTTTTTCTATGAGGGACCAAATGACATTATATATTTAAAAAATAATAAACTAAGATAAGGGGAATATCGTTATGTCTACAGTAATGGGTACATTTTCATTCATCATAACTGTCTCAATGTCTTTGTCACTGCTGTGTAATGGACAAAAAGAAAAACTAGAAAAAAATAAAGGGATGAAATGAAAAAATAAATTAGGTCAATTATCACTTACATAACAGGGGGTTAACCTTTCCAGTTTCAGAAGCTCCCTCTACCTCTCAAAAGTTATTTAACAGTATGATTCACATCAAAGCACTCGGGACCCCTGCTGCTAAACTCAAAGGCCAGACGGCCCATTTCCACTCTGAAGCTCTAATAACCATCCCTTTATGAAGTTCATAAAACCCACTCCTCAGTAGATCACTGCAGATGGTGGGCCAGGCTAATAGCTGGAAAAATATCACAGACTGCCACCTCGCTTGGACTCCTTTGAACTGAACCATATACAGATTGAACAGGGGGGCAACCATATGCGTGTTTCTGTGTGCATTTGAAAGGAGGAAGAGTCACTCTCTCTGTGTTTGTGTGTGTGTGTGTGTGTGTGTGTGTGTGTGTGTGTGTGTGTGTGTGTGTGTGTGCGCGTGTGTGTGTGTGTGTGTGTGTGTGTGTGTGTGTGTGTGTGTGTGTGTGTGTGTGTGTGTGTGTGTGTGTGTGTGTGTGTGTGTGTGTGTGTGTGTGTGTGTGTGTGCATTTGTGTGTCCTCGTCCTTATCCTGTCACAGCGGGGGAGAGACATGAAAGCCTTTCTACAGTGTTTGGTAATTGCAAAGATCTCCGTTGCTGCCTAAACACCAAAAGAGACGACAACCTCATCAGGACACGGTCGAATCCAGACATTAACACAAACTGTACAGATGTGCACACACCTTTGGGGCAGTTGACCAATCAATAGTGTTGACTGTGTTAAAGTACACAGGAGGAAATGTGTGTACTGCTTTTCCACACAGGCATTTCTTTGTAGTGTGTAACCTTTTGATCTAAATGGAAAAAAGGGGGCTTAGGTAGGCCAATGTGTTTGAGAGGGGAGGTTATGCTAAAAAGAGTGGAGGGGGGTGAGTTGCCACCTTTTCATGTTACCTCTCCTCTGTTCCGCTTTCTAACGAATGTCAACGCAGATAACAAAGCCTCATTTGCATATCATAATCCCCATCTCTCGACCTTCTGATCAGGTGTACTTGGAAGCACGGCTGTGTTCTTTCAAAAAGAGAAAAAAGATAGAGAGCAAGAAAGGAAAAAACTCAGTTCACTTTGAAAGCTGTTTGAAGTTCTCTGACAGAGTTCAAATAACACTAAAACATGTGCATGGCATTGAGTGGCTGATTTGTATTAAAAAGAAGAAAGGCAGAGGGATGGAGGGATGAAAGGAGGTCAGAGAGGGGAGACCGAGGGAACTTTTTGGAGCCAGTAAGGCTAAAATCCTTGGGATCTCATGTCACTACACATACAGATGAGCGGGGCGCTGTCTTTGAACTTAGACATGACGTACTAGGTACCCTGACCCTATTAAAACTATATTATATTCTCCTCATATTACATTCTTATGTTGTCTTTTTTGTCTATTATTGAACGGCAAGCAATTGGCTTTTCATTTGTATCATCACCAAAGCAACGTCTTTCCTTTTTGTCCCATTCACAGCTGAGTAAAGGTCCCAGCCAATCTTGGGAGGAGTTGCTGCTCTTTGATGGCAGAGCGAGAGAAAGAGGCGTGGATTTGTGGCAATGTTTGCGGCAGAGGTCAAGGTGTGTGTCAGTGCGTGTGTGTGCATGAGTGTTATTAGCAACTCTGCATGTCATAGCAACAGATCTAAAGGTCATGGACCACCCCAACTGTGTGTTCACACACTTCATCATCTACCACACCGCTGATCAATAGTGGCTGGACTCATCATCCGGGGCAAAGGCTTTGGACGGCAACCAATACACGATGTTTCTGCTTTCTCTCTGTTATATACTCCTTCTTGGCTTGAACACACTGTTCTCAGCGGCCTATGGTTTCTGAATCCCAGTTGTGAAGACCAGACGTCCTTTCCCATGAGTGAAGAAGGCCTCCAGCAGAGCTGCTTCATCTCGTCCACATTCTCTTAGTCCTCCGATTGGCCAGAGTTGTAAAGCTGGGCCCTGGGAGTCACCCGCCTCGCTCTGATCCACTCAGCCCCGCTCTGCAGCAGAGGCTGTCCTGCCAGCTCCTTTATCCCAGCTACTGCACACCCAGGGCGGGCAAAGCCAGACTGACAGTCCCCCGCTGCCTCCAGAGCCTTCGTCTCATTTCCCCCTGTAGCCGCCCACCACCCCTCTCAGCTTTTCAATCTTCGAAGCAATTAGAAGGAGATCCCTTTCTTTTGTCGTCTATCCGTGGAAAGAAGAAAAGCGAGAGAATGAGGAAAAAAGGAGAAGGAGGGCCAAGTTGTTGGTGGTGGTGGAACTCAGGCCTAGCTAGGAGCCACTTGTGAAGCCCTGGGTATTAGGACTCACATGGTTTGTTTGGAAAGGCTTCTCCAGGGGCCAAAGTGGGATTACGTTGCAGATTGCAAGTTCCCATGGAAGGGGCCTATACCAGCGAGGGCTTTGGTGGGTGGGTTTCAGGTTGGGGGCCATAGAAGAGGTCTTTATGAGTTTGGGGTCTGTCTGAATGGAAAGGGCCAACTCCCAGCATGCTAGCCCTCCATATTAGATGGACACAGAGAGGCTATTGAAGTTACCCAGACATCCCCCTTTATTTCTTTCCTTTTCTCTCCCTCTCTCTCTACTCTTGAAGGCTTAACTGTTTGCCAGTCATGAAAAGAGTAAAAGACTGTTCTGGAGCTGAAATGAATCTTGTGTTCATTTTTGTGATGAAAATACCATCTGTGATTTTGAGCAGACATAATATGATATGACTGTTAGCCGCTTTGGTTAAGTTTCAACCTGCATTGTCTGACATCGAAGCCATGACTCGCACAACACAAGCAGATCACATTGAAATATCTCAGTAGAAATTGGCATGGATTTATTATCTGCAAACATCTTTTCATATAACTAGCTATTTCTCTTACAATGAGGCATGTTGTGTTTTGTATTTATGATTGATTAGGTACTTCGAATAAAGGCAATATTGGATCACAACATTTTTGTAAAAATAATCAGCCAGAATGACAAGAACAACAGACGGTCGTATGAAGAGTGAAAAGAGGACGAGGAGGTCCTGAGGGACTCTGGGGAGGACTTTGAAGCAACATCATAATGTTAGTTGTCCAATGTGTGATCAGATTCTGGAGAGCTCCTTTCAAAGTTTCAATAGCTAGTGCCTAAAAGAGGGGCCTAACATGGTAACTTTGGGGTGTCGTTTTCTCCTACTGATATTCTGCACAAACTGTGCTGTTGTATTTACTGTATAGTGTCCTTACTGTAAGGTAATTATTATATGTACAGCACTTTGGCTCGACCAAAAATCGTTTTAAAAATGTGCTATATAAATAAAACTTGATTTGATTTGATAACTTTAATAGAAATAGAAAAACGTGATTCCTTAAGTCCGTGTTAAGTAATAAAGACAACAGGCTAGTGGGGACATTTTTCTTCCTGTGTAACATGTCCAACTTTAACTTCACATACCTGTCTTTATTCATTTTCTGATTTAGTGGTTTATTTGGTCAATAATTCAATAAATAATAATTAAAAAATAATAATTATGCATGCCATGCGCATCAGCTTTTTCAAATAAAAATTAAACTGTATATGCAAAATCTCTCGGAAAGCATACACTCCTCTTTTATTCTCAAATTATAGGCTTGATAGATGTGTTGTTTGTTTATTTTTTATTTTTTAACATATACATTTTGGTCTATCAATCGTTCAATCAACAGCACCTTTCATACTGGTTTATACTATTCAATTCACTTTCCAAGAAAATCATATGACAATACAACTATAAAGATGCTAGGTATACAAGATTAAAAGACGTTTATTAATTTACTCTCTTTTAGTAGCAGAGGGAGGGTCTGAATGTCTTCTGTGGAGGTGCATATACCCTCTAGTGTTGAGCTACTGATACTACACATTGTTGCTGAACTACAGTGAAGTGTTTCTTAAAAATACAGCTCAGTTGTCACACATACAAGTAGAACATTCTAACTGTTGTCTTCGGGTCAAATCTGACCGATTTACTACTTTCATCAATCATAACCTTTTAGTTTTACATTCGATTGCATTAAGACTTTATGATATCCTTCACAGTAGACATTTGAACATACAATTGTTGATCACCACTTTTATTGAATTTGGGATGATTTCGTCAACTTTGTAACACCCATGGTGTTCGCGGTAAATAAAGAAAAAGGAATTAGTAACCATCCGGATCAGATAAACACACACACACACACACACACACACACACACACACACACACACACACACACACACACACACACACACACACAGACACACACAGACACACACAAATACTCTAGATGTGTTTCCCACCCCCCTTATGTGCCCAATCCCTCCATTTGAATCACACCTGGCGGGCACACACACACACACACACACACAGAACAATTTGACACATTTCCCGCTCTTATGTGCCCATCCCCCCACATGGATCACACCTGGCACATGCAATACATGTTCAGTGTCTATTCTTTGTATATTTACTGCAGTTTTTCATGTATACCAGTAGTCTGATACAATATGTACAGTTTGAAAGGTTGTTAAATCAAATTTGGTGGTGATTAATGGTTTTTGTGTTAATGTAATAGTTAAAACAGGACCGGTCAAATTTGACCGCGAACACGCGAACACCAAAGTAACAAGGGGGGGGGGGGGGGGGGGGGGGGGGATGTAACCTTTTAGGATGTAATGTGTAAATTGAAAGTTCAGAAAAATAGAATAAATAGATCTAGGGCCACGGGCTACAGTTTGCTTATCAAAAGCTGATTAAAACATAGGTTATCCAATAGACCGATATACTCACTCTGGTTTTGCTTATGATCCACTGGCTTCTACATATTCAACATATATATTATTCATTTAAACTGTCATAAAAGCTTAAGAGAGCCAAACAGCTTCAATAAAAACTAAATAAAGATGAGGACATTTCACTTAATCTGACTCAATACTTTTGTGAGAAACGTTCTAGTTCAGGCTTAATATCATTGTGTGTGTGTGTGTGTGTGTGTGTGTGTGTGTGTGTGTGTGTGTGTGTGTGTGTGTGTGTGTGTGTGTGTGTGTGTGTGTGTGTGTGTGTGTGTGTGTGTGTGTGTGTGTGTGCGTGCGTGTGTGTGTGTGTGCCAGCCTGTCACAACTAGACCTTGAATTAAAGTAGCAATTTATGAATCAGCATCATCGCTCCCCAGATGTCTCCAACCCCGTACCCTCCTCTCAATCTCTCATGTCACCTATAGAGCACAACCCCCCCCCCCCCCCACACAGTACCCCATCAGTCTCTGTCTGCAGACTCGCTCCCCTTCTACTCTCACCCCACCCCCCTCCAGCCATATCCCTTTGAGCTGTGCCGCCGCAATGCATAAATACATAAATCTGGTGTCAGTGTTTGCATTAGTGTGTGTGTGGTGGGGGGATGTCGACATATAGACGATGGGCCGGCAGCCCCACAGGCAGACCCCTTTCATGTGTCATCAGATCACAGACGCTCAGTGTTTACACACCAGACCCATCCAGACACACAACCAGACCCCCCGCCCCCTGCCCAGCCGTGTCCCCCAGAACCTGTCACCCTGGCAGGGGAAGCTCGGGGACAAAGGCTGGGGGTAAACCTGGAGGTGGTGGTGCCAGACTGGCTCTCTGATCTGACCGACCGCCGCAGACCTGATGGGAGATACGGCCAGAGGTCGGAGGTCAAAGACGCCATAAAAAAGTCTGCTGACCTCTTCTAGTTTGGCACCATCACAGCTGCCCTTGGCCAAACACACACTTGATTTAATGTTGTATAATGACATTGATTTGAATAGTTTAGTCTTTGAACCTTACATGGTTACTGAGTTCTATCTGACACGCCATCAATATCCCAGCGCCAGCGTGAGATTTCATGGGAATGAGTGTTTCACAAGACACTTTTATATGATTACCAGCTTCAGATTACAAACCTTTCGGAGCCTCACACAGCAAATTAGTGCTAATGGGTGGACAACAGGAGAATGTGAGCACAATGAGGAGTTTTTGATATACCTTGTCATCAGTGCACTCATAAGTGATAAAAGAAGAATGCAAATCTCAAAAGAATGAAGATAACATCTCCAAAAAACACCTGAAATCAACTCAAAGGTGTGCCGTAACAACCATGAGTCATTTTCTTCCTTTCCTGAAACACAAAGCGCAGAACACAACAAAGCTAAAGGAAGCATTTTTATCCTGCTGTGCATGGGTGTGACTACGAATGGTTCGGAGGCCCTGAAAAACGATGGGAGAATACACCCACACACATTCACACGTACACACAAGGAAAACAAATTAACATCTAAAATGCTCCGGATCGTTTCAACCGTTCACTTCAAACCGTCATCAGGCCTTTAATGGGGGGCCAAGTTCAAAGCTCCACTAGACTCCCGCTGCTTTGCTGAGATGGAGGAACAACACTTTGGGCTCCATCTCCCTCCCTGTGTTGTTTATCCTTTGCTTTGCTCCATTTCCACCCTGTCTTTCCTCCTTCCATTTCTCTATCATTGCTTACATCCTGATTTTTTTAATCCCCCTTTTCTTTGAGAAGACCCCTCACTTTCTTTAGCCTTTCCTTCAACTCTTGTTCCTCTTGTTGCCATGTCTCCTGCTCTTATTTTATTTCAATATTTGATCCTACTGTACATTCGGTTCTCTCCAGCCCTTTTGTTCTCTCGCTCTCCCTCTTTTTATCGAATTTCAGCTTTTATCCCACATGCCAGTCTTTCAAAGTTGACAGATATTGATCCGAACGCAGCAGTAGTGATGCCGACCTGGTGCAAGTTTGCTCAGGAACCCTAGATCCAAACAGAGCCTAGAACAGCCCGCTCTCCAAAGACTACCAATGGTCTGAGATAGACAGTTGCTCAGCGCTGCCCTGCAGATATCTGCCGGGATCAAAAACCCTTTCCGTCTCCCCTTCTTTCTTTCCCTCTCCCCTTTTCTCTTTCGAAGATGGCACTTCCAGAAATGTTTAACTCTGGCTATCTGCTCATTAAGAGGTCTTCAAAGCCTTCCATTGATGTAAAAGCATCCATTTGAATTTGTAATCACCCTTTGCTGAACGGCTGCTGCGCTCAGCGTAATTTCCCCCGGATTTCCTGATAGCCAGCTCAAAGAGCTAACAACCCGTTTTCTCCTCTCTGAGAAGCGCAGCAGAGAGAAAGAAAGGGACTTTATCGAACTTTTGGAAGCAAGGAGGAGCATATTTGTGAAGCCAGTGGGTTTGTTTATATGCTGACAAAGAAAGTAAGAATATATAGAAATTCACTCCGCCGACAAGGCTCCCAAGAAGATAAGAGCGGTGAGAAAAACCCACTATAGCTGGATAAGGTTTGTTTGAAGATTAAAGTTCTGTCGTCATCATAGAACTGTCCTTTTTCTTGAAAGGCCTAGAAATTGGTTTGTCTATAGGGAGTGCCTTTAACTGATATTTCCTTTAATGGTAAGTCTTTTTTTCACCACCACCGTACAAACTTAAAGGTGTGCGAGGCTGTGAGAAACCCACATTGCCCACATTATAGACTTTAAAAGAATGGCATGCTGCACATTCGATAGCGACCTGCATGCATATTTAACATCCTCTGTGTGTTGAGGATGATGGAGAGTCAAAGCTCCGTCACTCCATCAAGTCACCAAGAAGAAGAAACTGAATACTGAAAAATGGCTGAGAAAGAAGAAGAAATCCCTCAGATCCTTGAGGCAGAAGAACATACCTTTACATCTGGATTTCCTCACAGGAAGGAAGTGTTTGAAATCTAATACATAAACATTATTCCCTCAGCTCGCCAGTTTTCCCTTCTCCTGCGGAAAAAAACGGGCGCTTCTTCTGAGCCCACTTTGGGGAACTTTTCCACAACACAGTCCTCCTTCAGTATGTTCAATAAAAGGGCTGACTGGGATTTGGCTCCTGCCATGTTTCATCAAACACTTGTCTTCAGCCGTCGCAGGCCCGTCTGTCAGTCAAACTGCTCCTCATAAATAGCACTTTCCTTAGGGTTTCACAGCCATATACTGAATTATTGCTTGTATATGAAGTTAAAAGATTAATTTATTGAATTCTCAGGACTCAGAACTAAAGACAAATGGGAAATGTAGCGCACATCGTGCTAACGCTAATAGAACACGACTAATATCACTGCTAAAATGCAATCCTAATACAAAACTAATACTAAAGAAGGCCTACTCATCAAAATAAGTGCTGATATTTCAGGATAACAAACATGAGCAGTTAGAGGACTAATTTAACAAAACATGATGAAACCTGCAAGCTGAGGTGATGGTCAGGTGACTGTTGAAGAGCTAGCATTAGCGCTACCTAACTAACTTAGGTAGCGCTAGCATGTTCTGCCAGCTGACCTCACTAACAGTGAGAACGTTATCTATTCATTTTTAAATACCAATGGATTTTTTAAATAAATATGTTGCCTCTTTTATACTTACAGTGATATCATAAATATTTCAAATATAAATATTTTATACTTAAACGCCAAATAAAATTGTAAATTGTAATTTGCATGTGTGTGCGTATGTGTGTGTGTGTGTGTGTGTGTGTGTGTGTGTGTGTGTGTGTGTGTGTGTGTGTGTGTGTGTGTGTGTGTGTGTGTGTGTGTGTTTGTGTGTGTTTGTGTGTCTAGCTGTTTGAAGTGAAATGATGGCAGACATGTCACCAGGACCATTGACTCCAACATAATTCCTTCCTGATGGCCTTTTCTTGAAGCGCAGATGGAGACTATAGGGCTCTTGACCTTTGACCCGCACCACTAAGTCACATCAGTCGATGGCTGTGAGGGCCACAGGGCCCCGGGACTCTGGGACTCCACCAGGCAGATGGGCAGCTGTGTGGGTACACACACACACACACACACACACACACACACACACACACACACACACACACACACACACACACACACACACACACACACACACACACACACACACACACACACACACACACACACACACACACACACACACACACACACACACACACAACACCACTAAGTAAGGTTATTTAATGTGTGTGTCTAAAGTATTCTCTGTCATCTGTGTCCTTTTACCCAGCCACATCACACACTGTCCAGCTCTCTCCTACAGTTTGTTTTAAACTCTTCTTCTCTTCTTTTCTCTTCTCTCTCCCTGTGATGTGGCTTCTCTGTTTCTGCTGAATAAAACACAGACTAGGAGAAACAGAGGAGGAGGGAGAGGGACGAAGAGATGTGTAGACAGAAAGAGAGGTAGACAGTGAAAGAAACAGACAGAAGAGAAAAAAGTCAACACTTATTATTTTGTATGCGGTAAAATCTGTTTATACCTCTTCTTTGCCTCCACACAGCCCACCATGATGTTCTTTGTTACAAAAATAGGTTTGAACTATGTCAGATGAAGGCCAGTTACAGTAAGTCTCCATTCTAGTATGTGTTCTGCTGTAATGCTTCTCTTACTGTGTGATCATCAGGACAATTTTCATTATTTCTCAGGAGTTTCAGCCCTGCTGTGAGGCGGTATCTGGAGGAGCCTCACATGGAGACAAACATACCTTTGAAACTCAACTTTGAACAACTGCTTTGCATGAGAAAAACAAGCGAGCAGAGTTGAAATGTGGGCTCCCTCACACCGACGTGCTGCTTGCCCACGCTGCGCTCCTGCGGAGGTCCTCCTCACTTTGTTGTCCTCACAGCAGGCACCTGCATTCCTGGCATAGCTGTCTCCAAAGTTTCAAGAGCAGCTCACTATCTCTCTGTCTGCCAGTCTCGTCTCTCTCTGCTAAGACCTCCATTGCCTTGTTGCCTAGAGACGAAAAGCGAGCGAGAATGGGGACAACGGCGAGAGGAAGAGGGGGGGCCATACCAGAGGAGGATGAAAGAGGAGAGATCAGAGGGGAGGACAGGCCGGCAGGGGAGTGATGAAGTTTGTTTGGGATACTTTGGATTTTTACGTCCATTGTGTGGTGGCAATATCCTCTCCTTATTTCCTGGCCCCCAGCTTAAGGAACATTGTTTTTTTGCAGGTGCTGGTATAATTTTCTCCACACATGAAAAAGCAATGCATGGTGCGGATGACTTTCAATTGATTTTGTGCCAAAGCGTTGATATCATTCTGATCAGTACTGTTTGTTTGTGTTTGGAGCTAAGATATCAGATCCTAAACATATGGTTTGATGAGCATGAGGGTTCCTTATTGAACCTCAGAAAAAAAGAAATGCGTGATTCAGATGACTTTCATTTTGACCCTTGAACATTGTTTTTGTAAATCACATAAAATATCTTTAAGTTAAGCTTGATTTCTTTTTTCTGGTCGGCTGCAAGAATATCAAGGAGGCTTTTCCCCAACATAAGTCTTGTAAGAACACCCAATAATTTTCATTTAGCAATTATGATAATCATAAATCAAACATTGTCTCTTGCTGTGCAATGTTGTTTCACGGGGTATTCTATGATTTGTTCGAAATAGGAGGACATAATGACAAAAAACCTAAAGTACACTATCACGTGGAATGCAATGGAACATCAAAAAACTAAGCGTTCCTATGAAAAAAAGTTTACAAAGAGATATATAGCATGGCCTAGCATATTCTTTTCTCTGAGGCAGCAAACTAAGAGTCATGATGTAAAACATACGCTCTCTGCTGGCACGCAGCAGTGGAAGGGAGTTGTTGTGAAAGCCTGTCATTTTGAAAACAAATCCATAACAAACTTCTAAAACTTATGTTCCATGGTTACAACACACACACACACACACACACACACACACACACACACACACACACACACACACACACACACACACACACACACACACACACACACACACACACACACACACGCACTGTTTACCACCTCGCTCAATATGAACCCATGTGTGTATGCTAGTGTGTTTGTGTGAGAGGGAGAGACACGGATTTTCCTTTTGGAATCTCAACATTCCCATTTCCTCTGCGCCTCTCTTTGTGCAGTCATCCTGGCTTATTTATGTTTCCCTCCTATCCCAAACACGGCAACGCTCCCCATGGCTCTGATCTTGCCTGCCACCCTGATGTGTGCACACACCGACCCCCGTGAACCCTCGTGCTCTCTGGATCTCTATGTTTTTCTCTCTCTTCCTCATTAAACCTTAACCCTCTTCTGCCTCTTTGTTTTCCCTCACCCTTTTGTGCTCTGAGAATTGCTTTTGGGCCGTAAGGAGGTTTGGTTTAAATGTCCTGCGCCCTCCGTGACGTCACCAGCTGTTGTTCTCTGTCACAGCGGCTGAGGTTTGTCTTTGAAGCCAAAGGCGTCTCATGAAGACGCATCTGATGGCTTTTGCCCTCTCTTTCATTCGCTTGCTTTCATCCCTCTGTGCAGCAACAGACATCAAGGGAGATTCCTAACAAGCATGTTATTTAGACAGTGATGTCATGGCAATGTGGATGTTGTGTTATGTCTGAGGCCGAGCAGTACCAGAAGGGATAAAACACAGGATTAAGAGTGGTTAAACCTGGCTTTAACATCCAAGTATATAATGAGAGCAGACGGTCATAGACTCAGTTCAGCTTTTCTTGGCAAGTCCTTTGCCCTCACTTTCCCAGAGTGCTAGCCTGCTCTGCAGTTAACATGACTAAGCTATGCCACTCTTTGGATAATGTCCTGATCATTGTCACATCCGCAGGTAAAGTTAAACCTCATGTGCTGCACTGACTGGAGTACGTTAAGGTAAACTGTCAAAGGCTCTGTGGTCTTTACATGGCAGCTGCCCATGTCCAGATCTGAGTCCTCGATAGAAGGTCCGCTGGATCAGCAGTGTGCCCACGCTGAATAAAGCCTCTTTGTTGGCTGCAGGTGTGTGTTTGTGCATATCAGTGGTACTTGGCAGAGGGAAAGGGAGCAAAGCGAGGAGGGTAAGAGAACACCTTGAGTCAGCATATGCAGGTGAGGGGTCAACAGGGCAGCGATGGAATAAATGGAAATGGAAAGATGGACACATATTGCAGATGTGCAAAGGATAAAGACAAGCCTTGAGGTTATAAGACGACATAGGAGCGTTAGCATTGTGATGCAACGTTCATATGGGAAGCTAAGCTAATGGTTCCAGTGGCCGATTATATATGAAGTCAATGCAAAGACGCAAATATATCGAAAAAGGATAAATAATACATAAAAAACGAACAAAGCTTTTGTAGATTGTGATGGTGCTGTGTTTGTTTCTAGAATGTGATTACAATATTTTCCTTATATATTTGTTATGGGTCAAGATGATTTTCCCTTTTGATTGTGATTGTGGTTTGTTAATTTCTAGATTTGTATAAATTCCTTTTTCAGAATGTAAGATAAAATAAGATAATTAATCCCAATTTGGGAAACAAAAATGTTGTTGCAGCAGCATCAAACAAAACAAGGCACATAATAACAAAATAAATCAGTAGAAATAAACAATTCTAAAATATAAACATCTCAAAATAAAATTGGAATAAACCAGCATTAGAGAGCAGTGGCGGCCGGCCCGTAGGGGCGCTAGGGGCGCTAGGGGCGCCCCCCCCCCCTCTTCCCACATTAAAAAAAAAGAATATATATCTAAAAAATATATATATTTTTTTTAATAAACAAGGTAAATATTATATAATTGGTATCAGTAAAATGTATAATCTACAATAAAATCACGTTTAAAATTGTGTTACGATGTCTAAAGTTACTGAGTCACATGTTCGCTGCCTGGCCTTGCCCGTGTATCATTACCCTCTCTCGTCTGGGCACTATGCAGCAAGTGCAGCAGAAGCCAACTGTTGCTATCTTTAAACTATGCCGCCAAAACATAATTTCAGCCAATCAGCGTCGTCAAATCTGATGGTAACAGGGGCGCCTACGTCAGCGCCCGGTGCAGTCTGTGAGTTGTTTGGACTCGTATCCAAGGAGACAAAACAGGAGGCTGTCAAAAACTCTGGAAGCTATCATTTGCAGCTATTATGAAAACTCCGTTTTTTTCCGTTTTTCAGAAATACAGCAAAAGGTGAGCATATCTCCGTGTTTTGCTACCTAAAGCTACGTCGTGTGATGTCTGTATTTGCTTCCCCTGTCGCAAGTTCTGATCGCTCAGTGATGATACATATATTTCTAGAATCTGTGGAATCTCAGCTTGTTAGCTAAACTTGTTTGTGCATATCCGATAAGTATATCGATTGGTTTATACCTAGAGGGCTCATTTAGACACT